>NC_039247.1:24466210-24807043 GCF_003368295.1 Carassius auratus
CCTTCTGTTTGTGCAGATCAGCAGCAGCAGTGCACTCTAGTTTAGAAAACTCAAGCCTATTTAGAGCAGTGGTAAAAAGACAGGAAAATAAGTCTTTCTACCTGCTTCTTAAAATGACGGCTTAGTGTGGAGGGGCTGATGACTCATACTGCCAGTAATAAGCAGCGAGTTTCATTGAAGCGTGACGGTGGAGAGCATCCATCTGCGTGTTACAGGCATGTCCTGCTGCCGTCGCTGATGAGCTGGGCTGAGCTGTCCATGCCAGTCATCTCATCACTTGGTGATGATTGGAAGTCTTTGCCAATCACCTCATGACATGTCCGCGAGACCACAGCCAAAGCATCCCAACAATGGGTTCAGCCAAAGCACCGAATACATAACAACTATCGTTAAAGCATCCCTGTCAGGCCCACTTTGGCATCTCTGGCCCCTGCTTTGGCTCATCAGACAGACGTGATCATGATTGCCAACTAGCCCTCGGAGCACAGACGCTTTGATCAGCAGACAACAAGCATCCCAGTGCAACACTTCAGCACATACTGAGATACTGTTACACATATGCTCGTCATTGTTCTCGAAATAGATCAAT
Source organism: Carassius auratus (assembly GCF_003368295.1). Classification (NCBI taxonomy): domain Eukaryota; kingdom Metazoa; phylum Chordata; class Actinopteri; order Cypriniformes; family Cyprinidae; genus Carassius; species Carassius auratus. The sequence continues at coordinate 24,466,800 of NC_039247.1, forward strand.
GTGCAATATGCTACATCATAACTTTTGGCATCAGTGACACGCTCTTGAAAAGCTATGCATCATTCTCACATGCAGTGCTGTTCAAAAGTTTGGGGTCAGTAAGGTTGTTGATGTTGTTTTAAGAATTGAATACTTCTATCCAGAAATGATAGTTGAGCAAAACAATTTAATAATAATTCTTAAAAAATAAGTTCAGTTACACTTTATTTTAAGGTGTATTTATACATTTAAGTACAGAGTATTATTAAACTACATGTTCTATATGGTTAGGCTTTGGCTTAGGATTAATTGCATTTAACTATGTGTCATTTATTGTTATTAAAATAGTAAGAACATGTAATGTGTAACAAGGACACCTTAAATAAAAGTTATTTTGAACATTTAAAAATACAGTCAAAACTGTTTAAAAATAGTTGGTTTGTCTTTTTTTATTAAAATAGATATAAGTTTTTTCTGTGATAGTCATTTAATTCATTTTTAGCATTACATTTACTAGTCAATTAAACATTAAATGTGTTAAATTAATCCATTCATGCAGATTATTCAACACAAAATGTTTATTAGTAAACTCTAAACTGTAACATATCGGTGATTTGCTGCTTGAGAAACTTTTTATTATTAGCACAGTTGCAAATGATGGCACTGCTTAATGGAGTATGGAAAGGCAATACAGTGTCTTTTTTTCTGTCAATACAGAAGATCTTTTTCAATTGCTGCCTTGCAGAACCTTCAGTATACTTTCTTTTTTTTTAGAACTTTTGCTTTGTTGAAAGAACAGTTGTCTTGAAAGAAGAAAGCAAACTGGATTTAAGCAACACAAACTGTGTGGAAGGTCCAGACTCACAACAAGATAATTAGTAATAAGATCACATGTGATCAGAGACCCTGGGGCATCTTTTCTTCTAGTGTTTCAGAAAAGTCTCTTTAACATATTTCTTTTAATGTCATCTACTTATAACTGTGTCTTTAATTGCTTGGCATCTTTAAGGATTTATTTCAACATGTGCAGTTGCAATTACTCTTTATGGTTTGTTTAAAAAGCATGAAAAATGTTTTTTTTTTTTTTTTTCTTTACAGAATTGTTCTTAAAACGCAGTATCCGGAAAAAGGGACGTTTCTTTTTTGGTGAGTTTATATGGGAAGTGAGAAGTGGCCTACATGATGACACTGACAGCTAGAAAGCACAGATGAATGCATGCTTGGTGAAGAAAAATGTCAACACTAAAATAAATACTATTCAAAAACATAAACATCACTGACTCCTTAACTGAGCTAAAAACATTATGCAGATTCATTATAAAGAGTGCAAATCACAATCCTGTATGAGATCCTGGAGGTGCAGCTTCTGGGAGATTGCCACAGCACCATAAAAATGTGCCATGAGCGTATATCACCTTGGAATTTTTATAGCATTCTTGAATTACTTAAACATATTGATTTACACACTGGCAGCTAACAGTGTGCCGCTTTCTATTTCTGCAGTCATTACGCACCAGAGCAGCAATTTGTGAGCATGCAGATCTCAGTGACTTTCAGACCTGTGACCTGCTGGGAGACTTACCTAACCACACAAGCAGGCAACCCTAGTGCACACACTCAAACACATACATCAGCCTTACGTGCAGGTTGTGACCACTAATTAGACTCTGATGAATTGACTTTGGATACCACATCAAGCAAGGAGGTTCTCCTGCTTATGCAATGGTCACGTTGTCACCAATGACAAGTTAAAGCTGTCATTTATGTTTTTGCAGCGCTAAATTTGACTGGAAGGCTCTCTGAAATGATGCATTAGGAATAGTTCACTCAAAAATGAAAATTTACTCACCCTCAGGCCATCCAAGATGTAGAATGAAGCAACAGTTTAAAGTTAAAACATCTAAGGATGGATTTATTTCTTACAAACACATTAAATGATGGACTGGAGTGCTGTGGATTACTTGCGGATTATTGTGATGTTTTTATCAGCTGTTTGGATTCTGACGGCACCCATTACATGCAGAGATCCACTGCTTAGCAAATGATGTAATACTAAATTTCCACAAGTCTGTTCTGATGAAGAAACTATCTCAACTACATCTTGATTTTGTTTCTTCATTAGAAAAGATTCGAAGAAATTAAGCATTACGTCACTTGCTCATCAGTGAATCTTCTGCAGTGAATGGGTGCCGTCAGAATGAGAGTCCAAACATGATCGGTAAAAATTGATAGCCTGAATGCACTGTAAGTTGCTTTGGATAAAAGTGTCTGCTAAATGCATTAATTAAAATGAAAATGAAAATAAAAATGAAATGAAATTAAATTAAATTAAAATTTAATTTAATTTAATTTAATTTAATTTAATTTAAATTCAAACAGCAGATAAAAACATCACAAAAATCCACTCATAATTTAAATAATCCACAAGCTGTGTGTTTGTAATAAATAAATCCATAATTACTATGTTTTTAACTTTAAACTGTTGCAAAGGTTATCTATTTATAACACTTCTTATTCCAGTTAAAACAACCTCATCTGAATCAGGAGAGAAATATGCACAGATCAAGAATCATTTACAAGTTAGGGGGAAAAAAAATCCAAAATTGTTCTAAACAAATATGTCTGTAGATTTTGATGTGAGAAGACAAACCATAGTGGACTCATATTTTAGACAGAAACAACAGTTTAAAGTTAAAACCTCTTAAGGATGGATTTATTTCTTACAAACACATTAAATGATGGACTGTAGTGCTGTGGATTACTTGTGGATTATTGTGATGTTTTTATCAGCTGTTTGGATTCTGACGGCACCCATTCACTGCAGAGATCCACTGCTTAGCAAATGATGTAATACTAAATTTCCACAAATCTGTTATGATGAAGAAACTATCTCAACTACATCTTGGATGGCCTGAGGGTGATTAAATTTTCATCTAATTTTATTTTTGGGTGAACGGTTCCTTTAAAATATTTGTCTTGTTTGAACTATACAGGGTTAAAGTTCTTGAAAAATCCTAAAGCCAGGATTTAAGCAATAGTAGTGATACTTAGCAAATACCACTAATAATAATGTAACCTCTCTGCACTCTGCTCTGCTTCACCTAAGTACAGTAACATATTGCAAGCACTTCAAAGACTTTGGAGGGGCTTCAGAGGAGTCAGATGGGAGGCCTGGGACAGGCTTTTGTCCATCCTGTCGTCTGTTCTTCAGTCTCACCGAACTTTACAGCTGGTGGTTGAGTCCTCTGGGAGCGTCCACATGCGAGCAGTCAGGTGTTCAGGAGTCGGCCTGCTGCGACCGATGACAGACATGCTGGGAGCGTGGAGAGTGCCCGAATCTGTTAGTGCCATTAAAGCCACTGCGTGTCACGCTGTCCCTTTAAAATCATGCCAACTCTCAACATGTGCTTGTGTAACCTTTTAGAAAAATTTGTTATAAGAACACATCTAAGATCTCAGCCATAAAAATCAGCAGAAATAGTGCAGTCACATTTTATGCAAGAAAGAAATGCTCCTGGATTGTTGCTGGAATATTCCTAAAAAAATCATAGACCAAATCATGGTTTCTTTAAAACCAGAGGCAAAAGGTTGGTTGATAATAATGTTATTAAAGAGCCATACAGCCTAACCTTACATCTAACCTTAAATCAAACCCCCAAATCTGATCGGCTGATATCCCCATGCCGTTCTCCATGAGACGTTTCTTAGCATTTCTTCACCACAAACACTCACTCCCATGAGATCTCACAAATATCAGCCATTTCTTGTGGAATGGAGAGTATGAAAGGTATTTTTAAAGAATGAGTACGCTAAACCACAACTATTTTATGATCATATTCCAGTTCTAAAACCAGTTTGTTGTAATTTTTTTGTTGAGTAATTATTAATAGACACTACTGACTGTAGAAATAACCCTCTTGAGTTCAAAATATTGGCATCAGCTGGTGTGATGGATAACTACTCTTATTGTTGTATAGTAGTAAGTAGCCTAGTGTAATATGTAGGAACATCTCAGATATTTAAAGGGGCACAAAGTAATTCTGTTTTATATATATTTTTTCTTTCTTAAAATACACAATAGCAGCATCAGCCTCTGCTGTTTCTAATTCATTGGAAAATGTTAGAGTTTATTGATAGTTACCTTTAATTGTAAGACACAACTGGTCATGTGATCTCAACATGGCGGCCACGTAAACACTTTTTTCTGAAAACACGTAAATAACATCAGCCTTGAAGTTAACCCAAAAATGAAAACACCACTGATCTATTCTATATAAATGACTCTCGTGTCATTCTAACCCCATAAGATCTATACATATGGATTTCTTATGCAATCTTTTCATGAAGGTATTGAAGCATCAGGTGGTTTGGTTGTGCAGACGTTCAGTGGAGGGACAGGAATCTCTCAGGTTTCATTAAAAATATCTTCATTGTGTGAACAAAAGTCTCATGGGTTTGGAATCACATTCGTTTTGAGTCAACTGTATATTTAAAATCTTTTCATGCCACAGCTCAGGATAGTCTCTAATGGATGTGGCAATGTTTTTGTTCTTCAGTCACGATATAATTGTATAGATCGCCTCAGGTGGCAAGGAAATGGAGGACATGTACGTGTACATAATTTTAAAGACTTCCAAAGTTCTTCTCATTTCTTCACATGCAAAACTTTTTTGGGAGAAATGGGAGATTAGTGCACCTTATTTCAACTGAAGATCAATTAAAACAACTGAAAACCAACAACCTTGCTGTACTACACCGGCCCTTTAAGATCGTGTCCCAGAATACTTTGCGTTTGACAAAGATAAACAAACCTGGGCTACTGAAACTGAAGCTAAAGTGTGAATCAGCTCCTGCTACTCCGTGTTCAATATACATCAACTAAATACAAGACACACAGCACAAGCGTTTAATTGCTTTTATTTCCTCAAGACTGCAGGCGACTCATCAGCACTTACAGAAACATGTAACGTTAGCATCTTGCTAAATATCCACCGTGCATTCATGATCTCCATGCATATACAACATGAATAGCACATGATACATTTATGAGCATATATGACCGTAATCGAATTGCATGCTTTTTAGACTTACTTTATTTAACTTAACCAGCCATTTGAAACATCTTGCATTGTGCTGAAACAGAAAGTCCATAACCAAGCCCCCAATATTCTGTAACGTTCATAATGACAACACGGAAAAGGAAGAAATCCTTGTTAACGTTACCTCAGTCCGAGTGTGCCAGCGATCAGACTGACGGTGAACCTCTCAAGAGACCCAGTCAGTGTCAATCTGACAAGATAGCTGTGCTTCAGCATCTCAGCCCTTACTTCTCAGTGAGAGAGTCTGTCAGACTGAGTTACAGCTTCTTCAATCAGCCCTGCGAAGATCTGGCAAAGGCCTTTCTCGGCAAGGTAAGATCACTCTGATTTCATATTAGAAGATTTCTGCTAAATTCAGAAATCAGAGGTTCAGATGAGTCAGGGATCCGCCACTGTTAACTAAAGTTACTAAAACTGAAATAAAAATAAACTAACGCCATATGTAAAATATACAAAAAACATTTGAATTATGCTTTAAACAGAGTTAAATCCTTAAAAATGAGTATTTGTGACTTGGGGATGCAGTTTAGACACAAATTGCACCTTTCTTGTCAACAATTCCTGCATGATTTGTTTAACAAATGGTTAAAACTGGCATCATTTTCTATTAAGGTTGTCTTCGAAGGAAAGGGTTAAGAGTGTAATCCAAAGCCAGTCAAAACTGTCTGCTGTCAAAAATGCACAAAGCCTGTGTTACCGGCCTCAGACCTAGGGGATATCTGGGCTGGCAGCAAAGGACACACAGGCAGTGAAGCACTGTGTATCTGTGAAAACACTGTGAATAAATAAAGAGACAGACAAAATGAGTGTCGTTCCTTTGGTGCGTCAGTTTACTTCTCAGATCTTAAAACTTTAGTAATTGTAAACACTTCTTTAGTTACATACAAAAATAACTTCATCTGCACATTAACTTCTGGTGTACACATAAGATATATGAATACATACACACTTGCATTCCATAGCCTGTTTCACATAAGGGCAATATATAATTTACATATTATGTGGAAAGAAGAGTGTGTACAAAATAAATCAATAAAGATTCACATAAATGTCACTCATTACTAGAAAGATGACAAATGTGTCACTTAAACACACAAAATGTATAAACTAAAATCCAACACCATTTTACATACACCACTTCACCCAGATTGACTCGTGTCATTCATTAAGCGTGTGCGCAAAGCACTCAAAATGGCGATTGAATTGTTAATGCAGCAGATATACTCAACTACTCAATTAAAACACAAAAATAACAAGCACCCTTGCACTGCCGATACACTCAAACATCACCACAATGCTGTATAACAATACTTTTGAATGCATTTACTAAACAATAAATCGTTTGCATTTAAGACCCTTGAGTTAATTCAATTTGCATAAAACACATTAGAGCATGACAGAGTTACTCAAAACGCTTCACAATCACGTTCCTAAACCTTCCTATAGTCGTGTGAACAATCAGAAGAATGTTTAAAGTGCATATTATTTTACCTGTGAATAAATAAAGAGACAGACAAAATGAGTGTCGTTCCTTTGGTGCGTCAGTTTACTTCTGAGATCGCACCCGGGAAAAAACTAGTCTCTATGGTGTGCTTCACAGGAGCGCTCAAGCGCCATCCGTTGGCGTGGCGGTGAACTGATTCTGAACTATTGGTGTTCACATTAAAAAAAAATATAGGGAGGTATCAGTTTTCAATTAATTATTGAATAAACATTTTAACACCCTTTACACTCTCCCCAGCTTTAAGAGATGCCTCCGGGCATCCAGAACTAACCCAACAGAATAGAAGAACGTTTTTTTTTTTTTTCTGAAGATAAGAGAAATGACTATCAGTCTGATCAAAGGACAGGGAGGTATTTGAATGTCAACAGTCCTGCCTCATTTGTCCTTTCTTAAGTCTAATATGCCCACACAAGTGGAGAAGGATAGTGAGAGGCATCAGGTATGACAGGGTAAGTATGAATAGGGTACAGTACACAGGTGTGCATTGCATTCACTCCTGGTCTCCAAGGTAGGTATGTGGGTTGTCCCATCTGATTATATGTGAACATCTCCTTTGGCTTTACTGCCCGTGCTGACCTCCGCAGGGTGATGTCTTCCCCATTCATTGGCTGTGCAACCAGCTCCACTCCCAGGTCAGTATCCTCATTACTTCTTCCAGCTATGTAGTCGTCTACTTGTTCCTGAGTTTCCAGAGATGGCAACAGGTCAGCCAGTACTTGCTCTGATTCTGGTGTCACAAACCGGAGTGGTTGCTCATATGTTTGAGGGTTATCTGGCTCAGCTCTATGGTGTTCCGGATGAAACTCTGGTGCCGCTACTCGTAGATCACTACCTGGCTCATGATGGACTGTTTGAGAGTGGCTTTTCCCCTTTCATATACTGGGACTGGTCTGGGATTACAAGCATATTCTTCCTCATCCCCTGAATCACCGGAGTCGTGCTCTAAGGTATCAGACCTGTGATGTTGGCTGTTCTTGTGATGTTGCCTCTGCCTTTGTTGTTTCCGTGTCCGATTTTCCTCTCCATTATGTTCAATAGGCAGATCATTCACAGGCAAGAGAAGATTACGGTGCAAGACACGTAGAGTGCGATCACCAGTTTCAGCTTGAATTCGATACACAGGACCAACTCCCATCCTCTCAACAACACGGTGAACCTTGTTCTCCCAGTAAGGACGGAGTTTGCCGGGCCCGCCCCTCTCTGATAGGTTGCGTACAAGCACACGATCACCTGGCTGAAGCACACTTCCTCTGACACCACGATCATAGTATTTTTTCCCTTTTGCAGAGCTCTTTTTACTATGTTCAGAGGCGATCTTGTATGCCTCCTGCATCCGAGAAGCCCACTTCTGTGCAAATTCCTGACGGGTTTCAGTCTGTGGCTCAGGATCCAGGTTAAAAATCAAATCAATGGGCAACTGTGGGGCCCTTCCAAAGAGGAGAAAGAATGGTGAATAACCTGTGGCTTCATGTCTCGAACAATTGTATGCATGCACTATGTGTGGTAAGTGGTCTTTCCATTCAGATTTCTTTTCCTCTGACAGTGTCCGTAGCATCTGAAGCAGTGTTCTATTTAAACGCTCAACGGGGTTCCCTTGTGGATGATAGGGTGTCGTTCGAGAATGGGTAATGCCAGCCAGTTGCTGAAGCCGCTGGAATAAGTTATTCTCAAATTCGCGACCCTGATCATGGTGAAGCTTTTGTGGATACCCAAAGCGTGGTATAAAGTCAAAGAAAATCTTTTCAGCAGCCGTTTTTCCAGATTTGTTCCGTGTTGGGTAGGCCTGGGCGAAACGAGTAAAGTGATCTACAAGAACCAAGATATACTCGTAGCCACCCTTACTCGATTCAAGATGCAGATAATCAACAGACAGTAGCTCAAATGGTACACTTGTTGTAATTGAGCCCATTGGTGCCTTTTCAGGAACAGCAGGCCGCTTTTGTTTAATACATGGGCACTGGCGGATGACATAATCTTCTATGTCACGCTGCATGAAAGGCCAATAAAATCTTTGCCTTGCCAGGTGGGTAACTTTGTCAGCGCCGACATGCCCCATGTCATCATGAAGGTGTTTGAGCACAAGAGACTTCAAAGAATCAGGGAGAACCAGCTGTCTGTGTTGTCCGGTTTGTCTGTATAAAATTCCCTGTTCGAGTCTAAGTTTACTCCATTCGTGTATGAGTCGTCGTGTGGTGGGTCCCATTTGTCTCTTGTCTTTGTCATTGGGGTTCCATCCTTTCTCTTTCAATGCAATCACATCAACGATGGAAGCATCTCCTTTTTGGGCAGCTCGAATGTCTTCTAGAGGAAACAAGGGTATACTGGCCGGAAGCATATTATCATCAGTGGAGCCCAGCTGAAGAGCCGCAACCCACGGTACTTCTCTTTCTCTCTGGGCTTTATCTCCCTGCCATATGGCAGACACAACATCTGGAGGTAAAACCTCAGAGTACTCTCTGATGTGGTCCTGGAGCTTCACTGGGAACCGTGATAGGGTGTCAGCATCAGTGTTTGTCTTGCCTGGTCTATATTTTATTGTAAAATGAAAGTCGGCCAATTCACCCACCCAACGATGCCCAACAGCACTCAACTTGGCGGTACTCAGGATATAGGTAAGGGGATTATTATCTGTGAATACGGTGAACGTGGGTGCGTAGTAAAGGTAATCCCGGAATTTATCGCAAATGGCCCACTTTAAGGCAAGGAACTCAAGCTTGTTAGAATGGAGGTGATAATTCTTCTCAGCGGGTGTGAGTGTCCTCGAGCCATAGGCGATAACGCGTAGTTTACCCCCTTGTTCCTGATAGAGTACCGCCCCCAGACCTTCATTGGATGCGTCGGTGTGAAGGACAAAAGGTAAATTAAAGTCTGGGTATGCCAAGATAGGAAGGGTGGTCAACATGTCGACAAGGGAAGCAACCACAGCACGGTGTTCAGGGGTCCACTGGACTGGTGTCTTGGATGGCAGCTGACCCTTTTTTATACTTTGCTTACTTGTCCTAGTTTCGACAGATTTCTCTCCAGACGCCTCAGGACTCTCTTGAAGCTTAAACAGTGGTCGGGCTATTCGGGAAAAAATCCTGAATGAAGGACCGATAGTAGCCCAAAAATCCCAAAAGAGCTCTTACTTCTCCAACATTCTTTGGTTCCCGCTCCTTCCATTGCATCACTGCTTCCAAGTCCTTGGGATCGACTTGAATGCCTTCACTTGTAACTAGGCGCCCAACATACCGCACCTGCCGTTTAAATAATTCACACTTCTTTGGTCGTAATTTTACACCATGCTCCCGTAAGCGGCAAAAGACTCTCTTCAAATCTTTGACGTGGTCCTGAAAGGATTTGGAAAAGCAGAGAACATCGTCTAAGTAGGGAAAACAGCATTCATCCCTCAGACCACTCAACACACCCTCCATACATCTTTGGAAAGCCGCCGGCGCATTGGAAAGGCCAAAAGGAAGACGGATCCACTCATACAATCCCCAAGGCGTGCTGAAAGCTGTCAGGTGCCTGGAGTTCTCCTCAACAAAGCCCTGGTGATATGCACTGCCCTGGTCGAGTATGGAAAACCATGAGTAACCTCCCAGGCTATCTAATAGGTCCTGAATACGTGGAAGGGGGTGACGGTCGGGGATAGTTTTGCTGTTAAGTCCACGAAAATCAACACAAAGGCGTAGGCTCATATCTTTTTTCCTTACGCAGACCACGGGAGAGGAATAAGGTGATACAGACTTTCTAATCCATCCATGATCTAGCAGCTTTTGAACATGTTCCTTAACCTCTCTATACAAGGGCTTTGGGACTGCATTGTAGGACCTTTGGACTGGTGTATCATCTTTTAAGTAGATTTTAAGTTGTAAGTCAGAAATGCAACCAATATCGGTGTCATCTTTAGCAAAGACATCTGACTGGTCGAATAACATACATTTCGCAATCTCCTGCTCTTCCTCAGCTAGATGAGACAAGTCAACAGGAGGATGCCATTTGTCTTTGGTCATGTGTGTGGGTTTATGCATTTCTTTTTCTCTCAAAGTCTGCTCATGAGTACACAATTGAGCTGCACACAAGTGGGCTGTATTCTGAGGCGTTGGCTCACCGTTTATGGAGGGACGAGGGATTGGTTTAAGATCAAGTATATCTTCAAGAGTACCAAGAATGGTTTTCTTTGCAAGATAGATGTCATGTTTTGTTGAGTTCTGAATTGGGATTTTGATGCGCTTGGATGAGCCATCAGGAACATCAACTAAAGCTGGGAACAATTCTAGACCCTCCGGGCAATGATTCTCAGGGCTCGGCTGAAACATCATCGTACCTCCACTGTTCCATCCTCGAATTCTACACTGGACTTCACGAATCTTGCCTGAAGGGATATTTACACCTTTCTTGCCAAGGCGTACATTACACTGTGGCATCTCCGTGGGTCTAATGGTCTGGAGAGTGAAGACTAATGCTTGCACGGTACTGTCACTGACACTCAAAGCTTCTTTCAGTATTTCAGTTACATTTACAATATCGTCCTGATCAGTGTTTGCTTTGATCATCTCCGCAATTACATTACTACCTAAAAGAGGGTAATTGCAGTCACGACTGATAAGAAGTGGCACCCTGATTGTAAGGCGCCCATGACGCTGGCTGCATATCTGAAGATCAATCTCTGCCCATCCATCAAGGGGAACCTGAGTATTATTAGCAGCAGAAATTTCAAGGGAATGATCAAATAACGATCCAAGTGGCTGTATTTTTATACAGGGTAGTGCTTGCTCCATCCACGATTTGCTCACCATGGTCACTTGTGCCCCTGAATCAAGCAGCATCTGAAGAGGTACACCATTGATGGAACATGAGACCATGCATCGCTTACCAATGAGTTGAGCTACTCTTTTCTTTGGGTCTGACTGGTACTGTAAGTTTGACTGTGAGTGTTTAGGTGTTTTGACCTTTTCTCGGGGCTCATCACTGCTTAGGATCACTGGCTGCCCCTCTCCAGCGACCTCTTCCCGTTTCCCGACAACCTTCGTTGGAGACAGCCAATGGCGCGATGTCCTGCCTGGCCGCAAACAAAGCAGTGAACACAGTTGGTATTGTTTTTTGTACACAGTCATTGCATCTACCTCTGGTCTCAGACCATGGTGGTTGTGTGCGGTCAGTAGGTGAGTGGCAGTCTTTCAGCTTCACAGCCTCAGTGGGGGTGGACATCTGGGCTAGATGCTTGGTTAGAGAAGAAACTTGAGCAGTTAATTCTTTGATCGCATCACGGTTTGCTTGCAACTCAGCGTCAACTTTTGTTGGGGTGTTCAGTTCACTTTGGGAGTGCTGAGCTGCGCTTACAGTAACTGGTCTGCTTTTACCTACTGAACCCAGTCTTTTCAATCTCCCTTCTTCTTCAGCTGTTGATTTTGTTATTTCTTCCAAGAGCAAGTCGTCACTAACCTGCATGTCTGAGAGAAAAGGTTTAAGATCACGTCTGACATGGCTGTTCCTCTCATTTAACCCCTGGTAAAGTGTGTGAATGAAAGTGCCCTGAACAAGCTCTTTGTTATAGCTAAAACCTACACCCGGTTGTTGTGACTCAAAAAGAACACGCTGCTTCAGGCCCATTATTCGGTAAAGAAACTGTTGTGGGCTTTCTTTGTCATTTTGTCTAGCACTAGTTAGCTCTTGAAAAAGTTCAGTTACATTTTTGTCTCTAATGTGGGAGCGCAGAAATCTTTTCAACCCATCAGTAGTAAGATCATCCTTATTAACCAACATCTCTCTGAATGTACCAGGTTTTGTTATCTTAAGGACTGCTCTGATAATCTCAGACTCACTGAAACCCTCCTGCAACCCTTGATCCATTTGCTTACAGAGACAATTGAAAGACATGTCACAGCCTATATCACAAATTTGACCACCATGCAACTTAAACTCTCTACGTGGTAACAAAGCTGAAACATCAGACAATCTTACAACATGGTCAGCAATGTTAGATGAGTTCATCCTACCCAAAGGAGCAGCACCAATTTGGTCTGGCATACCAGGCGTTGATGAGGTGACTTCTCTGGTAAGTGCATAGGTGTCTCTGCCCTGAAATGATGAGTGCATGTCAGTCTCTTTGTTCATGCGTAATGATTGTGTGCGAGTTTCTCTGTCCATGAGTAATGATTGTGTGCGAGTGTCTCTGTCCATGTGTAACGGTTGTGTGCAAACTTCTCCATCGTCATCAGTTGGAGTGTGACCCTGTTGCTGTGTTGGTGAATCTCCCATCAAGACAGGTGCCACATTACCCGATTCCGCGGCTCTGGTTCTTGCAGCTGATAGCACGTCATTAAGTAGGTCAGAAAGGAGGAGAAGTTGAGTCATGCCCTCATCTTCTGCAGCTTTTAACTCATCACTTCTGATGTAGTCGACAATTAGGTCATAAAGTTCGGGTTCACTTAGATCTGCTACCTGGTAAGTTTTACGACCGTCATCTATCGAACTTGCAACAGTCTGCAGCTGACTAAAACTCAAATCTGAAAGCTTCTTTTGGATCTTGAAGAGCAGCACTCGCCGTGGGCTTAAAGTAGTCATGCTGATGCATCACCTGTGGCAGTTGTTCTCTGGATGACACTTGGCGAAGTAGTCTTCCCTGAAACACTGGGTGCAGGATTCCCACGTTACTATGACAACAGTGCCAGGCGAGATGTGCTAATCCCGGACGCAGCCCCCAATTGTTACCGGCCTCAGACCTAGGGGATATCTGGGCTGGCAGCAAAGGACACACAGGCAGTGAAGCACTGTGTATCTGTGAAAACACTGTGAATAAATAAAGAGACAGACAAAATGAGTGTCGTTCCTTTGGTGCGTCAGTTTACTTCTCAGATCTTAAAACTTTAGTAATTGTAAACACTTCTTTAGTTACATACAAAAATAACTTCATCTGCACATTAACTTCTGGTGTACACATAAGATATATGAATACATACACACTTGCATTCCATAGCCTGTTTCACATAAGGGCAATATATAATTTACATATTATGTGGAAAGAAGAGTGTGTACAAAATAAATCAATAAAGATTCACATAAATGTCACTCATTACTAGAAAGATGACAAATGTGTCACTTAAACACACAAAATGTATAAACTAAAATCCAACACCATTTTACATACACCACTTCACCCAGATTGACTCGTGTCATTCATTAAGCGTGTGCGCAAAGCACTCAAAATGGCGATTGAATTGTTAATGCAGCAGATATACTCAACTACTCAATTAAAACACAAAAATAACAAGCACCCTTGCACTGCCGATACACTCAAACATCACCACAATGCTGTATAACAATACTTTTGAATGCATTTACTAAACAATAAATCGTTTGCATTTAAGACCCTTGAGTTAATTCAATTTGCATAAAACACATTAGAGCATGACAGAGTTACTCAAAACGCTTCACAATCACGTTCCTAAACCTTCCTATAGTCGTGTGAACAATCAGAAGAATGTTTAAAGTGCATATTATTTTACCTGTGAATAAATAAAGAGACAGACAAAATGAGTGTCGTTCCTTTGGTGCGTCAGTTTACTTCTGAGATCGCACCCGGGAAAAAACTAGTCTCTATGGTGTGCTTCACAGGAGCGCTCAAGCGCCATCCGTTGGCGTGGCGGTGAACTGATTCTGAACTATTGGTGTTCACATTAAAAAAAAATATAGGGAGGTATCAGTTTTTCAATTAATTATTGAATAAACATTTTAACACCCTTTACACTTGTAAAATATTATTTACAGGAACTGTGTTGAAATCATGAAGTAACACCCAGAAATGAGTAACACTCCCAAGCACATACTCACTGCTTGGCAATAAAGTCAGTGTTCAGAAGCCCAGTACTGACTTAATGGAAAAAAAATGCTTCTTTAAAGCCACAAAATTGTTGAAGCTCGTGTAGTGATGTTTATAAAATGTGTTGCTTTTAGATATAAAGTGGTCAGTCACTTTGGAGTCTAAGCTCCCTATTTTGAATGCAGGCAGCATATCAGCCGTGCTACACTGATTTATTCAGCAGTGTGAACACGTGAAATACATCTTAACCCCATGGAACCGCTTGAATGGCGGAGTTAAACCCAGGAAGTCTTTGAATCCAGAGCACAGAATAGGACACAGAGAGGCATAATTTGCATTTTAATGAGGTTTAAGATGGAAAGAAGGCTTGCTGAAAACATTAAGGCTGTACTAAAATACCCAAATATGTTCTCACTCCCAATTCGTCACATATTGATGCTTGGTCAGAACCCCTTGGTGTCACTTTTAGACGCACAGGGTACCCCTTTACAGTCATTTTTCGACATGCAGAGTCATCCGTTTCTTTACATAAGAAACCCTTAGCGTAACTTTTCAGACAGGACAAGGTATTGGTAATTTTATCGTCACTATGATTAAGTTAAATATTGGGTAAGAAAATTTCCATTATTGCATATATGTTTGGGTGTGATTTTTCTATATAAACAGTCATGGCAGTTTTATTTATATTACACTATTTACACATTTATGAGCACATCTCCCTTGGTCAGTTCACCACGGGGCCTGGTGCAATTGCACCAGCTTCATCCCCCGCATTTTTTTAGCTTTTTTTTTTAGATTTATTTCAGGGTTTTGATCTCTCAACTGAGAGAACACATCCTTTTTATTATATTATAATGAATATTTAATATTACATTTAAACTTTGACTATAGCCTAGACATGTTGCATATTAATTGTACTATTTATTAACCTCAGAGCATATGTTTTGAATTTTGTGTTACTCCATAATAATCTCTATTTGAGGTCATTTGTAGAGTAGGTATAGGGCCCAAACATAACCTCAAGCCCAGGGAACTATTGAGCTCCTACCTCAGAGCAGGGTCTAAAGAGTTCTTCAGGTTCTACCAGTGATGTAAGTGCACACCGATTGGCCGAATGCCTACAAAACACCGGCTACCCGGCATTCTTAAAACGCCATGAAAAATACTTAATCCATTATCATGGAAAAACAGTGAGAACAGAATTTACAGTTTGTTGTGTTCTTGTCTCAGCCTCAATATGTAGAAATACAGATTTAGTCTATTAGCCCAACTTTTAGCTTTTTCAGTTGCGTGATTGTGCATTTACATTCCATCTCCCACATGACGCTTACCATTTACGGTTGTTGATGTTTGTAAATGCTGCGAATGCAACCAGGAAAATGGCCTGAGGGAGAAATTGGTTGACTAGGAACCACCTGCTGACTAGTTTTAGAACTAAGTTCCTGGAACTATGTGATGCGAAAGCCCCTGTGACGAGTTCAGAACGAGGTGTTGCCAGAAAATTAGTGTAAAATGACAGTGCATTTCCGTTTCAGGGTCAGTTAACCAGCACAAAATATCTCCTCGTTTGTTTTCAGTTTACCCGTGTGTAAATAGAAAGGGTTAAATGAGCAGCATGAAAAGTCATTATCATGTTTGTAGGGCATCCGGTCTGACTCATAACAGGTTGTTTGGTGTGACCAAGCACTCTGCACTCTGCAGCAGCCTGGAGAAGGTGACACTTGTGGCTTTCACACTCTGTTGAGCTCACTACACAAACAGGGTTCACAGCGGCCTTGTGTTCGCTCAAGCTCCCTGCACGACTGGCTGTAGCATCTTCTAGCGCCTTTTAAGCAGCCGTTTAATGGATAAGTGGACCAGATGAACCCACTTTGAATAAACAAAGACTTCAGCCAGGATGGGACCCATTTGCATGCTGTCCTGAACCGTCACATGATGCTATATCCTCATGTTTTTTTTCTCTCTCCATGTTTGTGCAAGTTGGTTTACTACGTAAAATTGTTTTAGTGGAAGTTTTGCGATTATTATTGAAAGTAAACAAGGAAGGATTTTTGTTAATATATATATTTAAATTATAATAAAAGTTGATGCAAAGATGCAAAAGTACAGCGTCAGTAAGAGTTCTTTTGGAAATGAATGAATGGTGACAGTAAAAACATTTATAATGTCACAAAATATTTATATTAGAAATAAATGCTCTTCTTTTAAACTTTCTATTCATCAAAGATTCCTGGAAAATGTATCAGGTTTTTCACAAAAATACTAAACGGCACAAATGTTTTCAACATTAATAAGAAGAAATGATTTTTGAGCAGCAAACCAGTATATTAAAACTATTTCTGAAGGATCATTTGACACTGAAGACTGGATTAATGATGCTGAAAATTCAGCTTTGCTTCACAGGAATAAATAAAATGTTCAAATTTAGTGAAATATAATTATTTTTAATTTCAATAATATATCATAATTTTACTGTTTTTATGATCAAATAAATCTTACCGACCCCAAACATTAGAACAGTAGTGTATGCAAGTTTTTGGCTGATTTATCAACGGATTTTCATCAGAAATCCAATAACCTAGAAAAAAAGTGGCACATCTTTACTGCCTCACCACAGGATTTGAGATCTCATTAGCAAGCACCACTAGCTAGCTACTAACATTTGTTTTCTAATGAATCTTAGTCAATATAATTTAGACAGATCTGCGCCACCTGCTGGATGTACAGTAAGATGCCTGTGGGAAGCCTCAGTGTGTGGGAAGTTTTGGAAAGAGAGTGACATCTGGTTTCTGTGTGAATTAGGTGTTGGTGAGGAAGCTAACTGATGGCACTGAGCTCAGAGGAAGGGTTGTGGAAACCGAAGCATATTTGGGTGGGGAGGACAAAGCGTCCCACTCAGCAGGAGGGAAACGAACGGAGAGAAACACTGCCATGTTCATGAAGCCTGGGACCATCTACGTCTATCCCATCTATGGCATCTACCTCTGCATGAACGTCTCCAGCCAAGGTGAGGCTCCAAAAACCACTGTAATTGACCACACGCACATATTATTAGGAGTATCGCTTCACAGGAGATGGAGCCGGAAGGCTGTAACCACAGATCCCTCACCGCTAGTTATGCAAGAAACAAGTGTTTGTTTTGCTGCTGCTCTGCTTCTCTCCAACTGTTTCTCATTATAGGTCAATTTGGCACATTACATAAACCTAGGGAAAGGTTGGAGCGAACGCACACAGACACAAGCCAACAGGAAGGAGACGGCATGGAGCCGCACTAACTACTCTACTCTGTGTGTGTGCAGGGGAGGGGGCGGCGGTGCTTGTGCGCTCGCTGGAGCCTCTGAGCGCTCAGGACGTCATGAGGGGCCTGCGAGCAGCCAAACGCAAGGCGGGAGCCAAAATCCTTAAGGAGAAAGAGCTCTGCAATGGGCCGTCAAAGCTGTGTCAAGCACTAGATATACAGCGCTGCTTCGACCGCAGGGATCTGGCCACTGACACAGAGGTGTGGCTTGAGAGGGACCCAGAACGAGAGGCCGTCTGCGCGGGAGAGGTGGTGTCAGCGCCCCGGATAGGAGTCGAGTCTCACGGTGAATGGGCAACCAAACCGCTTCGCTTCTACTTGAGAGGACACCCGTGTGTGAGCGTGCTGAACAGAGACGCAGAGCGCCAGATGCAGTCCTCCACTGATCTTCATAACACTGAGATGGACAGGACAGTCTGATGAAATGTTGTTTAGACACAAAATCACTTTTTAAAGTAGTGTTTGCTCAAAAATGAATCATTTACTCACTATTATGTCGCTCTAAATCTGTGTGGTGTTTTTTGGTACCCTACTGAACACCAAAGGAGATGTTTAGCAGAATGTCCAAGCTGCTTTTATCTTATCCATTTAATTCTAGTTAATGCTGACTAGGGACTGGCAAGGTTAAAAAAAATGGTGAAGAGCACTCTACAAGTATCATGGCTTGTTCTCTATAGTCTCTGTAAGTCTTCTAACTCATCCAAAAAAAAAGGTTTACGTCATTATTCAGCGATAATCTTCTCATTTTTCCTCACAAAGCTTTCCAAATTGAGAAGAATATAAAACACAAATCTGCTACTGTGCTTGTTTTGTCCATTTTGGAGCTTGAAGACCCCTGGTGACTAATCATTTTCACTGTATTGAGACATTTTTGCATTTTTGAGAACATTTTCACATTTTTGAGTCAACTAATCTTTTGAGTTTGAGTCTCGTAACAGCATGTTTCTTTATTGCATATTCTTGTTATTCCTGGTGCTGTATTGATTTTACAGATGTTTGGAAAACCATTTGCACTTCAAGGTAATTACAACCCCCTTTTCTCTTTCTGTTTCTCCACACTCAGTCTCAATGGCATGCGGTCTTATGGTCTGGAATTACCATCTTGGCATGTGTTTTGGGTCTTGTTTGCTTGAGGAGATGATTTATGACATCAGGAAGTGATCTCCAAATAGGAGATGCTTGCTTAAGCGATAAATTTTTTCCCTGTCCAAGGATGAATCACACATCACAACCCCTGAACT
Organism: Carassius auratus; assembly: GCF_003368295.1. Taxonomy (NCBI): domain Eukaryota; kingdom Metazoa; phylum Chordata; class Actinopteri; order Cypriniformes; family Cyprinidae; genus Carassius; species Carassius auratus. The sequence continues at coordinate 24,485,725 of NC_039247.1, forward strand.
GTTTATTAAAATAAACTGCATATGAGGTAAAATCATGACAACATAAAAATCTTTGGTCAGTACAGTTACATACACAATAGATTATGTGAGTCTCACTTCGTAATCCACTTGTGAATCTCAGCATTTCGCTTATTTAAGCCACTGTTGATGAGCAATCACGTCACAGCGTCGTCAGACTCACAGTAAGTTGAAGTTTAGTCTGGTGGACACTGGAACAGAGAGATGATGGGGTCCTCGTGGTTGGTTATCACTAAGACACTGCGAAACTTATCGTATAAAGTTTTCAGCTGCGAGCGACGCATGTTCTCATTGTACATGATCTCTTCCAAGTGATGATGGCCTCTGAAATAATGCAACAGCCTAAAGAAAGACAACAAGATGCTAATTTACATGCACCCAAATCATCTGTTTATAATCAGACTGAAAAGCCCGTTCAGTCTGACTGAGTTCAATCCAAATGAAATTTTGATTATTAGGATTATTGAAAAAGAAATTAAGCATGTAAACACTTTCAAAAATGCTAAAGCACAGGGCTGTCACATTTATATTTTGATACATTTTACATCTTATGAACGTGCCTATGTTAATCTAGGCATGTCTCTTTCATTTATGTTTATTCTGTCTGTATGTCTCGTGTCTTAAAGTGATAGTTCACCCAAAAAATGAAAATTCTGTCATTAATTACTCGCCCTCAAATCTTTCAAACCCCTAAGACCTTAGTTCATCTTTGGAACACAAATTAAGATATTTTTGATGAAATCCGAGAGCTTTTTGACCCTGTATGAATAAAGTAGTATTTTTTTTTTTTTTTTTTTATAGCCTCACAAAATTGTGATTTAACCACTGATGTCACATGGACTATGTTTCTGGGTCTTGAATTTTAGTTTTTTCGAAGATCTTAGGGGTTTGGAACGAAATGAGGGTGAGTAATTAATAACAGGATTTGGGTTTTTGGGTGAACTATCCCTTTAAAACCTGGTCAGTGGATGAGACTGAATATTTACTAAATATCTGCTGAAAGCTGGACTGAATTCATTACGATTTATGAAAATTAGTGCATGTAAACCTACTCCTTGTTCTGTACAAAACTAGGTTTGAGATTGTAAAAACAAGCTCTAAAAGACATTCCGTCACCTGGCGAACAAGCGCAGGTCCTCTGGGTTCTGCGCTGCTGGGACACGGAGGATGGTCTGCCGCTCATGTTCGGTCAGGCTGGCCAGGAGCGTTTCTGTCATTCTTTTATTGAGAGGGGAGTCTCCTCCCGTCTGGAGCTCAGCGCTGGAGTTATCCATACTGGGACTCGTGAGGGTCATGTCATCGCTACTTGCTGCAGAGGGAAAATCAGAGAAACTACTGAGACTTTATTTGATCATAAGAGTATCTTTCAAGTGCTAAGTTGGAGCTGACTGGGTCACATACTGGGAGAGCCGAAACTGAGGGCGCTGGGTGTGCTCAGACTCCGGCCTGTAACACGTGTGACTAGGGGTGGCTCCTCCTCCTGAAGACCAGGCTCCTCCTCAATGGGCGGGACCAGCAGACAAACATACGTGTGGAGCTGAAACAGCAGCCGGTGCTGCAGCATCCAGACCACCATCTGAATGAGCTGGGCCTGCTCAGATAGTTACAGCATCTTTTAACATTCACATATCACTGTTGCACTTCGCTGCCTTCACATATCATTGTTGCATTTTGCTGTCTACGGACAGTTTCAAACTGTTTGTCAAAGCATCCATTACTCCGTATTTCACCATGGTATGAATATATCCACACAAAACAAATGATCTGCAAAATATATCTGAAGGAAAAAAAATTGGTTTTCTAAGACTATTAAATGCAAAAATAAATATACAATTATTTAAATAATTATTTAGATTTTATAATTTATATTATACAATTATTTAGATACTTATATAAATGTACATAATTATTTTTATTTAATTTAATTATTTTATTCCTGAATGCACTGTAAGTCGCTTTGGATAAAAGCGTCTACTAAATGCATAAATGTATTTAATTACATTTTTATTTTATTTATAGAATTATTTCATACATAATTCTTCATACTTTTGATTAAAATGCATTACAAATGGTCACATATGATTTTTAGCCGCAAAAATTAACGCTCAGATTGGATCTTAAATTCTGCATGCCCCCATGCATAACTTCATAATGCCCCTGAACTTCTTTCCATTGGAAATGAATGACTTCCTCTCTGATGTTTGTGATAGATAGTGAAATGATGACCTTAGACTCTTACCTCGTGCACAGGGGCATCCAGTGGATTCCTGAACTCAGACAGAGACACCGGAAGTGAGAACTTTGCTAACATCGAGGGCAGGTCATGACCTGGAAATTGGAGGGCAAACTGCTCAGCCAGAGGAGAGTAGCTGGGGGAGGGAGACACAAAACAATGAATTATGTTTGCCTTGAGATTTTTAAAGGAATTACAGCTTTTTTGTTAAAAACTGAGAATATTTTACAGTCTGTGCAACAGACAATACATGCAAATTTAAAGGTTTACATTTATTTTAGTTTTTTAAGAATATACTTACATGCAGATGTTTGCGTGGGGAGACAGCATATACACGTTGTTCTCACAGAGAGGATAGATAATGATAGCTTTACCCCAGTATACCAGATGAGCAGCTATCTGGAAGACCTGTGGGAAGCAATGTAACATTTAAGATCAGTAATATTCAACCACTAGGGACCCGAGCAAACCTCCAAGGGGACTCAAGACACAACAAGATTTAAAATAAGTGAAAACAACTAAACAACTAACAACTAAATATATATATTCTTAAAAACCTCACTATTATAATTTTTTTTTTAACTGCATGTGCATTTTTATAATGATTTGACACTTTTTGGGTTATGCCAGGCCCTAAAATATTTTATCAGGTAGAAATTGTTCTTAAAAATTCATAGTATTAATTGTAATCCAGTAAACCACGAATAACGAAAAGTAAATTCAAATCATTCATTTGTTCACAAACAGGAGTTCCAGGCTTATTAATATTGTGAACAATACAGAGCCTCGGAGTCATAAAGGTTGACAATCACTTTTTCACTTTTGAATGAATTCATTTTTTAGATTAAAAATAATCGATCTGTATCCAAAACATTAGACATAACGTTATCACAACATAATTGTTTTGTGTTGTCTGTCCACTAGGTGGCAGTATAAGACTTATTACAACAACAACAAAACAACTCAGTGACTGATAGTGTAACTTTCCATTTTACTCTCTAACCCAGCATCAGTTTTTCACCAAGAGTAAACCTGCAGCTCCTTTTTGTCAAACCAATGGAACATTTCAATACGTCAGACATGGAGGAGGACAAGGCTGTTTGACCTGCAGGAGAGCCAGGTCAGTGTCCTGGGCCAGCTGCTGCAGGTTCTTGACGGCTGAGCAGGTTTTGATGAGCCGCACTAGAGCAGGAGAGCAGTCCAGAGGGAGCTGAGCTAGCAAGGCCTTCTCGTTGTCCAGCAGCAGCAGTGCGTGATACGGCCTGCAGGGGGCACAGCGTCACAACACAGCAGTTCAAATCACACTCAGGTCTTAATAGCAAGTGCACTTGATCATGCAGAAGAGACTAAGGCCGTGTTCAGAATTTCATATAACCTTACTGGTCACAATATCTTAATACTCACTTGCTGGAGTAAATCTTCATACTGTGCACTAAGAGTACATGGATAACCTACTACTATTTTTGCCAAAAAATGAGGTGTATTGCATGCCATAGTTCAGTGTGATCAAACTAAAGAGTATTGGAAGAAGCAAATTAGCCATTTCCATTTTCCAGAAAACAACTGGATGCAATTTGCTGAATTGCAGCTTGATAAATAAACTGAACATAAACTGTAACTCACCGAATGGCCTTTAGGCTGCGCTCAAGAGCTTCTGGTGGGATGTGTTTCCCTCCCACATGGTGGATTTTGTGTGGCAGGCAGAAACTGACCTCAAGCCAGTTATTAACGTGAAGCCGGACAACTCCAGTTGTGCAGAGGCTGAAAACAATACACAATATCATCACGACTAAAAAAATGACAAGAGCTTTTCTTTTAGTGCAGAGCATGAACAAAAGCAAATAGCTGTTTGTCAGCAACATATTTAGGTTTATGAGTTTCATGCTCAACGATTTAAGTTCAAGCATCAATAACAATCCTGAAACACGACTGCAATCAAACATAACATGATGCATGATTTAGCCTGAACAGGGCATAAGGGAGTGCAATATCTTTCAATAATATCATAATTGTTTTAATGATGTGGAAGCTGGAATTATCACTCACCATGCAAAAACGAACAAAAATATAACTTTCAAAACGGTTGAGCATCTCTGAAAAAAACAGTGTGGTGTTTAATTCCTGAATGGAATTCTAAGTGTGAATTTGATTTGCTTGGTAATAGCCTACAATGTCTTACTATTCTAATAGAATTGATTAATTAATTGTAAGAATTTAATATGAAAGATGATGCACACATCTAACAAGGTAAGGAAAAAAAAAAATTAAAGCTGCCCCTGAAAATCATTTATGTGGCAAATACTGACTAATGAAAAAGTTCATATTTATCACTGCAGTGAACTGACCACCACACACAATATGAAGAATATGAAAAGCTAAACCAGCTAAGGTACAAACACCAAAAGATCTTCAGCAAAATATCATCTAATCATTGTTTTAGACATTGTTTTTTTTTTTGGTAAACCTCACACAATCCTTCAAAACCATTACAGCTCTAACTAACCGACTAGATGACAGGAGTGTTTGGGTAAATGTTGTTCAATATAAACCAACTCACCTGTCATAAGCCTCTTTAAGGTCTCTTGCTAATTTACACTTGGGAAGGATTTGGCGAAACGGCGACTGTGGAGTGCTGTCCGCTGTAATGACAGGTAAACAGCGCGGTGAAAATGACGCAGCACCTTCAGTAACTGTGAGTGCAGGACAAACACTAGAGATGTCTCACTCTCGGTCATGGTGGTGACCTCGTCCTGCACTGCCAGCATGAGCTTGGCCTCTCTGGTGAGGTACTGACACCTGCGCTCCTCGTGCTGCAGGGCGATGGCGATGCGACGGGACAGGTTATGCATGCAGTTGATGACCGAGGCGTCTGCATTGGCCTGTAGACGGCAGAAAATCCAGATGGAAGATGGTTATTGTTCAGCTGATCATTTATTGCTCTTAACTATTATTAGTTCATTAAACATCATTAAAAATGCAATGATTGATGCATACACCTCTTCTATGATAACCATGTTTTAATTTGTATGTACACTAATTTTGATATTTCGCGGGGACTTACAGTAAAACATTTCAAACTGTCCTGAAATCATAATGAAAACGGACTCTTTAAAAATATGAAACATTATGAAGTTCTGCATACTCTTCTAAAGAGGGATACATAAATAAATAAATAAATATAAATATGTGAATAAACACAATTTCAAATTCTAACTCAAGCTCATTGCTTAATGTACTATTTGTATTTCCCTTTCCTGGACACAGTTCTTTGTCTCTGACAATAAAATACAATAAAGTTCTTTGTTTTTTTGCTTCTAACTTGTTTGTCTTGTTTGACTTCACAATGCCTGAAATTTTATTTTCAGACATGGAGCCATCGTGCGTGTGCAAAGCGCCAGAGTTACATGATTATTAAATATTTATGTAAATTAATCTTTATTAAACATAAAAGTGTCTTTCAGAGTTACATGCATTATTCCACAAGTTACTGAAAAATCAAAAATTGATATTCTCTAAGTATTTGATGAGTGGGTCATGGAAGTATGCAACTTTTTGTCTATGTCTATTCATTTATTTCAAAATTAAAAATGCAGTAACTCATGACTTGAATACACACCCCTTCTATGATAAACAATATCTGTTTTAAAACAGATTGGTAACACTTAGAAACCTTCATGTTTAATGCATTAAAATGGGTTATTAAAGGGTATAATGCATTACTACTAGTCATAATGTGTATATTTAAGAGGGGGCATAAAGTACAACCTAATATTTTATTGAATATTCTCTTGAATCAGATGGTAAATTTGCAGATTAATGGTGGGCACAGTGACAGAGGGAGTGGGCATGCTGGAGAACTGATAGGAGTGTGAGTTTGCGTTTTCTGCAGCTGGAGCTGTGCCTCAGGCCTCTGGCGTGTCGAGTCATGGTGGCTCAGGGGTGGGTCTGGTCGTGTGCAGGCTGATTGTGCAGAGAACAGAGTCCCGCCTCCCTGTCAGTCTGCCTGATAGACAGCACTCTGGAGGTTTATCACAACCCACACCCTTTCTGAGAAGCCAGAACTAAACACTTGACCTCAGACAGCTTCACAAACAGCTGATTCACTATACAGTGCCTCCACCAAGTACTTAGACAATGAGGTCAATATTCTAATAGTATACATTTTATTGCAATGTGAGTCAAACCGTGATCAAACCAAATGATGAAAGTCTTCAGATACTGTACATCTTGCACCTTAATTTAGAACAAAGTACTGTTGTTTTATACTGCATATGTGTGATTGTGTATTTCGTTAAAATGCATTGCATTTGGTGAGATATTTTATATATTTAATGTCATGATAATCATATTTTAAGTTTATTTTAATATTTTTGTTGCATTTCATGATAGTATATTAAATGACAAACTTTTAAACTGACAAAAATGTCATTTTATACATTCAAATGCATATATTTTATTTCAGTATATAAAAAAAATCATGAGCAATCATCCTATCATGAATTTAAATTGAACTATTTTGCACATCACTGTTTAAAATACAGTGGGCAACAAAAATATTAAAATTAACTTAAAATGTGTGATTATTATGTTTATTATATTTATATGAAATATATAAAATATCTAACCAAATGCAATGCATTTTAATGAAAAAAACACAACATGTTGTTTTATTCTATGTAACTTACTCCATAACAAACTTGTACATTTTGTAGGAAATTTGTGCTTGTGCGCTTTCTTTAAAATAACTTGGTTTGATAATTTCTATATTTAATGTCATGACAGTCACACCTTTTTAGGTGTCTCAATACTTCTGTCTAAATTTGTTTTTCACTTGAATTCATTATAGTATATTAATTTCTAAACTTTTCACATAGAAAAGTCTTAATAGATTTGTGTTCAAGAGTTTAAATGTATTGTTTTCTTACCCTTAATGCAAAAACGACACTGAACAGGATCATGGTGGGCAGATCTCTTTTGGGCGAGGGGTCAGTTTTGGAGACCTGGTGAAATAACATAATTAATAAACGGATTTACATTAAGCTCATTTTATTATTAAGCATATATTTCATGGAGAAATGAGCAATGATAAATAATGTTTTTTTTCCCTTTAAGCGTTGCATTGTAACAGTACGTTAACTGAATGTTGCATAAAGAGTACTGTAGTTCAGTAGTCTTTTAAGAAACTACTAATTATTTTTTACATTTGAGAAATAAATGTGAACTTTTAAGTATGTGTATGCAGATTATACCTTCACTGTGCATGTGTGCAAGTTAGTGTAACTGATGCAATTTATGACGCAGCATAGATAACAGACAAAGTGATCTTTTAATAATCAGAATCAATACTGAATTTACTTGTAGCTTGAATTTATTTATTATGAATCTTAGCTGTTAAATTATGCTCAAATTTGTGTTCAACAAATGCAAAGTGTTTGTTTGCAGGAGAAGCACTTCTTTCTACAGTGGACTCCTCCTAACATATATTTTCTGTCAAACAGAAGGTGGAGCTCTTAGCCTGTGTTCATGCACCACACATAGACTCCTGATGACTTAAACATGAGATGTTTATGTGAAGAATAAATGGTTACTAAACTGCACAGTTCAAAATAATTTCCTTCACTCTCAGACTATGAAATATAATAACAGCAATATAACATTCAAAGGTTTGTGGTCAGCATGTTTTTATTTATTATGTTATTATTTAACAATTAAAAGAACGAAAGACTTAAACTACTTCAGTCTGTGTGCATTGAATTTATTTAATACACAAGTTTTACAATTTGAGTTGAATTACTGAAAAAAATAAACTTTTCCATGACATTCAAATTCATTAAGATGCACCTGTTTGTATTTATTCGTAATTTTATTTTGAAGAAATAATTAATACTTTTATTTGCAAGGATGCACATTGAGCAAAAGTGCCGGTCAAGACATGTATAATGTTACAAAACATTATTTTTCAAATAAATCCTCTTCTGTAGCACTTTCTACTTTGGTTTCCAGAGAAATATTAGCAGCACAACTCTTTTCAACATCGATGATAATAATAATAAATGTTTCTTGATCAGCATATTAGAATGATTTCTGAAGGATCATGTGTCACTGAAGACTGGAGCAATGATGCTGAAAATACAGCTTTGCAACACAGGAATAAATGGCATTTTAAAACAAAATAAAATACAAAAGACTCATTTTAAATTGTAATATTATTCCACAACTTCTGCAAAATCTTAAGAGACCCCAAACTTTTGAACGATATCCTATGTCTTTTAATAACTGGCCTGAAATCTTTCATATAGAGATTTAGCTCGTCTCACCTGAATTGTATGTGGAGGCTGTAATAAGGTTGGATGTCCGACGAAGCGCACATTGTCTATTTTTAGCTCAAACTTCTTGCCGCACATATCAGACTTGGTGGCCAGGATGGTGGCGAGAATAACATCAGAAAACCTTTAAAAGGAGAGGAGTAGAAAGAAGAATAAAGGACAGTGATCAGAACAAGTGCGACTAAAATCAGTGCAATTAAAGTGGAGGGTCCGATTGGCTTTCAAGCTCTAATCTACTCAGCACTGAGAATTACACAGTCTGAGCTATATTTCTAGGGGATTCACAAGGGAAGGATGATTGGACAAGTGATTTGGTGATCCGGACTCTTTTTCCTGATCTAAATACACCACTAACCTCTAAACTGTGTGAATGTTTGGTGACTAAATCAATCTGGCAGAGACCTGTTTATAGTTCATCCATTCAGACAAGGCTTCATAGAGAGGATTAAACCCCAAGAATGCCAAAATTAATTGGTCTGATTTATACATTTAATCACTTTCTTGTGAGGAAGAAAAATGAAAGGAAGACAGGTCTTTAAGTGTACTGAGTTCATGAACATTGCATTAATGCAGGCCCACCACCTATACAACTTTTGGCTGAATGACATTTCTAGATTGCAAGATTAACCCACATGATTTATTATTATGGGATAATGTCTTTTAAAACAAAATTATAACATTGCAACTTTTTTCAGATATCTTACTGCGACCCAAGTTGATACTATGAACTTAGATTACATAAATAGTAAATAACACACAATTACTCACAGTTTCCCAGATTACATTTGCCATTGAATGCATACATATGTGATCTAGAAATATACATAATATGCCAGACAAATTATAAGGGAGAAAGTGTGAACAAAGGTGGGGTGCTCTGGAGAAAGGAGAGGTGGTTCAGAATGGTGGTTCAATCTTACCCTTCTACCAACTGTTCATCAGTTAGTGGAGTTTGTTCACTGAAATGGGAATAGGGCCATAAAGAAAGGAAGAAGAAAAAAATAGGAAAAATGCAGCAGACAAGTCGGCAGGATGCATGACATAAGGGTGACAAAAACAAACCAAATTTTAAGATTGGTCAACCAGGACAACAAGTTTTTTTTCTTCAAAAAAATTGTGATAACTTTTTTTTTTTTTTTTTGCATGTTTTTGAATTATCATCTACTTTTAACTAATTTCTCTTCTGGATCAAATATTGTGTTTCTTAAAGGTATAGTTCACCCAAAAATGAACATTTGCTGAATATGCACTCACCCAAGACCATCCAAGATGTAGATGGGTTGTGTCTTCTTTAAAACGGATATGGAAACAATTTACTTTGCAACACCAATGCTCACCAATGGATCCTCTGCAGTGAATGGGTGCCGTCAGAATGAGAGTCTAAATAGCTCATAAAAACCACAATAATCCACATGACTCCAGGCCATCAGTAAATGTCTTGTTTATCACAAACGTGCAGTTTTTCACTTCACAAATCCATCAAGGCATCTGTTTTGCACTGTTTTTGCTTGTAAATGTTTTCGATTGGTGCATATTTATCTACTGATTCAAAATAATTTTGATGTTTTTGTTGGTTGTGTTTTACTGGAGAAAGAAATATTATGAATCAATGGTTTGGAAGCAACGGTTTAAAGTTAAACCACCTTAATGATGGATTTGCCTATTACAAAGACACAGCATTTCACTTCACAAGACATTAATCGAGGGACTGGAATCTTGTGGATTTTTGTGAAGTTTCTATCTGCTGTTCGGACTATCATTCTGACGGCACCCATTCACTGCAGAGGTGAGTGAGTGATGTAATGCTACATGTTCTGATGAAGAAACAAACTCATCTAGCCTGGCCTGAGGGTGAGCACATTTACATTTGTGCTTGAGCTATTCCTTTAAGTACTCACTAATGACCATCTATAATATCCAGAAAGCAATCTAAAATCAACCAGTACAAAAACATATGACACAAGAGAACATGAAGAACAAATGGTGGCACAGGTGATCTCTTAACATGCCACCAGGGATTACTGCATGCAGAAAATGCAGAATGGAATGAAAACACAACTCTAGTATTATTTTACAACAACATGCATAGTTATAAAAGAACTTAGAAAAGGAAAAATAAACCCTTAATTCTGGTCTTTGCATAATACCTTGAATCACCATCCTGGTCCTCTATAGAGTCACCTGAGGTATTCAAGACATACGGACTCCGCTGTTTTGCTTTGATGAAAGAGAATACACACCTTGAAAAGGACAATTCTTTATATGTATAGTGTAAAGTGATATGACTGAGTGTGTTATAGCAGTGTGAACGTGTCTGATTGATACTCAAATGTGTGACCCTGGAGCCCAAAAGCACTCTTAAGTAGCAAGGATATATTTGTAGCAATAATGAACAATACACTATATGGGTCAAAATTATTAATTTTTCTTTTATGCTAAAAATCACTAGGATATTAAGTAAAGATCTTGTTCCATGAAGATATTTTGTAAATTTCCTACCGTAAATATATCAAAACGTACATTTTGATTAGTAATATGCATTGCTAAAAACTTCATTTGGACTTGAACTTTTTCAATATTTAGATTTAGATTAGTTGTATCTCAGGCAAATATTGTCCTATCCTAAAAAACTATACTTCCAAGGAATGCTTATTTAAAAATGAACCCTTATATTTTGTGGTCCATGGTCACATACACAAAGTAAACATCATCTACAGTCTCCAGTGCAGAGGGCAGCATTACATGCAGAAGAAGAGGAAGCAGGAACACTTACACGTTGCTGATGAAGTCTTTTCAGATACCCTCTGAAACGGGTATCGGAAGAGCAGTTTATTTCCTCTACTGCCAGAGCTCACTAGTATAACACTTATGGGACTTGTCTTTTCTCCATTTGGCAGCAGGCTGGATTCAGACTGTTTCCACATCAGCTCAGCATCTGCATTTATATCTTCAGACCACTGCTTGTACATCCTGATGCGTTTTCTTAAGTAATATTATAAGTATATATCTCTTAAGTATAATCTCAAGCGAACTCAGTTTGCAGCTGGAGCTAAAAACGTGCAATGTAGTATTTACTTTACAGGTTTGGACAAGTGTGGACAACTAAAGGCTGGCACTGCATGATAATTTAACTGAACGAGTATAAAACATCTGGTGCATTTGTTCAAATGCATCTCAAATAACATGGAAAAATAAAACAATTGACCTGAAATTGAGGTAATAGCAGCATGACAAATTGCTCATGACCTGCTCGCTAGCCAAAACCAAATGAACGCAAATCAGTCACAAAATCAAAATATTTTATCTATCAGTCACCTCCTGGAGCCATGTGAATATATGAAACTAATCTAACAGGTAAGTTTATCAATGAAAGCTTGATAAGTGTTATACTTAACTGAAACATACAGCATTACAGTAGATCAGTGTTTGGTGTTGCACAAGGTGTGCCGTGCAAATACAGATGACTGGATGCAAAGGTTCCGCCTATATCCCTATCGTATTTAATGAATTAATGAAGTTTGTTTTACACGTTTTAAACTTTTTTCTGCTTGAAGCACTTCCGATGTTTACATTTTTATTAACTGACAACTTGAAAAAGGTAAAAATAAATATAGCCTAATTTAGTTATATTAGTTGCATTGTCTTTTCTAATTTACCCTTTAATCATGATGTAGCCTACTGTCTTATGCCGCTCACTTTATACTTCTAAGATGTGATCAACCCTGTACAAGTGAGATGATGTAGCCTAAATGTGTGGATTTTAGGAAACATGAAATGTTAGCTATAAAATAGCCTAAATGAGCCACTTAAATTCAGGGGTATAATAAATAGATAAATAAACTTACAAAATGAGAAGAATTTTCCTCTGGTAGCCTACGTGCATTTGTAATAAATAAACAAATAAATACAATTATAATTATAAAATGAAAGTAAAAGTCGTGACATCTGACAAGTATGGTAATTAAACCATACTCGGAATTGGTGCTCCCATCCAAGTACACGCACACACACACACACACACACACACACACACACACACACACACACACATGTATCTGTGAATTGTGGAGACTTTCCAAAATCTTCTATTACTTTTATACTGAGCAAACAATATAATATTTTCTATCCGCTAACCCAGCCCTAACCCTAAACTTACTCATAACAGAAAACCTGTTTGCATTGTTACCCTTTCGTGATAAACATAATTTACTATTTTTAATCATATTTTACCCTCTTGGGGACTTGAGGGTAACCCATTTTTTGCAGCAATCCAAACCCAGTGGACTAAAACTGTTATTGAGGGAACTGATTCTGGATCAGCCTGCAGCATCTGGCTCACTGTCCATTCTAACAAACCCTAATAACTCCTCTGTTCCTGTTGAACTATGAGCTGAGGCGACACATGCTGCTGTGACTTAAACTGAAGATTAGATCAAATTTTGAAACATTTATGCAGAATTCTTGGTAAAATCACTGACTATTCAGACATCCCATGTTTGAATTTAGACAATCCATTGTTGTCTTATCTGCATGTTTGCAGATTTATATAATTAAAATATCCCCTTGTATATAATATTGTGTGTACACTTATGCAATTTTACTCTCTTCTCAATTTGAATCAGTTCTTTAATGCTAAATAACAGGAAAACTCTCAAAATATGGACATAAAACACAATAAAGATGTATCAAGAAATCTGAATTAAAAGAGAAGGACACAAAAGTTTCCTTATATCTTTCATTTGCCATTACCTAATGTGCCAGAACTCTGAGATCCAGAACCATCCTTGTAGTCTAATAATGTCTATATAATGCACATATATCTGCATATCTCCAAGTCTGCAACCACTGCTAATGCTGAATGTAGAGGTGGAACCTCTGGATTATTCTGATGGACCTTTGAAATCTGGTGACTCCGGTAAGAGAGTACAGGGCTCAGAGTCACATCCAAGAAAGCTTTAATGAGTTGGGTTAATACAAGCCACGGTGGTGAGCATTAAGGTATAAAGGCAAAAGGTATTGAGTATTTGGGGTGTGTATGTGTGGTCTGAAATAGAGGAAATTTGTGAAAATTAGCTATTACAGTCTTTCTATTAACTTACTACAGATGTTAAATATTTACATTCTGAACATAAAAAGATAAATAATCATCAGTGGTCTGAAAATCACTTACAAATTAACAATTATGATAGTGTAGCATCTCAAATTATCTTAAAATGGCTAACAGATCAAGATGTTAAAATAGCAACTGCACTATTGCACGTGAAACTAGCATGTTAGCTTCCCAACGCAGATTAACAAATAAAATATTACCGTGCAAATATGGGCTTACAAGATTAACATAACATCATCACAATAACATCACCATTATGAACACGCATGTTTCTGCTAGAGAATGCAAAATAACTTTCTTTTCTGCATGAATGCACACAACATCTCATCTTGATCAGGAAGGGCAGCAGGTTTGCGTGAGAGCATCTGCACGCAGAGTGAGGCCAAGACTTTTGGACAACGGCCTGGTGTCAAGAAGGGCAGCAAAGACACCACTTCTCTTTAAGAAAACTGTCATGGACAGATTGAAATACTGCAGGAAGTACAAGGACTGGACAGCAGAGGACTGGTGCCAAAGTTATTTTCTCTGAAGCTCCCTTCCAACTGTTTGGGACATCTGGAAAATCAACTGGTGAACACATCCATGATTCTTTTTGCTGATCCAACAGTGAAGCATCCTGAGACCATCCATGTGTGGGGTTGTTTTTCAACCAAAGGAGTGGACTTTCTCATAATTCTGCCCAAAAACACTGCCCTGACTAAATAATGGTCTCAAAACGCCCTCCAAGAGTGATTTCTTCCAACGATCCGTGCATTTTCCAGCATGATGGATCACCATGCCACAAAGCAAGATTGATAAAGAATTGGCTCAAAGATAATTATATTGAAATTTTGACTCTGTGGCCAGGCATCTCAATCCCACAGAGAACCTGTGATCTGTCCTCAAAATGCAGGAGTGGGCGAGCAGAAGCCCACAAATTGTGATCATCTCTGAGAACTAATAAGACAAGAATGGATCTCCATCAGTCAGGATTTGGCTCACAAGCTAATATCCAGCATACCAGAGCGAACTGCAGAGGTGATGAAGAACAAGGTCAACACTGTAAATATTGACTCATTATATATATTTTTTGCCAATAAAAGCCTTTAAAAAAATATGACATGCTTGTCATTGTTTTTCAGTATACCATAGAAACGTGGAAACATAATCTAAAAATACTGAAGCAGCAAACTTTACATAAATGTATGTCACTGCCAAAACTTTTGGCCATGACTGTATATGGCTCAGTGTCTTCAAGGAAAGGTTTCTGTATATAGCACCGGAGCTCCCCAGGACTGCGTTCTCTCCCCACTGCTCTTCTCCCTGTACACTAATGATTGCACATCTAAGGACCCCTCTGTCAAGCTCCTGAAGTTTGCAGACGACACCACACTCATCGGCCTCATTCAGGACGGTGACGAGTCTGCTTACAGACAGGAGGTAAAAGAGCTGGCTGTCTGGTGCAGTGTCAACAACCTGGAGCTTAACACGCTCAAAACAGTGGAGATGATCGTGGACTTCAGGAGAGACCCCTCTGCACTCCCCCCACTCACCATCATGAACAGCCCTGTGACTGCAGTGGAGTCATTCAGGTTCCTGGGAACCACTATCTCTCAGGACCTGAAGTGGGACATTCACATTGACTCCATCGTAAAAAAGGCCCAGCAGAGGTTGTACTTCCTCCGCCAGCTGAGGAAGTTTAACCTGCCACAGGAGCTGCTGAAACAGTTCTAATCCACCATCATTGAATCCATCCTCTGCACTTCAGTAACTGTCTGGTTCAGCTCAGCTTCTAAATCTGACCTCAGAAGACTACAGAGAGTAGTCCGGACTGCTGAGCGAATTATCGGTTCAACTCTCCCTTCTATTCAAGAACTGTACTTATCCAGAGTGAGAAAAAGGGCTGTCAAAATCACTCTGGACCCCTCACATCCAGCACACTCCCTCTTTGAACTGTTGCCATCTGGTCGACGCTACAGAGCACTGAGCACTAGAACGACCAGACACAGGACCAGTTTCTTCCCTCAGGCAATCCATCTTATGAACAGCTGATAATAAGGGCAACACACTACACTTTATATTTATATACACATACACTTTATTTATCTAACACACATACTTAGTATACACTTAAATTTTGCACACAATATATATGTACATACATAACTTCATTTTGTAATATACCTGCCTACAATTGTCATTTGTATATTGTCATTCACTATCTACTTATTTGTATTTTTTATTCTTTTATTATGTGTTTTATGTTCTGTCGCTGTCATTCTGTTGTACTGCGGAGCTTCTGTCACGAAAACAAATTCCTCGTATGTGTAAACATACCTGGCAATAAAGCTCATTCTGATTCTGATTCTGATTCTGATTCTGAGGTTTCAGTAAGATTACAGATGTGCGCCCTCTAGTGGTATAATATGAAAGTGAAACTAAAGGAAGAAACTTTCCTATATTGAAAATGATGACAAATGAAAAGATAAATGAAAAAATACTGGAAATGAAAATACTCAAAATCCCATCCCTTGACTGAATGATTTATTTATATTCTTTTTGAAATCTTTAATGCATTGAATCATGATTGAGGCAGGGATCTTCAGTGGTAACGGCTGGAGAGAGCGGCCACAACGACGGACAGGAATTTCTGCCAGGTGGCCTGAACAGCGGGGTTGAACTCGGACCTAAATGAAGTCGCAACGACGATGGTGAGACAGTCGGCCAACAGCTGTGTGAATCAGGAAAACGTGCATTTGTTAGGCAACAACAGTCGAGGTGCTACGATATCCTTATCATAAGCTCAAACTTGGAAAATAAAGAAGTAGGCATTTACCCTGAAGTTGTCTGGATCAACGTTGAGTGTGTTGCAGTGCAGCTGGCTGAGCTCAGAGTAAGTGGCTTTGATGCCATCCAAGTTCTTCACGGCTTTGTCTAACGCATTTAACACGGTTTTCCCATGGTTTGCCACCTTGAGATTAGCCAGGACTGCAGACGCACTGGAAAGGTTTCCAAAGGAACCGAAATACCTCTGTGTCCAGGGATATACAATCAGCACTCTGTCATGTGAAAGAATGAAAACACGTAAATCCAACACATGTTCAATATGCATCACTGACTGAACAAGCTGTTGTGTATGTCATCATTTAGCCACACACTGTTAAATTACCTTGCCAGAGTCTGGGGTCCGATTTTATCGACTTTGATTTTGCCCCAGACACTTGCAATAGTCTTGCGCTCGGAATCCGACCACTCCACCATTGTGATTATCTCTTTACTTTTTTAACTAGTGTGAATGCTGAACATAGATGCGCGCGGAGTTTTTATTTAGAGCTTCTTGCGCTCTCCGCCCACATCAGCCGCTAAGATTAATTGGCCATGTGTGTGGTATAGCCTAGTTGGATCCGATCCTAGTTAATGTTGCATTTTGATTATAAACTACGTAGTTAGATTTGTCAGAAATATATTTCATACATTATCAAATATGTCTGGATCTATCAATCAACAAACCACGACCTTTACGTGTTTTGTGCATGTTTAATCAAGGCTTTGCATGTGACCTGTCTAAATCCAAACTTTATTTACACTATAGTTATTAACGAAACCACTAGCCAGAGGAAAGAATTATTAACAAAATCAATGGCAACTCATTAGAGTAGACTATTCAAATTAATATTATAATATATGGACACATTAATAAGCAGCAACCAGCTGAAAAGCTCTGGTGTGGTAGGCTATTTAAATTTTACATCGAATAAACCAAAATGACCCATCTAATAACTAACTGAATTGTTTAGCCTATAGTACAAGCGCCTTTTGCTTTATCTGGACATTCAGACCCTCTCATTAAAAAACTAATTCAAAATTAAAAAACTAATTAAAAAACTAATTAAATTAAAAAACCCATTAAAAAATTGGTCTTAATTTGGTAAACTTTGATAACCGTGACAGACCATGGATGTCCTTTTCCTTTTAAGTTGTCCTAACCTTTAAGTGTCCCCAAATGAGTCCAAAGCATCTCATACATGCAAAGACAGTCATCTGAATATAAACTGTCTTAGTAGAATAATTAAAACAAAACTATTTTTTAGACAAAAAACTAAAACAAAAAAATCCAGTGGACTACATTCAAATACATTCAATATATATATATATATATATATATATATATATATATATATATATATATATATATATATATATATATATATATATATAACCATTCAGTATTTTTGATAAAATACAGAATGATGAAATGAATTGACAAATATTCTGAGACAACCCGATCTCACGGCAATTCGTACATTTTACACGAGGTGGATTATTCGTACGAATTCGTACGACCACACTCGTACGAATAAGCCACCTCGTAAAATACGTACGAATTGGTCGCGAGAGAGCGTGTCTGAGAGGTGGAGCTGATGCGTTTAAAAAAAAAAAAGAAAGAAACGTACACAAAAACGTATTCTTCTCGTTGCCGCAGAATGCTTACTGTCTACCCTCAGACTAAAATACATTTTGCTCATTGGCCTGATCAATCTCTCGACTCTGTCCAAGTGAAGAAACACGGAGAAACTGTTATGATTCTCGAGACATCAACCAATTCAGCACCACCTCTATGGACAGCACCTGGTATGTCGCACATAAGAAGGGCTATATCATTAGCAACCATGTAGCCTAGAACAGCTAAACCTTTAGTTAAGGCATGGGCCTACCTTTAGAGTCTTAGTGCAAAGAGACAACGTAATCAGGAAAAGGAGTACAAACTTCTATTAGAAGAGAGGGACACCAATTTACTTACACTTAACCATTTTCTGAGTACTGAGTATCTGAGTACTGAGATCCATCCAGATAATGGCCATTAAAATTATATAATATTAACCTTTATTGTTCTAAGTGTTCACAGTTTAGCAGCTAAACTTTATCTGTGGGCACGATTCACTTGCATAAGTGTTTTAGTATTTTATGTCATTATTATAAGAACTGATTGGAGCACTATATTGTTTTATGTATAGGTACTTTGTCAATGGTTGTACTGGCTCAAGGACACTTCTCTGTGCCAATCATAACAGACTTGTCCAGCTGTCCAATCAGAGCAGAGTAAGATTATGGAAGGGAGGGGTTTGCTCCGAACTTTCTTTGAACGAATCGTTTCCTAATCATTGGCAAATGACTCATTTATATTAAATGTATATTCTGATAAAATTACAATGTTTTTTGACATTAGATGCATTTAAACATGTTGTAGGGGACACTGCGAAGAAATTGCGAAGTTAGATTTATCAGAAATGTCAAATATCTTCAAATAAGTGTGGATTCAATCATCAAAATCACGAATGGATCTTGGGTATTATGCATGCCACGAAAAAAATCGAAATAAATATTTTTATTGTGATTTATCTAATATCACATTAGCTTTTGTCACTATAGGCGTCCATATGAAAGTCACGTTAAAATTTTACTAAAACAAACGCATTTACATTTTAATAGGGTGACGTCTAATTTGGTTTTATCTTGACAAACATCCTTCCATTTCAATGTTCTCGAAAAACTGTGATAAGCATGGATATCCTGTTCTTTTTGAGTTGCTCTACCCTTTAGGTGCCATTTGGTGTCCCCAAATAATGCTAAAGTATGTGTCATAAACGCAGTAAACTGAATAGAAATTGTTCAGGTAAAGCTGTTGTTAACAGTAATTATTTCAGAAAAAAATTCAATACATTGTTATTGTAAGAGTTGTCACAATTCTTCAGTAAATTCATATCTCTGAATAGGCTTACCGTATTTCTGAGAATTTTTAAAAGATGTATTACATTGCTGATTAATAGTTGATTAAAAACAGCAAAATTAATAATTTGACCATATGTGTCTGAATTATTGGCTGATGTCTCGGAGGTGGAGCTGGGGCGTTATTGGTTGTGGGAGCACCCTTATCCTACACGTAAAACTCTGCTTTTGTAATAACAAGTATCAAAAAATGAGTTTGACAGCTAAGGATAAAGATGTTGTCGAGTCCTTCTGGGGTAAAATCTCTAGTCAGGCTGATGCTCTAGGCCAAGAAGCTCTGGGAAGGTAAGAGCTCTACATTAAAATACATTTTGAGACCTATAGATCAACGTTGAACATTTTTGTCAAAAAAAAAAAAAAAAAAAAAGATTCTTCTTCCCACAGAATGCTTGCTGTCTACGCTCAGACTAAAATATATTTTCCACAGTGGTCTGATTATTCTCTCGGCTCAGCAGAAGTGAAGAAACATGGGAAAAATGTAATGGGAGCCATCACTGATGCTGTGGGCTGAATGGATGATCTTTTTGGTGGACTGAGCTCCTTGAGACGCACACGGAGAGCTGTTGTCAGCGCTGCCCCGTGAATTTATCAATAAAATAGTTTCACAGGTGAAAAAGCACATGATGTTTATCAGTAGCAAGGTTCTTGAAGCAGGTCAACTTAAAGATTCACTGTTACTGGAGATGCTGCTGCTGCTCTCTCTCTCTAATAATTGCAATAATTTCTGCATATAGCCTCCATATCAATAGTGCAAGCCCCTGTTATTAGCTCTAAAATTACGTTTTGGGATTTGGAATGAGGTGCATAGGAAATAAGTTCAACACACGTGATTTTAGGAGGAAACATGAAAGATATCCTACCCCCAGCACTGCACGTCTTGTATGTCTCTTCAAGACTGAGGTGAGACCTTTGAGCAAGATGCCAAAACCCCAACTTCTGCCTGGACACCACAGCAAACATTGCTGCCCACTGCCCCTGGGTGTGTGTTCATGATGTGTGTGTGTGTGTGTGTGTGTGTGTGTTGGTTTTACTACTCCCTGCTGTGTGTGCACTTGGATGGGTGAAATACAGAGCATTTTATAATGTGCTGCACTTAACATTTAGCTCCTTTCCTTTCCTTAAAATGAAAACTGATATAAAGTCACAGCATCAAGGCTTTAATTCTTCTTGGGTATATGTTTATGCATAAAACCAAGTAATACTTAAATAAAAACAAAATGGGTTATATATTCAATATCTCTGTAACTTAATAGATAAGTTGTAAGTTATACATTGAAGTACTGTGTAATATTAATTAACTATGTTTGTGTTTACTAGGTTTAGCATGAGGGTTAGGTTTAGAGTTAGTTGCCTGTTATTTTGCATGATTTATTGTTATTACAATAGTAAGTACATGTAACGTGTAACAAGGGCACCTTAAATAAAGTTCCCAAAAATTACATCTGTTATTCCTTTCTGTAATTACATTAATTAATCTGTTGACCCATCCCTTACATCTTAGCCACCTTAAACATACATCACCAAACCTGTCCCCAACCTTACTTGTTTCCCACCTCAGTAGCAAAAGTGTTTTGCAATACAACATGAACACCATAAGTACATTTTATTTATTTTCTGAAGTATATTAGTTATGGCCACCAGGACCCATCTTTTTTTAGAGTGTGCCTATTAACTAATGGCACAGCATAATGTCCCTTTTTAATTTGATAGAGGCAAGAGCAGAATAGTATACCAAAGTACTATAAAGCATAGACTTTATTGCAGTAGCACTGTCAGGATTTACAGTATAACAGGACAATGACCTCCGGCAACAGCTCAGGAAATATAATAGAGCTATTAAAATGTTGCTCCTGCTCCAGCTTTAGTGACAGGCTGCAAGACACATGAATAGTGTTACGCAGTTTATTTAAATTTCATATTGTTAAATTTGATTATGTATTTTTATCTTTAGTCTGTAATTAATTAAGTCAAAAGTAAGGCTATGTCAAAACAAATTTGTCAAGATGGAAAAAAAACAGCAGCAAAAGTTCAACAAGTTAACTTGAAGAGTTGGCTCTCAGCATGGGACTTTTTTTATTTTTGTATATTTTTGTATAATATTTATTATTTTGTATATTTTTGTATATATACATATATACAGTACATTTGCAAACAGAGAAACTGACTAAAACTATTATATTTATAAAAGTAACGAAGAGTGCCAGCTTATTTTGATACTAGAGCCACTGGGGGTTGTGATAAATTTAATTTCTTTTATCAATGAATTCAAGCGGTCAACACCCACAGTGTGCAAATCTATCAAAACTGTTTTTTGCCAGGCTGGCTTGTTGCTGACTCATTAAGTCGAGTCGAAAAACATGCTAAAAGTTAAGAACAGGGTTATTTCCCTAAATTGTCATCTAGAACATGTTTCTTTTTTAAAGAGCTTTATTTTGGTCATGTAGACTGCTGGTCAGTGTTCTCTTGAAAAAATGGAAGCAAACAACATCAAAGTGCTTTTAACAATATTTTATTGATCTTATTTTATAAGAGTTAGATCTTTGTGTGAACAACTCCCGCGATCTTCTGCAATCCAGCTGGTGTTCATCGGTGATGGGAATCTAGTGGTACTGTCTGCACAGAGCGGAAACGACGACAGACAGAAACTTCTGCCAAGCCTCCTGGACGTCAGCATTGAACCCAGATGGGCCAAACTTCATGGCAGCGCACACGGTGATGCAATCAGCCAGGAGCTGCAGAACAAGAGATCTATTAGGGGGCTGTTTTTCAACATAATATGAGCACAACAGTTTTCTATATTTACATCACGCAAATATTAGTTTTATTTGCGCAAACCTACCCTGAAGTTGTCGGGATCCACATGCAATTTCTCAGAGTGCATCACACTGAGTGGCGCATAGGTGGCCTTGATGTTATCCATGTTCTTGATGGCTCTCTCCAGACCTCCCATCACAGTCCTGCCGTGAGCTGCCACCTTGGGGTTACCCATGATCGCAGCGGGGCTTGACAGGTTCCCAAAGGTGGCGAAATATCTCTGAGTCCAGGGATACACGATCAGACACCTTAAATAGACAGAATCATTAAGAACAGGGTTAAATAAACTGCGCAAATGACATCCTCTAACACGAAGAATATGTCTATTAAAGAATGTGATGCAATGATACCTGGCTAGGGCCTGAGGTCCGAGTTCATCGGGATTAAGCTTTCCCCACAGGCCAATGATGGCACTTCGCTCAGCATCTGTCCACTCAACCATGTCTACGTTTTAGGGTGTCCTTAGGCACTTGTTTAAGTCCAGCAGGAATCACTAGTAGAAATTCAGAAACCGGAGGACAATTTATTGATGTGTGATGTCTCCGCCCATAACAAGATGCAACATCTTATTGGTTATTTCTCCGAGCAGGTGACGCATACATGTCTGGACATCACTGATCGGACACCGTCCAAAATAATGTTTTGTGAGATGTCCTAAACATGAGTAAGCTTTTTTTCTGCCTACAAATTGTGGTTGATCAAATATATAAAATAAACATTAAACAAACAAAACATTACTAATAAATGAAAACCAAAATAAAATAAATGAAATACTAAAGCACCCTTGTAAATAGGTATTTGAATTACAATGTATGGACAGACAAATGCGATGATGCTACAAGTGTTTTCAGTTAATGATGATTTTCAAATTTCTAATTTAATGTAATATTGTCTCGTCATTGATGACATGTCATCTTTTACGAGAGTTCAGGCGCCATTTATTAAAGCATATAAAATACGAAAAAATATAATAAAAATAAATAAATAGCCTACACATGTCGATTCAGTTCATTTGAACTATAAGTTAATTCTGATTTATAAGTTTTAAAATGGTGATTAAGTGGGAATAAAAAATATTAAACGGACACTTAAGCGCCTGAAAGATGTGAAAATAAAATCGTTATCTCAATTAAACAAGAAGCACACAATTGGCACGATTTTGATTGGGCAACACAAGTCGGGGATCAGCAGAAAAGCGTTTAAGGGGTGCGGTTTGGACCGATTTGACGGGTGTGCCCTTCCTTAGTTTTATATAAAAAGTGAGACACACTTCTGTTTTCGCCAACATCTTTTTCTGAAGACAATCTAACTTGAGAAAAAGAAGACGCAGCA
The DNA here is from genome assembly GCF_003368295.1 of Carassius auratus. Lineage (NCBI taxonomy): Eukaryota > Metazoa > Chordata > Actinopteri > Cypriniformes > Cyprinidae > Carassius > Carassius auratus. Next base: position 24,509,324 of record NC_039247.1, read on the forward strand.
ATGAGTCTCTCTGATAAGGACAAGGCTGTTGTGAAAGCCCTATGGGCTAAGATCGGCTCCAGAGCCGATGAGATCGGCGCTGAAGCCCTCGGCAGGTAATGTTGAATCACTCTCTTCCTAACTAAGGCTATGTAGAACTTTGTCAAATAACTTTGCAAAATAACATAAAGAAGTTAAAGTTTTGATTTATTCGAGTACCTCAAATGATCACCGAAATGAACAATGTTATTGCTTTCTTTCAGAATGCTGACCGTCTACCCTCAGACCAAGACCTACTTCTCTCACTGGTCTGACCTGAGCCCTGGGTCTGGTCCTGTGAAGAAGCATGGCAAGACTATCATGGGTGCTGTCGGTGATGCCGTTTCAAAGATAGACGACCTTGTGGGAGCTCTGTCCTCCCTGAGCGAACTTCATGCTTTCAAGCTGCGTATTGACCCGGCCAACTTCAAGGTACACCATGACAAAACTTACCTAAGAGTGTAATTTTAGACTTCTCATCATGTACATAATCGTTATAATGTGTTTCTGTGTTCCTTTTCTAGATCCTCGCACACAATGTGATCGTGGTCATCGGCATGCTCTTCCCTGGAGACTTCACCCCAGAGGTTCACATGTCAGTTGACAAGTTTTTTCAGAACTTGGCTCTGGCTCTCTCTGAGAAATACCGCTAAACTCCCGGTGGGCATCCAAACGACACGGTGCGGCACCCGTGACCAACTCAAGTGTGATGTCTGAATAACATTTCTCAATAAAAGGCAGAGAATAAGGAACTGAGTCATGTCTTATTTTTATCTCTCATATTTGAATTGATCATATGGAAAAGAATTGGCCTATGTTGTTTATTTGATAAAAGCATTCTGCTTCCACATTTGTTGTGTCCCTTTGCAAATAAACTCACCAAAGCTGCATTTATATGATCAGAGTACAAGAAATGGGTTTTTAAAATAACCATTATGTGTATGAACTTGAGTCAACACGGTTCATGATTAGTCGATATTTACATATCAAACCACTGTAAATATTTGGTTTCCGTATGATATTGGCTGTGTCCGAGTCTTATACACAATCAGAACAATGAGAAATATGATGTTTGACGGGGTTTCTTCAAGTTTTTCCATTACAGATATGAAAAAAACTCATATTTTCAAAAGTCAATTTAAAATGCTTATAAAAGTGCACTTTTAAAAATTCATTATTTTGCATCTGTGTTTGCCTTTAATTACCAAAAAAAGTTTTGACATATGGTATGTCTGTAAAGTTAACTGCAATTTTAGTATAGTTTTGTAGTACCTTTATTACTCCACGGCTTCAAAAAAAAAAAAAAAAAAAAAAATGCTACAATTGATGAATTATGAAATTCAGATTTCAATTACAGACCTGGGATGAATTGAAGTTATTAAAAATGAGCTACAGCCTTGAAATCACTATTATACATGAACACCATTCTCCACCCCAGTTCTCCTGAGGTCAAAGAAGATTTTGTCCGTGTACACATATTAAGATTTTACAAGACAAAACAAGGGAGATATAAAATAGCGACACTCTTGCTCATTCTCATATATAAAATCTTCATATGCTTTTCATCATATTAATGCCGAAATTTCATTAAATTATCAGAGCTGAACAGAGAGGGTTAACATTTTCTATAGTCTACTTGACCCACAAAGACAGGACAGGTTTTTGAAAAAGTAGGTCTACTGTATATTAAATTGCTCATTATTTAAAGAAATATCTGAAATATTTGTTTCATTTTTTCTTTTCTTTTTCTGCACGGAATCCTAAAGGTGATTTAATAGTCAAGAAAGGATGCTAAATAGGCTATTTTGAATATTTGTCTCGCACAGTTTTCATGATCTGTGATAGCGGAAGAAACATGCAGACAACCCAGCTAGCTTACATTAAGCGAAATATTTTTTAAATATTGTAAATGTATTTGTCCACCAGGCTAACTAAACTTATATTGCGGAACATGAGAATGGTGGGCGCAGGCTGTGGGTTTAACCCTTTGACGCATCTGATGCTGGGGTAAAGGTAAACCATATAGGCTACCTCAGGAATAAGTGTCAAATCCTTTTATTTTCAGAACACCAGACAGGTACAAAAACAAAATCAGCTAAATGTCAGACATGGTTTCATCAATTTAACAATATTGTTCTTGTAATTTTTTTTTTTTCTGTTACAGAAAATATATCTGTCCACTACAGTGGACATCATGCACTAAAGGTATGATTCAGCCTATGGGTCCTATATATAGATTCTGCCTTATTTTGCACGTTTTATTAAAATTATGATATAATTTATAATTCAATTGTTTTGTTAAACAGAAATATTAAATAGTCTTCAGATTTGATCATTTATTTAACTTCTTACAGTCTATTTATTTATGAGTTCATATAAAAGTGTATATACGATGTGTTAATGATTGCGTTCGAGTTGATGCATGGTGATATAATAATTAATGCATCAAATGACTATACTAGTTGTTTATTTGAACATAAGTATGTTTTTATCTCACTATGCGATGGGCTTAGGAACTTGTAATGTTAGCCACCTTATAGTCTATTTAATCAAGATGTCCAGAACAGGTTTGATGCACTGTGAAGTTGTAATTGCCATGACGCTTTAGCCTAGGTGACTGACATCTGCAGCAGATGTAAAATTAAATTTACAGTAGTGCTTAAATATGCTTAATAAACTGCTTAACGTTTCCAACGTCATGCATTTGCAGTGACCCCAAAGGAAGTTTCTTAATGTATTCTTCTTTTCAGAATAGGACAGTAATTAAAGTGATTTCATGCACATGAATTTCCATAGCTCTTTATTCCAAAGATCTACTACAAGCTTTTCAGTAGGTGTAATGTGTTGTACGTTGCTTCAGAGGTATTGCAAGTATTGCATAGGCAACAATAATAAAATGGTGTGTTAACATAAAAAGGTTTGAAATCAAGTACTTTAAAATGCAAGTACTTCTGTACTTTTACTTAAAGAAAATCTGTCTTTACAACTTTTACTTGGCATGGAGTGATATTTGACCAGCATTTACTTTCACTCAAGTAATAGAGTTGTACTATAGACTACTTTATCCACCTATGCTTGTAACCAACTTCTTTTCTGTATTGCACATGGCTGTGATAAGCTTCAAGGCATTGCATCGTTTTGATCGACACATCATGCGTGTAGTGTGTTTTGATTGTGTGTGTGTGTGTGTGTGTGTGTGTGTGTGGTATCGCTGATTTGCTGTACTTCTTACAGACAAATCAAAGCCCTCACTGAACGACACTGAGTGCATTTCTTTCTCGCCACTGGACAAGTAATTCCCCCTAGTGGGCGCATGTTCTCTCTCTCTCTCTCTCTCTCTTCCTTCAGCATGCTCTCTTTATCAGAGGTGGCCACAGCACAGTGATTCGCACAACCGATTTGACACGTTTTACGCTGGATGCCTATAGCTAAAAAGATTTAAAGTATGATAAAACTATCATATATGCCTACTTGTATTAGGCCCATATAATATTAACAGTGACCTTGATAAAGGTTAAAAGTGTAGACTATATAATAATACAAATCAAATGTATGCGTCCATTTATAACCTCATATTCCAATATCTCCATTAGATACCAAATTCAGATTGTTAATCAAATAGAAATGGAACTGAAACAGAGATAGACTTTAAAAAATATTTTAATTAGACAACTTTTTGAAAACATTCTTTACAAAACATTAGCTATGGAAAATACCAATTGATATGAACCCTGCAGACTTCCTCAATAGCTGTTACACTCTGCCTCACATCAAAATAGTACATACTGTGTCTGTGATCAAAACAAAACTGAGACAGAGCTGCATTTTCTATAACAAATGTTTTTATAAAAACACGAAGTGCACATACCTCACATTTGAGAAAACATATGGGATGCTGTGTGTTAGCAGCACAATATGCATCCATAATATAAGAGACAATGAATGATTCGCCATTACTTGAGGTTTCCCTCATATTTCTCAAAACTGTATAACTTATGTTTACATTTATGCATTTAGCTGACGCTTTAATCCAAAGCTTATATTACTTATTTATTTTGTTAAAATTTTACACGATGCTTTATTTGTATTTTTTAATTTAATTTAAATTAATTGTAAACATTGGGTATTTGGATCGGAATACTTAACATTCCACACATTTTGTGCGCTGTCAAGCTGCTATTGTTTTGTGCAGTTTTTGTCATGCCAGTTCAGCACACTTGAAATTGATAGACGTTGGAGCCCCCTGTCGGTTAACGTAGTGGACTGATTCTGTTTAAATTTGTTAGCCCTCTTTTCAAGCGTAGCCAAGTTAAGACTTATGGACAGCAGGGGTCGCTGAAAGACGTCATTCTGTGATGTCAGACTTTAAAGTTTTAGGCTAGGTTCTACACATTCCATCGGCTGCCTATAATCCCAATATTATTTTAAAGCGGGGTCCTTTATGTGCAGATATGGTAGGCCTACTGTAAAAAAGTAATACACACGTTGCACTATACACTTTTTTTTAAAAGGATCCTAAATTAAGGAGATGTTGTCTCATTTAATTACATTATGGAATTTTCGATAAATCCATCCATCCATCCATTCACAGTTATTCAAATTCTATTTTGATTTAAGAACCTCAAATTTATCTGTTCAGAAACAATATTCTATCATATGTATTATGTCATTTATTCGATATCATCAGATTAACATTTTTCAATAAAAACGTTGCCATATTTTAAATAAGTTATAAACAGAATTCGTAGTCTCATTAGACCTATTGTTGTTTCCATATTTTTAATGTCAGGAAAACATTGTTAGAATTAACTACTTGGGTTTAGTCTTTGCAGAAGAGAAAAGTATGTAATGATATGCATCTTTTGGGTGGACGTGGTTGATCCAGCCCACAGACATGCACCAATCGCCTGTCAAGGGGAGGAGTGATGAAGCGCATTTAAGTACTGCAAAGAAACTCTGTCTTGCAGCACTCTTTAGCTTCTGTTTAAGACACTTTGTCTGAACATCTAAAGTCGGAAACATGGTTGAGTGGACAGATTTTGAGAGGACCACCATCCAGAACATCTTCTCCAAGATGAACTACGACCTCGTTGGTCAGCAAGCTCTGGCAAGGTATTGAGTTTTAGCAAATATAATAACTCAAAGCGGCCATCTAGTTTCTTTGCTGTGCTCTAATACAATGCTCTTTCTCTTCGTTCTGGTTTGTAGATGTCTGATCGTTTACCCTTGGACCCAGAGGTACTTCGGCAACTTTGGAAACCTGTACAATGCCGCTGCCATCATGGGAAACCCCATGGTTGCTGCTCACGGTAAAGTCGTGCTGCATGGCCTTGATAGAGCCGTGAAGAACATGGACAACATCAAAGCCGAATATGCTGAACTGAGCGTGCTGCACTCCGAGAAGCTCCACGTGGATCCTGACAACTTCAAGGTAAGATGAACGTGTTTAGTACCAAGCCTTGTTCTGACTCCAGTGCTCATCCCTTCTGTCTATGACCGTGTACACTTGTGTCCTCCCACAGCTTTTGGGTGACTGTCTGACCGTCGTCTGTGCTGCACAGCTGGGTGCTGCCTTCACCCCTGAGGTCCAGGCCGCTTTCCAGAAGTTCCTCGCCGTCGTGATCTCCTCCCTTCAAAGACAGTACCACTAGAAACAAAACCTGCTGTGACTGTTGCACAGAGGATCATCTGATGTTTAAACAAAACAATATGTTCTTCTGAGCTGAAGCAAATAAATGTTTCATGATTCAATATGCAGTGTATCCTGTGTTTTTTATATTCGTATGAATTCACAGTTCATTATATTCTTATAAATGCTATTTTTTTATAATTAGGCTATACATAGCCATTTGAAATAAGGATGGCCTTTTAGAGAAGTTACAGAGTTGGACAGTTCTACAGTTATTTTATTTGAAACAGACACAAATATTAACACAAATACAGATTGCAAACATCGATTGTTGAATTATATTTTTTAAAATAGGCTTAATAATGGTTATATTTGATGTAATTGTGAACGGGACTGACAAACAAATAACATGATACTGTCATTTTAAAAATGTGTGTTAAGGTGGAACAAGTATTGATTCATAATCAAATGGAAACGTCAAGCCTTTTAAAATAATAAACAATTAAGGGTAAGCAAAAATAGATACATCAAAACGAAATGATAAATACGTTTATAAATGAACAAAAACAAACAAACCAAAAATGAAAAGAATACATTTATTTTTGTAAATAAAATATTAAAATAATTATTTTATTTTATTTTATTTAATGAAATAATAATGATTTTTCATTTTTTTTTTAATTCTATTTTTTAACATTATTTTGTTTTTCTTGAACAAAAGCAAAATTTTGATATAAAGATATTAAACTAAAACCATTGAAACCTGTTACGGAAATGTTGAAATGTATAGTAGGCCTAAATTAATTTGATTATGTGCATATCAAATTCAGTATGTATGTATAGGCTATATATATATAAATAAATATATAAATTAATGTTCTTAATGAATGGTTATGAGTTATAATTAAAATATAATTTATTAGATTTAAGACGTCCATATATCTGTGACTAATTATATTTTGCATTGAGGTTTATTTTATTGATTTTTGATAAAATATAATTTATTAGATTTAAGACGTCCATATATCTGTGACTAATTATATTTTGCATTGAGGTTTATTTTATTTTATTGATTTTTTATTTTTATTTTATTTTATTTTATTTTATTTTATTTTATTTTATTTTATTTTATTTTATTTTATTTTATTTTAGGCAGCCGCATTGGGCAGCATGGGTTACCGCCCGCGCACCCAGCTTTCAGACAGTACTTTCTTGTATTCTTTAAACTTAATTTCAGACATTTTATGTTGTGTTATTTTAATGACAAAATGTGACAGCTTTTTATTGTGGCGTGATGGCACATTCATGGTTCGCGCAAGCACGACTCATTGCACTCACGTCCTTCGCTTTTGCACAGTATGACGCACCAACCCGATCTCACGGCAATTCGTTTACAAGGTGGCTTATTCGTACGAATTCGTACGACCACACTCGTACACATTCATACGATTTAAGGCATCTAGGGCATCAAAGGAGCCAGAACTACTACTGATTAGTGAAATATACTTGGCTCTTTGTACGTTGAAGGACTTTAATCGCAACAATTATAAAACCATCCAAAATATAGTAGGTAGACTAATGAATCTCAAATACTTTACACCTCTGCCTGTAGGCATATGCTTAAGCTTGAGAAATTCTTATATCATTATATTTTTTTATATACAAAGGTTAAAGTTTATTGATTGAGTTGCTGTTTTTTTCATCTTTGATTTATTTATTTATTATTTATTTTTGTGGTTAGTCAGACTAAACACTTTTGTTATAAAACGTCCACAGCGAGTTTCAAGAGATAAAATAACATGTTTATTGGCTGGTAGTTCCATACAATGAATGAAACAGTTGCAATATTTTGTCTCTCCATTTGCAATAGTTTACCACGTTATGACAACAGAGCTGTTTTTAAAACACTGAAAGGTCTATGAAAGAAGGAAGAAGAAAAAACATGCACAAAAGACGTCTAGTTAATGTTTTTCATAATCATTTATTGCATCATAAGACAGAATGTTTATACAGGTATATATCTGGTCTGACGCAGTTCGACTTCATCACAATGTCATGAATTTATCTGTACTTCTCGGCCAGAGCCAGGGCCAAAGCACTGAGGAACTTGTCCATAGAAACATGGACCTCTGGGGTGAAATCGTTGGGGAACATAGTGGCCAGAACCACGAGGATGTTGTGGGACAGAATCTATGAAAACACAGGAAACAAATTAAGTTAACGTGACTTAACGAGAGTAGTATTCGGTATTGACTAAAGATGAAATTCTTTGCACTTACCTTGAAATTGGCGGGGTCCACGCGCAGCTGGAAAGCATGAAGCTCGCTGAGGTTCAGGAGGCCAGAGGTAAGGTCATCGATTTTGCTGACAGCCTCAGCAACGCCGCCCATCACAGTCGCCCCGTGCTTCCTCACTGGGGCAGAGCCGGGGCTCAGGTCCTTCCAGTGAGCGAAATAGGTTTTGGTCTGGGGGTAGACCACCAACATCCTGGACACACACAATGAACTGAATGACAGATACATGCCCGAAGAAAACTTTGTGACTCAGCTTAGATTAATAACCTTACCTAGAAAGAGCATCTTGACCAATGTCATCAGCCTTTCCTGCGATCTTGGCCCAAAAGCCTTTGACGGTAGCTTTGTCTTTGGCAGAGAGACTCATTGTGGAAGGATGACTTTGCAGCAAACTTCTGTAGTCTGCTGCAAGAGGACTGGCGGTTTTTATAGAAGATACACCCAAGACCCTCCTCTCTCCCCAAAGATGACTTATCAGACCGTGGAAGAGTGCCAAAATGTTTAGCTTTTTCTCAAGACATACTTCGTCTTTTCTATCCACTTTATTATAATAATAATAATAATTATTATTATTATTATTATATTAATTAGCAGTTAATAAATTGAAATTAATGTTAATGTAATAACCTCCACTTATAATTCGAATGAACAACATACAGCGATACTGTAATTTTTTAAATTTAATTTATTTATTTATTTGTCTAGTTTGTTGAGTTTACTGCGAAACTACAACTTTTCACGTGAGGCGCCATTAAACACATGTGTAGTTGGAACTGAGGGAGTTGGGACACCAAAACTTGCTGGGAGCTACATTAACCTACCCATGATTTTCGCTCCTCTGCATGGTGTTCTCATTAATTTGGGAAAAATTAAAGGATGTAGACAGAGCCGATTCTCTAAACAAATATCGAACAAAGTCTATTTTTATAGGATGCGATTTTTACTTTACCACCTCTCTCTTTAACATATAATAGCATCTTTTAACATAGAATAGCATCTTTTCTGAGCAGACGGGCTTTTCATGTTTGTGCCCCTGAGTCTCCTCTAAATAAGATCACAACATGGTGCCCTCCGGTGTTTTCGTGCAGTTTAGAGAAATGCGAGGTCGTCGGCGGGGTACAGATGAAACACGGAGCTGGTTTTTAATGGTTTCTAGTCTTACAATGTAAAACTACTGTTCAACGTTTTTGAGATGAACTATTCTCAGTGTACTCTTACTCAATTGTTCAGTTATTTACTGATAAACTGTGGAGTATTTAACTCATAGATGTTCTGCTATTTAATAGCAAATTATTAATTTGTATATGATAAAGATCAGTAATAAAAATGCTGATATTATTATTATTATTATTATTATTTGTCGAATGATATATCTTTAAAGACACTTTGACGTTTGAAATCAGTTGTAAGTTACTTTAAAGCATTAAACACCAGTGTTTTAACTCTTTAGGGTACTTTTACCACTGTACAAAAGTCGGCTACTTCTTGTCTTTATGAACTGTTTATAGGCAGGCTGTCATTGTTCATCTTTTGTTCAGTTAGTAGACAACTGAAAGAAACAACATGAACAAATGACAAGTTTTTACTTCATAGATTTTGTGGTGCAGAACACATTTGCAGATAAATGGAAGGCACAGTTCAACTTTATAAAACTAATTTCTATGTTCAGAATTCCATATTTGCTATTTTATTTTATTTATGTCTCTCATATGCAGTCTACAATCCGATAGCTATAATTGTTCTTTAAAATGCTTACACGTTCAAATAAGTAAAAAACAAAACAAAAACAAAAACAAAAAAAACATGCATACTCAGTAGGCCTAGAGTGGTTACTGCTTTTTATTCAAAAATATTGTTAAAATCATCTGTTTAAGTTTAGTCTTTGCAGATATCATAAGAGAAAAGTATGTAATGATATGCATCTTCTGGGTGGACGTGGTTGATCCAGCCCACAGACATGCACCAATCGCCTGTCAAGGGGAGGAGTGATGAAGCGCATTTAAGTACTGCAAAGAACCTCTGTCTTGCAGCACTCTTTAGCTTCTGTTTAAGACACTTTGTCTGAACATCTAAAGTCGGAAACATGGTTGAGTGGACAGATTTTGAGAGGACCACCATCCAGAACATCTTCTCCAAGATGAACTACGACGTCGTTGGTCAGCAAGCTCTGGCAAGGTATTGAGTTTTGGCAAATATAATAACTCATAGCGGCCATCTAGTTTCTTTGCTGTGCTCTAATACAATGCTCTTTCTCTTCGTTCTGGTTTGTAGATGTCTGATCGTTTACCCTTGGACCCAGAGGTACTTCGGCAACTTTGGAAACCTGTACAATGCCGCTGCCATCATGGGAAACCCCATGGTTGCTGCTCACGGTAAAGTCGTGCTGCATGGCCTTGATAGAGCCGTGAAGAACATGGACAACATCAAAGCCGAATATGCTGAACTGAGCGTGCTGCACTCCGAGAAGCTCCACGTGGATCCTGACAACTTCAAGGTAAGATGAACGTGTTTATTACCAAGCCTTGTTCTGACTCCAGTGCTCATCCCTTCTGTCTATGACCGTGTACACTTGTGTCCTCCCACAGCTTTTGGGTGACTGTCTGACCGTCGTCTGTGCTGCACAGCTGGGTGCTGCCTTCACCCCTGAGGTCCAGGCCGCTTTCCAGAAGTTCCTCGCCGTCGTGATCTCCTCCCTTCAAAGACAGTACCACTAGAAACAAAACCTGCTGTGACTGTTGCACAGAGGATCATCTGATGTTTAAACAAAACAATATGTTCTTCTGAGCTGAAGCAAATAAATGTTTCATGATTCAATATGCAGTGTATCCTGTGTTTTTTATATTCGTATGAATTCACAGTTCATTATATTCTTATAAATGCTATTTTTTATAATTAGGCTATACATAGCCATTTGAAATAAGGATGGCCTTTTAGAGAAGTTACAGAGTTGGACAGTTCTGCAGTTATTTTATTTGAAACAGACACAAATATTAACACAAATACAGATTGCAAACATCGATTGTTGAATTATATTTTTTAAAATAGGCTTAATAATGGTTATATTTGATGTAATTGTGAACGGGACTGACAAACAAATAACATGATACTGTCATTTTAAAAATGTGTGTTAAGGTGGAACAAGTATTGATTCATAATCAAATGGAAACGTCAAGCCTTTTAAAATAATAAACAATTAAGGGTAAACAAAAATAGATACATCAAAACGAAATAATAAATACGTTTATAAATGAACAAAAACAAACTAACCAAAAATGAAAATAATACATTTATATTTAAATAAAATATTAAAATAATTATTTTATTTTATTTAATGAAATAATAATGATTTTTCATTTATTTTTAATTGTATTTTTTAACATTATTTTGTTTTTCTTGAACAAAAGCGAAATTTTGATATAAAGATATTAAACTAAAACCATTGAAACCTGTTAGGGAAATGTTAAAATGTATAGTAGGCCTAAATTAATTTGATTACGTGCATATCAAATTCAGTATGTATGTATAGGCTATATATATATATATATATATATATATATATATATATATATATATATATATATATATATATATATATATATATATTCGATACAAATACGAATAGTTCTGATGGTCGACCATGTTAAGATTCGGGCTAAAATTAATGTTCTTAATGAATGGTTATGAGTTATAATTAAAATATAATTTATTAGATTTAAGACGTCCATATATCTGTGACTAATTATATTTTGCATTGAGGTTTATTTTATTGATTTTTGATAAAATATAATTTATTAGATTTAAGACGTCCATATATCTGTGACTAATTATATTTTGCATTTTGCATTATTTTATTTTATTTTATTTTATTTTATTTTAGGCAGCCGCATTGGGCAGCATGGGTTACCGCCCGCGCACCCAGCTTTCAGACAGTACTTTCTTGTATTCTTTAAACTTAATTTCAGACATTCTATGTTGTGTTATTTTAATGACAAAATGTGACAGCTTTTTATTGTGGCGTGATGGCACATTCATGGTTCGCGCAAGCACGACTCATTGCACTCACGTCCTTCGCTTTTGCACAGTATGACGCACCAACCCGATCTCACGGCAATTCGTTTACAAGGTGGCTTATTCGTACGAATTCGTACGACCACACTCGTACACATTCATACGATTTAAGGCATCTAGGGCATCAAAGGAGCCAGAACTGCTACTGATTAGTGAAATATACTTGGCTCTTTGTACGTTGAAGGACTTTAATCGCAACAATTATAAAACCATCCAAAATATAGTAGGTAGACTAATGAATCTCAAATACTTTACACCTCTGCCTGTAGGCATATGCTTAAGCTTGAGAAATTCTTATATCATTATATTTTTTTATATACAAAGGTTAAAGTTTATTGATTGAGTTGCTGTTTTTTTCATCTTTGATTTATTTATTTATTATTTATTTTTGTGGTTAGTCAGACTAAACACTTTTGTTATAAAACGTCCACAGCGAGTTTCAAGAGATAAAATAACATGTTTATTGGCTGGTAGTTCCATACAATGAATGAAACAGTTGCAATATTTTGTCTCTCCATTTGCAATAGTTTACCACGTTATGACAACAGAGCTGTTTTTAAAACACTGAAAGGTCTATGAAAGAAGGAAGAAGAAAAAACATGCACAAAAGACGTCTAGTTAATGTTTTTCATAATCATTTATTGCATCATAAGACAGAATGTTTATACAGGTATATATCTGGTCTGACGCAGTTCGACTTCATCACAATGTCATGAATTTATCTGTACTTCTCGGCCAGAGCCAGGGCCAAAGCACTGAGGAACTTGTCCATAGAAACATGGACCTCTGGGGTGAAATCGTTGGGGAACATAGTGGCCAGAACCACGAGGATGTTGTGGGACAGAATCTATGAAAACACAGGAAACAAATTAAGTTAACGTGACTTAACGAGAGTAGTATTCGGTATTGACTAAAGATGAAATTCTTTGCACTTACCTTGAAATTGGCGGGGTCCACGCGCAGCTGGAAAGCATGAAGCTCGCTGAGGTTCAGGAGGCCAGAGGTAAGGTCATCGATTTTGCTGACAGCCTCAGCAACGCCGCCCATCACAGTCGCCCCGTGCTTCCTCACTGGGGCAGAGCCGGGGCTCAGGTCCTTCCAGTGAGCGAAATAGGTTTTGGTCTGGGGGTAGACCACCAACATCCTGGACACACACAATGAACTGAATGACAGATACATGCCCGAAGAAAACTTTGTGACTCAGCTTAGATTAATAACCTTACCTAGAAAGAGCATCTTGACCAATGTCATCAGCCTTTCCTGCGATCTTGGCCCAAAAGCCTTTGACGGTAGCTTTGTCTTTGGCAGAGAGACTCATTGTGGAAGAATTACTTTGCAGCAAACTTCTGTAGTCTGCTGCAAGAGGACTGGCGGTTTTTATAGAAGATACACCCAAGACCCTCCTCTCTCCCCAAAGATGACTTATCAGACCGTGGAAGAGTGCCAAAATGTTTAACTTTTTTCTCAAGACATACTTCGTCTTTTCTATCCACTTTATTATTATTATTATTATTATTATTATTATTATTATTATTATTATTATTATTATTATTATTATTATTATTATTATATAAATTAGCAGTTAATAAATTGAAATTAATGTTAATGTAATAACCTCCACTTATAATTCGAATGAACAACATACAGTGATACTGTAATTTTTTATTTATTTAATTTATTTATTTATTTGTCTAGTTTGTTGAGTTTACTGCGAAACTACAACTTTTCACGTGAGGCGCCATTAAACACATGTGTAGTTGGAACTGAGGGAGTTGGGACACCAAAACTTGCTGGGAGCTACATTAACCTACCCATGATTTTCGTTCCTCTGCATGGTGTTCTCATTAATTTGGGAAAAATTAAAGGATGTAGACAGAGCCGATTCTCTAAACAAATATCGAACAAAGTCTATTTTTATAGGATGCGATTTTTACTTTACCACCTCTCTCTTTAACATATAATAGCATCTTTTAACATAGAATAGCATCTTTTCTGAGCAGACGGGCTTTTCATGTTTGTGCCCCTGAGTCTCCTCTAAATAAGATCACAACATGGTGCCCTCCGATTTTTCGTGCAATTTAGAGAAATGCGGGGCGTCGGCGGGGTACAGATGAAACACGGAGCTGGTTTTTAATGGTTTCTAGTCTTACAATGTAAAACTACTGTTCAACGTTTTTGAGATGAACTATTCTCAGTGTACTCTTACTCAATTGTTCAGTTATTTACTGATAAACTGTGGAGTATTTAACTCATAGATGTTCTGCTATTTAATAGCAAATTATTAATTTGTATATGATAAAGATCAGTAATAAAAATGCTGATATTATTATTATTATTATTTGTCGAATGATATATCTTTAAAGACACTTTGACGTTTGAAATCAGTTGTAAGTTACTTTAAAGCATTAAACACCAGTGTTTTAACTCTTTAGGGTACTTTTACCACTGTACAAAAGTCGGCTACTTCTTGTCTTTATGAACTGTTTATAGGCAGGCTGTCATTGTTCATCTTTTGTTCAGTTAGTAGACAACTGAAAGAAACAACATGAACAAATGACAAGTTTTTACTTCATAGATTTTGTGGTGCAGAACACATTTGCAGATAAATGGAAGGCACAGTTCAACTTTAAAAAACTAATTTCTATGTTCAGAATTCCATATTTGCAATTTTATTTTATTTATGTCTCTCACATGCAGTCTACAATCCGATAGCTATAATTGTTCTTTAAAATGCTTACACGTTCAAATAAGTAAAAAAAAACAAAAAAAAAAAACAAAAAAAAACATGCATACTCAGTAGGCCTAGAGTGGCTACTGCTTTTTATTCAAAAATATTGTTAAAATCATCTGTTTAAGTTTAGTCTTTGCAGATATCATAAGAGAAAAGTATGTAATGATATGCATCTTTTGGGTGGACGTGGTTGATCCAGCCCACAGACATGCACCAATCGCCTGTCAAGGGGAGGAGTGATGAAGCGCATTTAAGTACTGCAAAGAAACTCTGTCTTGCAGCACTCTTTAGCTTCTGTTTAAGACACTTTGTCTGAACATCTAAAGTCGGAAACATGGTTGAGTGGACAGATTTTGAGAGGACCACCATCCAGAACATCTTCTCCAAGATGAACTACGACCTCGTTGGTCAGCAAGCTCTGGCAAGGTATTGAGTTTTGGCAAATATAATAACTCAAAGCGGCCATCTAGTTTCTTTGCTGTGCTCTAATACAATGCTCTTTCTCTTCGTTCTGGTTTGTAGATGTCTGATCGTTTACCCTTGGACCCAGAGGTACTTCGGCAACTTTGGAAACCTGTACAATGCCGCTGCCATCATGGGAAACCCCATGGTTGCTGCTCACGGTAAAGTCGTGCTGCATGGCCTTGATAGAGCCGTGAAGAACATGGACAACATCAAAGCCGAATATGCTGAACTGAGCGTGCTGCACTCCGAGAAGCTCCACGTGGATCCTGACAACTTCAAGGTAAGATGAACGTGTTTATTACCAATTCTTGTTCTGACTCCAGTGCTCATCCCTTCTGTCTATGACCGTGTACACTTGTGTTCTCCCACAGCTTTTGGGTGACTGTCTGACCGTCGTCTGTGCTGCACAGCTGGGTGCTGCCTTCACCCCTGAGGTCCAGGCCGCTTTCCAGAAGTTCCTCGCCGTCGTGATCTCCTCCCTTCAAAGACAGTACCACTAGAAACAAAACCTGCTGTGACTGTTACACAGAGGATCATCTGATGCTTAAACAAAACAATATGTTCTTCTGAGCTGAAGCAAATAAATGTTTCATGATTCAATATGCAGTGTATCCTGTGTTTTTTATATTCGTATGAATTCACAGTTAATTATATTCTCATATATGCTATGAAAGACTGCCATTTCCAACTAAAACAATTCATAGCTTAATCATAGGGGAACTTGTATTGAAATATAACGATGCCTTTTAATAATAAATAATACATTTTTAATTTTTTTAATCACTTTTAATAATTAACAATAAATAGTAAACATGAAAATAGATCCTACAAACAAAAGAATCAGTCAATAAGTTAGTAACTGAACAAAAACAAACAAAACAAACAGATAAATTATCTATATATTATTCTAGGCATAAATAGCCTGATATATTTTATAAATAAATACGCCGTTTGTCGGTGTAAATAAAAGAATGGAATGTACCAAAGAAAAGTTTTGAGACATTTGACCCCCTATAGAAATATTAAAGTTCACTGAAAATGTAAAAACAACTGATTATCGAAAGTTTTTCAAATAGTTTTAATAGGCAAGAAACGTTGAATTTCTTAGATTTCAAGAAGTTAATAATTGAAGACAAATGGAGCAAATACATTTTTGTAAATATAATTACTCAATTAAAGGTATCTCAGCCATGTGAATGGAGAAAAGTGTCCACATTTATTTGTATAAAGCTGTATGTCGGGGAGAGTGGGGTCGGTTGCAGCGTGGGTTATTTCTTCAATCAGGAATGAACTAAAGTGATGATATTAATACTGCACATGCTCAATCTGCACCTCAGCCTTTCTAGCCGAAATCAACCAAATGTGACTATTCCTTGAACAAATATATTTTTTCTTAGCTTCTAATAGGCATAGCTATAGCATGTCGACGCATTGGAATAATAAGGTTCTATCTGCGTTCTGAGAAGTTTTGATACATTGAGTTTTAAAGTTTTTGCGTTCCATGCATAGACTTCTGTACATAGAACCCTGTCTGTTACTCAAAAAGTCCCTAAATGTACACAACTTACAAAAGAAACAATAATATGTAAATAAATTGTCAAAAAATAAGAATATGTGAATAACTCAATTTTGACAAAAAAATTAAGATAGAACATTATAATTCCAAGGCGACGATGTGTCAAAGATATTGTGTCAAGCTAATATATCAAATTTTAATGACTGTTGCAACCGTACCTTGTTGTGGGGTCAGTTGCAACATTTGACTCTGTATATTCAAGCATAATTTGTATGTATATGTGTTACAGCAATGCGAGTGAGTAGCTGACTGATGTGGCTTTATTGTATTAAATTCTGCCTTTCTAATGCAAACAGTCTCTGTGAAACTAAAGCAAAGGCAAAAAGTGTTGCAACCCTCCCGATCTCCCTATATATACTCGAAGTATGCAAGTGTAAAAAAGCTCGAAGTATGCAAGTGTAAGAAAGCAACATTCATTTTTTTCTTGAGGGAAAATGTAAATTTGATCAGTTTTCTCAATCTAAGGCCTGTGATGGAACCTTTTAAAGAAAAGTTCAAATGTATAGCTATATTGTTATAGGCTATGTGCTATGTGAATATTCAACAACTTTATTATTAATTATTTTATTATATATTTGAATGTTATTATATACAAATACAAATAGTTCTTTAACAGACTGGTCGAAAGAATGAATGAAACTATGAAACTGGATGAAACAATGAATGACTTGTATTTATCTTCACGTTAAGGTGTTTTTAAAACACTGCATGTGTATGACAAAAACATGCACAAAAGACGTTTAGTTAATGTTTTTCATAATCATTTATTGCATCATAAGACAGAATGTTTATACAGGTATATATCTGGTCTGACGCAGTTCGACTTCATCACAATGTCATGAATTTATCTGTACTTCTCGGCCAGAGCCAGGGCCAAAGCACTGAGGAACTTGTCCATAGAAACATGGACCTCTGGGGTGAAATCGTTGGGGAACATAGTGGCCAGAACCACGAGGATGTTGTGGGACAGAATCTATGAAAACACAGGAGACAAATTAAGTTAACGTGACTTAACGAGAGTAGTATTCGGTATTGACTAAAGATGAAATTCTTTGCACTTACCTTGAAATTGGCGGGGTCCACGCGCAGCTGGAAAGCATGAAGCTCGCTGAGGTTCAGGAGGCCAGAGGTAAGGTCATCGATTTTGCTGACAGCCTCAGCAACGCCGCCCATCACAGTCGCCCCGTGCTTCCTCACTGGGGCAGAGCCGGGGCTCAGGTCCTTCCAGTGAGCGAAATAGGTTTTGGTCTGGGGGTAGACCACCAGCATCCTGGACACACACAATGAACTGAATGACAGATACATGCCCGAAGAAAACTTTGTGACTCAGCTTAGATTAATAACCTTACCTAGAAAGAGCATCTTGACCAATGTCATCAGCCTTTCCTGCGATCTTGGCCCAAAAGCCTTTGACGGTAGCTTTGTCTTTGGCAGAGAGACTCATTGTGGAAGGATGACTTTGCAGCAAACTTCTGTAGTCTGCTGCAAGAGGACTGGCGGTTTTTATAGAAGATACACCCAAGACCCTCCTCTCTCCCCAAAGATGACTTATCAGACCGTGGAAGAGTGCCAAAATGTTTAACTTTTTTCACGACTTTCTTGCTTCTTCTTCATTTAATACGCTTCTATTCAATCATTTAACAATTAATTAAATGGAAGTTAATTCATTTAATAATTAACAATCTATAACTTTGATGAATATCATATGGTGATAATGCATTTTGTTTTTATTTTTTTAGGATTCTGCAAAAGTACAGAATACAACTTTCACATAATAAGCAATTCAAAATATGCAGCCTATAGCTTTTTTTCGTAAAAGCACGCTTAATCTGTTTATATATGAATTGGTTGATTTTGTCATATTCCAAATGTACTTTATGGAAATTAAATATTATATAATTCTTGCCACGCCTTGCTGAGAAAATGTATGTTATGCTTATCTTTGAAATGGTCTGTTATCAAAAGACTGCGGGCGGCCTCTCTCCCTTAAGTGTAGATAAGCCACATTTCAACAGTTTTTAAAATCTTGTAACAGGGAGATATTTGGAAAAAATATTTAAAAATAAAACTTGAAAGAAATAGCTCTCAGAAGAGCACAAGTTGCTCAGAAGAGCACGAGTTGGACCGATGTTTATTTGACATTTTGTCAAATGGTCGTATTATATGCACGCCAAACTAGTGCGTATCATCTGCACACCAAAGTCAATTTTTACATAGCAATACCACTATTTTGTTTTTATATGGCGTACTATTTATATGCATTTTCATGAGACCGCACTCAAAAATCAGGCAGTTTTTTCATAAAAAAAAAAAAAAAAACAGTTTAGTAGGCTATGTTGGCGTGCGCAGTTTTCGCAGATATGATACGCATCTACTCCACAACCCTGACCCATTGCGTATCATATGCACGACAAAGTCCGTACATGTAGCTAAATAGTACGCCAAATAAAAACATTAACTCTTGCTATTGATATACGCACTTTGATGAGATCCGGTAGAAAAGTAATATAATTCTGGCCAGCTGAATAAGTTTTGTGTCAAAACTAATCAACACACCTGAAATAATCAATCAAGGTCTTCGGGCACATTTGAAAATATGAAATTTAAACCAAATAACCAGCAGGTGCCGTTTTGAAGGCAGATCTTGTGAATACTCCGCTATGCCTCACATTGCGCTGTTGAACTGTTTACAGGAAACAGATATTGGTGATATCGACATATCAGCCCTGTTTCAGTCCAAGTTCATTTTGGCACATTAATGAAGCTCGTGTTTCAGCACTGATAAGTAGGCCTACTAAGGGAAAAGCTAATTTTCAGATTGGATTAACGTCATTTGGACATAATTCATGACATATGTTTTGCAGGATTACATGATTATACAAGCGGGTGACTGATATAAATAAACGCGACCTCACTAACAAATAGTGCCATCGCATCATTGAAGTATCAACTGCTAATTGATCATGGTGGAGTGGACTGACGCTGAGCGCAAAGCCATCAAAGATGTGTGGGGAAAACTAAAAGGGGATATTATTGGTCCCCAGGCTTTGGCAAGGTGAGTGTGTCCAATCTGTTAATCTGAATTCAATTAGTTGGCTTCTTTGACATTTACACGTGTTCCTCCACAGATGTCTCATCGTGTACCCTTGGACTCAACGCTATTTTGGCTCATTTGGGTCCTTGAGTGACGCCGCAGCCATTATGGCTAATAAAAAAGTGGCTGCTCACGGCAAGGTTGTGCTCAACGGACTCGGAAGAGCGGTCCAGAGCATGGATGACATCAAGAACACCTATGCACCCTTGAGCGTGTTGCACTCCGAAAAGCTTCACGTGGATCCAGACAACTTCAGGGTGGGTCTTCGCTTTTGAGTTTGAATCTGAGTATGGGTACGAGGAGAGGTTAAATAATAACTCGCATGGCTTTAAAAAAAATAATGCATCACATTTTTATGCATCTTTAACCGTACACATGCACAAAAACTTCTTAGTGGAAAAGATTCTTTAGATTAATACAATGTCACGCAAAACTACTGTCCAAAGAAAGGTTATTTTTGGAAACCCAAAATGGTTCCTATTGCATCCTTTTAAAAACGTATATAGTTTTAGAGTGTATTTGTGAAAATTTGAACACTTTGTGATTTTCTCCTCAAAGCTCCTCGGTGATTGCCTGACCATTGTTGTGGCTTCCCAGCTCGGTCGTGCCTTCACTCCAGACATTCAAGCAGCATGGCAGAAGTTTCTGGCAGTCGTAGTCTCAGCACTTGGAAAACAGTACCATTAAGTTAACATCTGGTTTTGAAAAGCTGCACAGAAATATGTATGTGCATCTTCCAATTAATAAAACAATAAACAAACCAGTGTTGTTCTGTTATTGATGTTTGCACTGCATGAAATGTTGTAATCTTAATAGCATCCTCTTATTATTGGCTACAGGCATCTGGATTGTAAATTAACACTTTTGGTTTGGAATCCTATCTTACAAAGGGAAATATTTACTTGGAAAAACCTTTTAGCGACTACTTTCTGATTTCAGCACTGGACAGCGCCACATACAACATATCCGATCCTACCAGGCACTCTTAAATCAGACTAAATCGTTAAATACATTTTGTTTCTGTCATAAAAAAAGACCTGATGCTTACCTGCGGTTTGGAGAAAATATGGAGACAGATGGTTGGTTCCAGATGTGCATTTTGCGTGCAGTTAAAAGTCAGTGGCTGATGCAAAGAGGTGTTATGTCAAGCATTTTGAATGGTTGACCAGATAAGAAAGCTTGAATCTCTTACAGTCTTGGCACAGTAGCCTGTCAATCTTATTTTCTCCACCCATCCTTAACACCAAAAGGACAACAAAACGTCAAAATAATAAGGTCTGGACTCAAATGTTCCTTGTGATACGTTTGTTTACTGTTTGTGAAAAATGCATTATGCTGCGCTGTATATTTGTAATGTGCACATAACAGTTCGTTTGTAATACCCCACCATAAACAATTCATAACTGTTTATTTATTTAAAGAGCAAACAGCATTGTTGAAAATCGGAATGAATTTAATCTGTGAGGGCTGATGGAGGGTAGTTTTCATTACAACTACTTGACCAACAATTAAAATGGAAAAATTTGACTTAGACACATGTAGGCCTATTTATTATTCAAACTTTACAGAGACAGAACAATTACAGCGAGCCCTCCGAGGCTTTCATTATGAAGGACATCCTATAATTGCTCTATACTCTTGAAGTGTAACTAACAAATGCATACATACATAAATAATTAGGTGTGTCATTACATACGACACTGTATAAAACATATTTTAAACGTGTTTTGAGCTGCTATATTTTTTGGATTAAGATTGCTGGTGGTACATGCAACACGTTATCAATATTTTGTCATGAAAACAAATATGCGACTCAAATAAATAATAACTTAAGATATGCTGATGTCATAAACGAATGAAAGAACATCATGTTTCAGTAGAATCAAATGAATGGACAATGGCCAGAAGTGAGGGGAAACTGACTATGATATTTACATTTCAGTAATAGTATGCTTTCAGCTTGCATTTATGAAGGGGTTGGCTCTTAAAAAAAGATTTAGCTTCTGACCAGGGAGTATTTAGCTTAAAATGCAGAAATATCAATATGCAAAAATTCTGTTTATAACCAACCTACTTAATTTCCATGAGGACAACAGTCTATTAAATATTGGACATATAGCCGACAAACAGGTTAGTACATTTAAAACTATAACTTATTTTTTAATTGCGTTATGCTTTTTAATCTAAGTTTTTTCATAGTTTAAAAGAATATTGTTTAGAAGAAAATATGAGGTGAAAAAAAGTGATATTAAGAAATGGGGTGAATACGAAAATTTAATATATATATATATCTACATACTATGCATTAGTCAGTATACTGTAATAAGATATGTGAAAGTATGATAGCATGTTTATATGAACTTCTCACCCTAACGCACATTCTGCGTTTATTTGCCTCTTTATAATGAAAACTATATTCCTCAAATGTAAGTTTGGATAAAAGCGTCTGCTAAATAAATAAATGTAAATGTAAATATGTAGGCTTTAGTCAGACTGTGCCAGTGTGGAAACGTTTGAAATGTTAAAATAATAAGTAATTATATTTATTTATAATAAGTTAAATAATTTAAATAGATCTTAAATTAACTAAATATGCAGACGTAATGATGAAGGAAGTGTTCTTAGCGGTCAAGGCATGCGGTTTGCAGCTCCCTCGCGACTGGACTTTTACTTATATATGTTACATTTAATTTTAGAATTCCAAAATGTTCTTATGCAATAACGTATTAAAACAGTAATCAAAAATAAAATAAATTTTCATATAAACCAGTGTTTTTGCAGCATTTTTACAAAAGTTTAGAGCAAATAAGTTTTTTTGATTGAGCGATTCAAATATTTGAGTTTACTCGTTGGGTCTATTCAGTTGAATTTGTTACCAAGTTACTAACTGCATAGGTCTGTAGCTAAATTTGGCCAATTATAACTTGAGTAGCCTACGTGTACCACTACCAATTCCAATTTTGTGTGTATAAACAAAACGAGACGAAAATGATAGCTTGATTTCATTTTATTACATTCATCATCATTAAGGCGAATACAGTGTCGCGTCGGAGATGAAGACAGGGCTCGACTTTAGCGGTACTTCTCGGACAGAGCCAGGCTGACCAGAGCGAGGAACTTGTCCACAGAGACATGCACCTCAGGAGTGAAGTCATCCGGAAACATCATTGAGAGCACAACGAGGAGATTGTGATTGATGATCTAACAAACAAATAAATACATAAATAAATAATAATACAGATTAATACAGTTAAAATGAAATATTTTCAGCAAAACGTACCTTGAAGTTAGCGGGGTCCACGCGAAGCATGAAGGCGTGCAGCTCGCTGAGGGTGAGCAGACCCCCCTTGAGATCATCGATCAACTCGACAGCGCTCAGGACGCCCTTCACCACGGTCAGCCCGTGTTTCTTCACCTGGGGTGAGCCGGGGCTCAGGTCTGCCCAGTGGGAGAAGTAGGTCTTCGTCTGAGGGTAGACGAACAGAGTCCTGCAAAGATTCAAAACAAAAGAGATATAACAGCAGCCTATGTTATGCAAGTCCGTTCATTTATGCAAAAACTGCAGTGCAAACTACCTGGCCAGAGCCTCACTGCCAATGTCTTCCGCCTTAGAGGCAACCTTGCCGAAGAAGGTCTTCACCGCCAGTTTGTCCTTTGCAGAAAGACTCATTGTGACTGGATTAGTTGTTAACAGGCTGCCGAGAAGAAAAACTCAACCTATCTGTGTTTTTTTTGGCAGGGCTTTTTAAAGGAGAGAAGAGCATTGTTTTGAGAGAGAGAAAAAACAAACAGTTTTTGGCTCCGCCTCCCATGTGGGGGATAAACCTGATAAGAAAGACAAGCTGTTTAAGTATCAATCAAACTTAATGTTCACGTAAATACATACATTTAATGTATCTATGATTCAAACACTGTCAATTTCAGGTTCCCCCTGCAAGGCCTTCACTAAACACACATTGTTTGATTCCTGGTGAAGTTTAGCTTGACTTTAAACTGGTTGTGACATTGCACAGTTTTTAAAGACACTTTAAAAAAGCTATAAGGTCGGTTGGTACATAAAACATCTCTTAATTTCTTTAATTTCTGGAGGTTCTTATGCTGTAGGTGTAAATTAACAGCTAACAGAATTTAAAAAAAAATCAAATTCACATGTTTTTGGTATTTTTTATTTCTATACATTAAGACAGAAATTAAGTAACACTTTAGATTAGGAAACACTCTGGTAACACTTAGAATAAAACGTAAGCTATTAATTGGTTACTTATTATCATAGATATTGCTAGCATATTGGCTGTTTATTAGTACTTATAAAGCACATATTAATAACTTATTCTGCATGGCAATATTTTAGATCCCTCAATCCACCCCATACCTAAACTTAACAGCTACTTCAATAACAATTAATAAGCAGCAAATTCGCAGTTTGTTCAGGGATAACTCATAGTTAATAGTGAATACGTGTTAAGTGTTACCAACACTTTTCATAGTTGCTTATTAGCATGCATATTACTAGCATATTAGCTGTTGTATTAATTAAGCGTATATTAATGTCTTACTCCGCAACACTATATCCCTTAACACTACCAGTATATAAACTACTACAAAACTACCTTAAGCATCAAATTATGATTTAAATAAGGGAAAACTCTTAGTTGCCTAAATAGTGAATATGTGTTCCCTACTTTATAGCCTATTACAACAACCTTTACCACAGCTAATCTGTGGACTGTACATTAATTATGTACCCTACAATGGATAATGTAAAAAACAAACAAAGAAATAGGCTGTAAATGAAACAAATTAATGAGTGAACGAACGAATGAATACGTTGCGGGTACACTGTTAAAAAAAGAAAAAAAGGAGTCAGTAGGAGATTTTATGTTGATATTCAAGTGTTTGTTAACGAGTCCAAATGTTCTCTCAACGTTCAAAATTAAGTTGTAACAAACAGTTTTACATTGAATAATATTGTGCAAGCAACCCCCCCCCCCAAAAAAAAAGATTATTATAAAAATATTATCATTGTTTACTAGCTTAATTTATGCTGCTGCATTTCATTATCAGTTGTCATGTAGATCAGAGTAACCTTTTGCGTGTTCTGCATTCAATACAGTTGTCTTTTAATATAAATGTTTGCCCTTACTTTTAAGAGGCAGATACTGAAGATGAAACACAATAATAAAAGAAAAAGAAAAAAGATAAAGAGTATAAACAATGCTTTAGGACATGTGGCAGATCTTTTAAAATGAAATAGACTGCGTTTTATTCATTAGATGAACTAGTTTTTGTAAGTTTTTAAGTTGCCAGTTATATATACTGACTTTTAAAGTAAGGTAAACTTTTTTTTTTTTTACAGTGTAGTATTTATTTGTGTGTGTTCATGTTTTGTCCCCCTAATCTTTAAGTGTAAAGTTTTTGAAACACGAATTCTAGTGCGGTGGCACATACAAGCGATAAAAGAATTTCGCTGTGATTTCTGTCCACGTTGCCAATACTGACATTTAATTAAAGACTTTATCAGACTGTATTCGAGTGATAAAGCCCATAGGCATTAATATTTGACCAAGCTACTACTGCTGTAGAGAAAGGGTGGATTTCAAGCCTTATCTTCTAGAAACATGAACACATTTTATCAGTAACTTCAGAAGTACCCGCCCATGTTTGGCACAGATCTCGATTACAACGAATTTGCTCCGTTATAGAAATCTTTCGGCTTTCTGCTGAAGCATGCTGAAAATGTGCTTCTGAGAATGCAAGATGTTTCTCAGGGGCATGTGCTGAAGGCATGCAAATGGCATTACATCGATAAACAAACAAACAGGGATAACAACGGTACTTCGCCATAAGTTCACTTGCAAAATATGTTGGCCTACATTACAGTCAATATATATATATATATATATATATATATATATATATATATATATATATATATATATATATAAATATATATATATATATATATATATATATATATATATATATATATATATATGTGTGTGTGTGAGAGAGAGAGAGAGAGAGAGAGAGAGTATATTTAGGCTAATTTAGCTGTCATTATGCATTTATAGTCTACTTGTATTATAAAAATTTATAAATAAATATATTTTTGCTTGCTCACACTAAGGATTGTTGGTCATGTTATCATCTGGTTTAATAGTATGGTCCATTATGTGGAGGTTTCACATTTTTGCAAAGCATTTTTATAGATTTTTCATTGGACAGTGGGAAAAAACACTTGCAGCTGTCATTTGCTGTTTTCTTTTGGGATGCTTTCTTTCTTTGTTTTTTTCTTTCGTAAGGTAAACATTTAGTGTAATAACCAGCATGATTCTTTAACATTTTTAAAAACATATATAGAATTTGACATCAAAAAAGCTGCTCTTTACTACAAATATTTTAATAAATAAAACCCCGTAGACTCCAACAACCACCTAAAACATATTATGATTTAAAGTTTTATTATTATTATTTGATAAAGAGGTTCTATTCTGTAAAGAAAAAGGTTACTCAAACTATATTGAACGTAAATGCTCAGGTGCCAGAAAACAGCTACCATGTTAATAAAAGGTGTTAGTTGCAATAAATCGACCTTATATTTTTATACACAGATAAAGAAAATGTTAAAGTATGCATGTCTGTGCACATCTATACTGATGGACAGCGAGCCGGTTTCTTCATCGTTGTATAATTGCGCCCTCTGTCGTACAAACAAAGAAAATATGAACATCGGAAACGTTTTTTTATTTTCTTTTTTTTATGGCTGCATTTTCCTGTAGGTCAATAATGCGCGCACATCCAATAAACACTCCACGCCACTTCCTTATGCCTAAATTTATTCCCCCCCACCAAAACAAGGGAAACAAACAAACAAACAGACACACATTTAAATGTGAGCATTTCACATAAAGGTTCATGGTCGGAAAATGTGCCAAAAGATATACAAAGCTGTGAACAGATGTAACAAATGTAAAGATATTCAAAGAGTGTTAAATAAAACAAATACAAAAGAGTATAAAAACTAATTAGGTACTAAACTAGTTATAAGAAAGTGTGTGTATAAAGTGAGTAAACCAAAAACTACAATCTATCTTTCCAATTAAACAAAGCTTTTCCATTTTAAAATGAAAAAATCCAACATCTTGTGTGGTCGAAATAAGCAAAGAAAAAAAATTCTATAGTCTCTGCACTAAAACTTTGGAGATGAAATATATTATTTTCATTTTGGAAAACATTTTACATTCATCGTAGACAATACAGAGCCTTAAACCGCCCATTCTGGACCCGAAAACCACCAGCGACTGAGCAAAAAGAAAAAAAAAAAATCAGCTGCTGCTCAGCGAACACATGCCAGAACCAATGTGTGTGTATCACTTAAACCCGATGCCCTAGACAACATCTGGTCTCGTCCAACAAGAAACTTGCGTACCTTCATATTTCCTTCACTGGCTGTGTATGATTACATGTAAATATACAAGATTTAAAAAAAATGGTGTATTAGCTCTGGAAAACTTGTTTTATGCTCATTTATAATATCTTTGGAGAGCCCTTGTTCAATAAACCTTCAATGCAAATAACAAAGAAAATAACAAAACCATGCAGTCCTCCACAAATCAGAGTAAACAGAGAACAAGAGACCATAATACTGCACCGGCTGTGAACAAATCTGGCAGCAATGCTGTCTATAAGAATAAAGAGAACCTGTAGGTGATTTACACAAGCCCACAAATTGGATACAAACACTATCTTAAGCAGGATGATGTCTCACAACGTGAATTAATTCAGTAAAAATGCTAAAATATCATCATAAGTGTATTACCTGTAAAAGACGGCATTACAAATCTCTAGGAGATGTAACAGGACCACTATGTTTCCCGTTGTAAAGTTAGACAGCTGCACTGTATAATCAAATATAGTCTTATCAAACGTACTGAAAACAGCTGGTGTGGAAACTCAGAATGTGTTTTTCTTGTTAGAAGAGTGAAAACCGTGAAAGGACACTTGATTAAAAAGGCATGTTTTTTAGTTGTTTACACAATGCTCTTATAAATGTAATCAGTTTGCTGTATGACTATAACTGGATGACTTAAAAGGCAAAATATTGCTGGATTGTTAAAAGTAAACACACTTGGATAAGTTGACTGTATAAGGTAACACTTGTTTAACAAATGGACCGCCAAATGAATGATATTGCTGTTACACGCTGGTTGTTCTTCTTAATCTGAATCGCACCCCTTTATTCTTCACTAGTATGAAAAACGCTAACAGAAAACACGATGTAAGGACCAATGGTGTCAAGTGCTAATTCTTTTAAGAGTGCACAATTCTTATATCTCTAAAAGTTGTACATGCTAAATCGTGGATACGCTGTACTGTACACATGTACACCAACACACAAACACTCACACACACACAGTGGAAAGAACAAGGATCGCTTGCTGGAAAGGGGTTTAAATCAGATTCATGACATCCAGTCACTTCAGTTCAGAGGAGGGAGGAGAAGATCCCAGAATCGGAGACTTTGGTGACACCTGTGGAAAGGAGAAGCTTGGTTGACGAGCAGAGCACTGGATGTGATAGCGGTTATTGTGACATTTGTTATCTTTGGTTATTTATTAAGTGAGAACAGAGCGAGCACACTCACGGGGGAAGGCGGCTTCGCGAAATTGAGGTGCGCATACAGAAGCACGGCAATGTCATTCTGACTGGCCTCCAGTGCGATGGAGAGAGCTGTGCTGCCATCCTGTAAAACAGAAACAGAAGATATCACAAACCAGTATAAACTATTTCAGAATAGCTAAACGTAAGGGTTTATGGCAAATATGAGTCTCCACAACAAAGAAAACTGAAAAGAATTTGAAGAATCTAGTATAAAACTAAATCACAAATGATTCATCTGTACATGCGACCTTTTAGTTTTAAAACCTTTAATACTAACTTTAATACAGTTGATATAATATATATACATTATTATATATTCAGGAATATGATTCATTTTTTTAAAGGTTTTTGTACATGTGACCTTTTATAACCATTATACACCTTATCACCATAAACAAAAAATAAATCTAATCAATCAAATTTAAAATGATACTTTATAAAAATGTTGACTTTGACCGACTATTCTAAAAATAGTGTATATTTATTTATTTCCCTGCATGTTGGTTGCACTCATCATATTTTACCAAAGCAAATATTAAGCATAGTTATTTTTTTAATAATTATGCTTGACAGCATACCACACTTAAAGTTATAGTTCACTCAAAACTGAAATTTCTGTTATCATTTTCTCACCCTCTAGTCATTCCAAACATGTATGACTTTCTTTTTCTGTGCAGCCAGAAGAAGGCATTTTGAAGAACTGAAGAACTATTTTTTTCCCCGTTGACTTCTACAGTATTTTTCAATTTTTCAATGGGACCCAAAAGTGTTTAGCAACTAACATTCTTCAAAATATCTGACCCACAGAAGAAGGAAAAATGGCTTACACTTTATTTTACATTTAAACTTTTTTTTAATATATACATTTAAGAACGGAGTAATATTAATTAAACACATGTTCTTACTATATGGTTAGGGTTTGGCTTAGGGTTACTTGCATGTAATTGTGCATCATTTATTATTATTATTATAGAAAGTACATGTAACATGAGTAACACGGACACCTTAAAATAAAGTGTTACCAAAAAATGCATACAGGTTTGGAAGGACACAGAGGAACATTTTTGGCTGACCAATCCCCTTTCGATGCAAAACTGGCAAAAACTGACAATGAGAAGCGATAAAGAAGATAGACAGAATTAAACAGATGAAGGTGGAATCACGCTTGATAAAGAGAGAGATAATCACATTATCAGTGAGTGTGGCGTCACAGCCCGGCACAGACAGCAGCTGCCGCACAATGTCCACGTGTCCGTGTTCACAGGCACACATGAGCGCCGTGGAGCCGTCATCATCCCGCAGGTTCACCTGAGCCCCACAGGACAGCAGAGCTCTCACCATGTCCCCTCTGCCATGACTGACCGCCAGCATCAGCGCCGTCTGCCCTGCCTACAACACACACACACGCATCAGTACAATACAGTGACTGAGACACACTGAAGTACACCGAGGGACCGGAAGGGGGCGCACCTGGCTGGCTTTGGCGTTGACGTCTCCGGTGCGGAGCAGCTGTAGGACGGTTTGAAGGTCACTGTCGGAGTTGAAGGCAGCCAGAGCTGTCAGCATGATAGCTGTGTAACCAGCCTTGTTCTGCTTGTCAGCATTACAGAGACCTACGAAGCCAGGACAGCTGATAAATAAGAGCTACAGATATAGCTCTGTCACATGCTAAATAAAAAGTACTGACATATTTTCGGCCACAAATACACGGCTGTTCAAAGGTTTGGGGAGAGAACACTTTAAAAGATGCATTAAATTTATATTTGATTGTATAACTATGATTATCTGTTTTTTTTTCTTCATCTGAATTAATGTATGGTTGAACTTTTTTTGTGTGGAAATTTGTATATCTATTATTTATAGCATACTGTATTACTATTTTAACGTTATTGTTACTTTATGTTTGACCTAAGATATAAAAAAAAAAGGTTAAAAAAAGCTTAAAAAAAGATGCATTAAATAAAAAAAAAAAAAGACCGTAAACACATTTATAAAGTTACAGAATATTCAATTTCAAATAAATGTTGTTCTTTTGAACTCCATAATTATCACAGAATCCTAAAAAAATATATAATGGTTTCCACAAAAACATGAAGTAGCACAGCTCTTTTCAACATTTATAAAAAATAATCAATGTTTCTGGAGCAGCAAATCAGCAAATATTCGAATGATTTCTGAAGAATCATGTGACTGGAGTAATGATGCTGAAAATATAGCTTTGCATCACAGGAATAAATTACATTAAAAAAAATATTTAAATATAAACAGTTGTTTTAAATTATAATACTATTTTACAACATTAGTGTACTTTGTAATCATATAGGTAACTGCAGTCTTAGTGAAAAATCTTACCAGCCTCAAACATTAAACAGCCTTAAACATTTAATTTAAAATATTAATAATAAAATATGTGACCCTGGAGCACAAAAGCAGTCATAAATAGCACAGATGCATGGGTCAAAATTATTGATTTTTCTTTTATGCCAAAATCATAAGGATATTAAGTAAAGATCATATTCCATTAAGATATTTTGTAAATTTCCAACTTTAAATATAATAAAACTTAATTTTTGATTAGTAATATGCATTGCTAAGAACTTTATTTGGACAACTGGTTTTGGCAATTTTCTCAATATTTAGATTTTTTTTGACACCCTAAGATTCCTGATTTTCAGATAGTTGTATCTCGGACAAATATTGTCCTACCATAACTTATTTATTCAGCTTTCAGATTATGTATAAATCTTAATTTTAAAAAAATGGACACTTATGACTGGTTTTGTTGTCCAGGGTCAAAAATGATTGACATTCTTTAAGTACTGAACTCTACTGATTTCCCTTTCTCCACTGAATTACCTTTTTACAATTGTAACAATAGAAACCAGAGAGTGGAGAGTGGAGAGATATGATATAATGCGAAGACAGTGTGTCAGCAGGCAGCACTGCTCATATGTGAAGAGCGTGGCTCACCAGTATCCAGCAGTAGCTTGACTACAGGGAAGTTGGAGTGAGAGACAGTGTAGTGCAGAGCTGTGTTTCCATTGCCGTCAGCCATGTTGATGACAAACTGCAGTAGCTGAGGAGAAATGGAGGCAAAGGTGTCCATGTATGCTTTGACGACTGCAGTGTCAGCAGCTTTATGACAGGACACTCTGAGCCACTCCTGCAGCACCGTGGTGTAGGCTGTCCTCTGGCAACACAAGAGGAGACAGAAACAGGCTTTTACTACAGTCTATTACAATAAATACATCATGCTAATTTACTAGTAGATCCTCAATATGAACGAATAGCTGTTTTAAAGAAGGGTCATGAAATAAAATATGAGTTGTGCTTGTCCATGCACAACTTGCCACCACAGTGTTGGAGCTCAAATAACTTTTGTCCAACCTCAAGTCTGGTCAAGTATATTGTTTACACATTTTCAATTCAAGTCTAATGAAGAAATCAGTATGAAAATTGTAATTCTGATTAGAAACAATAATTTGAGGTATTATTCATGGTTGAGGCACTAAAAGTACTGGACGAGTTATATGGCAAAAATTTGAATGGGAAATGTAGTAAAATAAGCAATGACAATAGTGATTATAATTGTTCTATTTTAATATTTAAAATGCATCAATGGAACAATAGAAAAATGTGGTCAAAAATATTGCAAATACTAGGCCCAATGAAATCCATCTAATTTTTCCATTTTATATATATATTTTTTTAATTCTGGTTTCCTATTTATTGGTTAAATTACATTTTACAAATAATTTTAATAAATTTTAATTACTTATTAATCAAATTAATCAAACTTTAGCAATTCAATAATTTAAATCAAATTAAATTATAATTATTATTATTTTGCAATAATAGGCTCCTATGAAATTTGGCTTATCATTTAATATTAATTTTAAAATTATACTAACATTTAAAAAAGGTGGTAACCATACCAATAATTAATTAATCTTTAAAATGTAATCAAATGAAAATGTAACAATTATTATTATTATTTCTTTTATTTGAAAAGCACATTCAACTGTACAACAGTAATATACTTCTGTCAAAAATTCAAGTTAAACAAAACTTTTATTTGAACAAGTGGTCATGAATGCCTAGCTCAAAACTAATGAGCTACATGTTGACTTAATTACGTGTACAGCCCTACTTTGATTTATTCACCCAAAAAGTGTAAAAAACTGTGACATTTCATGTTATACTGTAAATTCCATTTATATGACTGGATGGATGCGTGTCTTTTTCTGCATTACAGGACTCACAGGACCCTATGCAAATACCCACTTTATCTAAGTAAAATAATTACATACTTCACTTTTAAGTTATGAACTATGCTATCAATAACTTTTAAGCATGAGAACACAACTGATGAACATACTGCATTTTGATGGCTGAATGCATTTGGTTCACTGAGTGCCTTCTGTAAGGTTTGGAGGGCCGCCACGAGACTGCCACTTAATTCCAGACTGGAAAAGAAAAGGGACATTTTTGTAAATCAGCATTTACAGCCAACTACACAATCAAAAGTGATCTGATTTGAGCCTCCCTACCTGCGTGCTTGTTTGTTAGTAGAGGTGGTGCTTGTATTTGCAGCTGGATCAGTGGTGGAGGATATGGCTATGTCCTGTTTTGCTGACACATCAGTAGATTGTGACTGTTTTGCTACTTGTTGGATGGTGAGGTCAGTGGTTTTTGATTGGCTAACATCTTGCTGAGGCTTGGCACTGCTGGATTGTGATTGAGTGACTGTCTGCTGAGCAGCAAGGCCCGACACATCTGGCTGGACGTTTGACTCGGTGGCTAGGGATTGCTGCTCAGTAGTGCTGGTGGATGATGACTGGACAGAGTCTTGTTCAAGAGAAGCGGCTGTGCTTTGAGAGGAACGCCCTTGGAAAACATCTGCTGATTGAACGATGTCCTCCGGATGAGCCGTGGTGGTCACTGACGATTGGTTTACAGAGTGCTGTATGCCTGCCTCTGCTGCTGGTGATTGGGTGACCTGTTGCTGGGTAGCTGCATCTGTGGCTTGCGATTGGCTGGTGCTCTGCAATGCTGCAGTGTGATTGGCTGGTGGCTGGGCAGTGTTGTGCTGAGGTGTTTGAGCAGCTGTTGTCTCACAGATGGACTGCAGGCTGCAGGAGGTCACCAGAGACTGCTGCGCCACAGATTCCGGTAGTTTCTCTGTAGCCTCGTGGTATTCGCTTGCATCGCTTTCATCTTCTGAACTTTCCGAGCTGCTGTCGTCAGAGGATGTCGACTCGTACCTGCAGGGCACATTAGCTCTGTTATTTACCTCATAAAACCCTCTGATCTAATGAAATGTATTCCAAATTGATCATCTAAACAAGATGTGTAGATCCTGAAGGAGACAAAATTTCCAAAAAGTTTCCAAAAACCAAAAAGTCACCCTTAACCAAATAGTTTGAGCAACATATATGTTGTGCTAAAAGAAACATAAAAAAAAACAAAGAAGTTCAATGATAACTTTGTTGACACAAATATCTACAACATATTTATTTAATTTGCATAATTCTTTATTTACCCTCCATTGACTCCTATGAACTGCAGGTTCTTTTTGGTGTATGGAGAACCAGGTTCCCCATCTGCCTTTCGCTTCATGATTGACCTCAGGTTGGACTGAGGGGAGGCTGGAAAAACACACACACATGGACAGTGTAAAAACCATTAGTTATCTTATAGATATCAATAGATGATATGTTTTTTAGCAGTTACTAAAAACTACAAAGCAAACCTGGTTTTGCTGGATCGATTTGAATGGCTTCTTCTGCTGGTTGCTGGATAATCTCACCCTCTTTTAGCCGATGGCAGACGGCTGACACTTGGCTGCGTTTTGTCTCCATAGCAGTTGCCTGGTTGGTCACTGGCACTGATTTGGACACTTCACTTCTCAAGACCTCCCGCACCTGCTTAGAGCTTATTGCAATGGGGAATTCACGTGGTGATTCTGAGGGCAAAAAACAAAGGGGTGGTTTAATGGGATAGTTCATCCAAAAATGTTGGTTCAACTTTTTTGCCCTTGGAGAAATGGAGACTATGCATGCTGCAATTTTCACAAAAATCGAAGTCAATGGAACAAAAAGTGTAATGACCTCTTATGCACTATATTCCAAAAAGTTATAAATCCATACAACAACTTTAAGTAAGGAACAGACAAGATTATTTTGAATATTCAAATGGGCAACGGCTCCAGTGCCTTCAAGCTTGGCACATTGTGTCTTCACTCAACATGTGTATATTCAGTTGGGCTAGGATAAGGAGAATTAGGAGATCTGCGTGAATAATGACTTAAATTTCACTCTGTTGCTCATACAAAGCAAAAATTTGGTGTCAGAATACTAATATGGGGAATGGAGCACTTTTATGGTTCATCTTTGTAATTTACCAAG
This sequence comes from Carassius auratus, assembly GCF_003368295.1. Classification (NCBI taxonomy): domain Eukaryota; kingdom Metazoa; phylum Chordata; class Actinopteri; order Cypriniformes; family Cyprinidae; genus Carassius; species Carassius auratus. Next base: position 24,544,267 of record NC_039247.1, read on the forward strand.
TGAACATTGTCTTTACCCTTTTTCTGTTATTTTTTAGAAAAATGCATCACAGATATTCTGCTTACTTTCATGTTCCATGAAATGTAATTCATGAAGGTGAGTAAATAGCGACAGATATACACACCCTCTGCTGCTGCTGCTGGGGACTCTGCATGTCTTCTGTGGGCTCCTTCCAGTACAGACCCAGGCTGAGCAGGAGAAGTGCAACCCTGGGCTCTTAGCAGTGTCCCTACTCCCAACACTGTTGGCTGCTCCAGCGTGTACACTTGGATTCCCACGGTTCTCTGCTGACGAGGCTGCTGAGTAAAACTGATAACTGTGTGCAGGCCCGCACTGGCCTCACCTTGCTGCTCCTGCCAGCCGATACTGGTGGCTCTCACCGCATGGCCCACCTGAGCAGAAAGAGCTCGTCTCTCTCTCTGAGCCGCTTCCACTTGCTGCTGAGCACTCTGTAGCTCCTGCGTCATTTTCCTCAACTGAGCTTCTAAAAGCCCCAACTTAGTCTTGAGGGCTTCGGCTTCAGGCAGCAGCCCCAAATCTTCTTCTCGCACCCCAACTCCCACTTGACGGTAAACCACTTCAGGTCCCACACTGACAGTTCGCACCTCCCGCTTTGCACCCGGACGAGCTCCACCGACAATTACAGTCTCCTCGATTTCACATCCTGAGTCCTGAAGGGAACCTGGAGTGGTAGGTGATAGACTTCCTGCGGCTCTGTTCGCGGCTCCTGTCCCGTTTCCCGTCTCCTCTTCGGGGATGTCGATGTAGAGCTCTCCTCGTGGACGGCTCCGACTAAACCCCAGTGTGTGGCCCAAGAACTTCTGGCTCTTGAGTTGTACGCTGAGCTGCCTCTTCTCCTCCTGAAGTACGGAGATCTTTACTTGCAGCACCGGAATGGTCTTCACCTGCTCTTCCAGTTCCCGGATCTTCCGCAGGGCGACAGCCATCTGCTCCCGTACGTGCTGCAGGTGGGCGGGCGTCGGTGAGACGGGTGTGGACAAGCCGGAGCTCATTGGCGTATAGGAGCCACCTCCCTGTGCACGATTGAAGCTGTGGGCACTGGATATTGAGGTGTTGGAGCCGGCCATGCTGCTGTGCATGCTGCCCAGGTTCGAGAAACGACGGCCATCCTTCTCCTCCTCCAGCTTGCGGCGAGCGTCCAGCAAGGTCTTCTCCACACGTGCCGTACTGAAGTTGGGTCGCTGTGAGCTATGAAATCCCGGTGCACAGTAGGAGTACGACGAGTGGCGGCTGTCCATGCTGGCGTTGGAGCAGAGCGACTCAGTGGAGGTCCACCAGGAGCCCGTGTATCCACAGCCACGTGGAAGCGAGCCATAACGTGGCCGCCGCTGCACTGGAACTTTCTTAATAGTGTTGCCCTTTTCAATGTCATTGACATACTTGAGGAAGTCCAGGTCCAGACGGTAGCCATAGGGGGTCTCTACTGAGTATGGAGCCTCTGAGTCCTTTCCATGCAAGGAGGGGGGCTCCGGGGAGTTAATCTTCCCTAAGCAGAGAGGAAACAACTATAAACTGCAGGAAATCTCGGTCTAATCTTGGAATCAGACAACAGGGAAAATAATACGATTATGATTGAATCAGGGTTTCACTTTACTAGTTAGCCTCTTAAGTATGGACGAGCTGGAGAAAGTCAACAGAATCACAATATATAAACATTAGAGTATGTGTAGTATCTAAAATCAAAGTGGGACCTTACCTGGAAAACTAGAGTCCATATGAAGCACCTGAGCCATGATTGTCATTCACCAGCCAATATCTCCTGGATAAGAAAGATACTGTATGTAAGCAATACCAATTTTCCTACTGAACCTATGAGATCTACAACCAGCTACCAAACCTAATAGGCAGCTCTCATTCAAAACCTTTAAATCAGAAATTAAGCAGCAGCATACAAATATACTCCTCAGACCAGCAGGGGAAGGCTCAAAATCCAAATTAGCACTGGATTCACAGGAGGTAAATGGTACTTTCAAGTTATCTAAGATATTTTAGGTTTGCAACTGAGAACCATGTTTTCTTCTTCCAAATTAAGTACATAAAGGATTATTAATGGAATCGTTATGAAAGCAGAAAGGTTAAGATGAATATGAATCATAGCTGTTAAAATCTTCTCAGTTCCCATTTCTGACTAAGATTTACTCTGATGACGTCTTAAATTCAATCTCAAATTCTTAAAATATCTCCTTTTGTGCTCCATAGAAGAAAGTCAGGCATGAAGGCGAGTACATTTTGGATGGACTATTCCTTGAAGTCCAACAAACTATACAGTGCCCCTCTGGGGGGGTCTTTGAGCACCCTTGCACAGTTACGTAAGTAATTAAAAAAGTAGTGGGATACACCTATAAATAATAATAGATCCTAACATAAAACTGTTGAGCATTTAACTAGTAAGCTAACTTTTGATGTTTGTTAATGTTGTAACATTTTTACTTATGAAATATGTAGAATTAACTCACACTGACTTGAATGTCAGTACCTTTAATATCATACACAAATCTTTTGTGTTGGGTTCAGGTCTTAATTAGGATCTCCTTGTAATTCGTCCCCTTCTTTATGCCCTACAAAGTCAGGCTGTTCAGTTTCTGTTTGTTACTAGTTCTCTTGTTTGGAAGAGAGGGGGAAAAGGGGAAAGTTCTCTGGCAGGCAACAACAGGAGAACACTTTAGGAGCGTCTAGTTACAGCCTTATTAGGAATCATCTGAATACGCACTCTGTGGTTCTCAGAATCGAGGTACTGTAAAAAAAAACACATACATGGGCACTATCGCTTGGACTTTCTCTCCCACACTTTTTCCATGCTTTTTATGTCCTTTTTCCTCCCTTATTTTTCCTCTCTCTGTCAGCTGATGGTCAGGAGATACTGTAGCAGCTGACCTCTGTCCACTCTTCCTTCATCCGCTCTCTCAGTTGCACATTTCGACTGAAGCAAAGCGTCCAAGCGTTAAATCAATTAGGTAAAATGAAACAGAAGCTGTACATGCATAGGCCTTACTATAACAGTTTTTCCCTATTTTTTCATCTGGCTCTTTTGCTTTAAGACTGCTCTCTTTTTCCCCTCAGCATTGCATCTTTCCCAGCTAATGTGCCTTTTTGCCAAAGATTAACTTTCTAGGTCATTAGTCAGTGGGAAGGGGGTGCAATGCCACGAGCTATCTCTGTTCCTAACATTAACAGGATATTAGACCACAGAGTTGGGCTCGAACTTCACAGACATCTCGAAGAGAACTGCTGACTGCTCCAGTCATTTCGGTTCATAATGGCAAATTGCTTCTCCTTTGCTGCCTCACACAAAACTTTTCCCCTCTGTCTAATCTCATGACCCTCTCAGTCTGTTTATGTTCTTGCCTCTTTGAGGAGAAACTAGGGCATACGGAAACACTGACTGAACTGATTTGATTTTGTAGATCTTAAGCTGACAAAATGAGCTCTTTTGCCCACTACCCATCCTGTGTGCTTTTGCTCACTTCCTTACACTTGACATTTCTATCATTTAACAGGAATCCCTTCAGCTGTGTCACAGTGCCCACTTTGACATCCAGTTGTATTTGTTTTGTTTTTTTTGGTAAGCAAGTCATTTTTTTTTTGTCACAAAGATTACCCATGTTTCCACATCACCTACTTTTCATTAGGAATTTCAATTTTTTTAAACAGAAACAACAGAGAAAAACTAGTACATTTAAACATTAAAAAAAAAGAATAAAAACGACAATTCTACCATTAATAATAGAAAAAACACTCAAAATATATATATATATATATATATATATTTTATTTTTTTTTTTCTGACTGTGCCCATTAAAATATCACAATGTAGAAATATAATAATGATGCCATGCTGAATGTTGAGTAAGCTTGAGAAATGTTATTGTGAGCGCTAACACACAAACTTGTGTGTGTGTGTGTGAATATTTGAGCGTGAGTGCTGTGAAGAGTGTTGACGGGGTGACGGTTGATGTGCCATAATTAGAGACTCCAGCAAAGGCTCACAGCATGACAAACATCCAGCCTTCAGCAATAACTGCCCTGTCTCTCACACTATCACAAACAAACCTCTCTTTGTCTCTCACTTTTATTTCTCTGCTCTATTATTCTGACATCTCTGTTATTATTGTTCATATTTAGGGTTAAGATTTGAACAAATTCTTAAAATTTAATGCGCAACTCATTCTGTATCATACTGCACTGTTAGCACTAAGTCAAATCGTCAGCTTACTGATTTTTCCCATCGGCCATAACCTACTTATGACTTTCCCATCAACTGATAAAACAGCCGAAAAAACAGCCATATCTACTCATATCTAAAGACTAAAATTTCATAGAGACCAAAAGGGTTGGGCTCTTTTGACTTTCATCCACTAAGCAACACCTAGCAACCATTGAGAAAACCCTAGTAACATAGAAACATGTTAAAAAACACTCCTCGACTGCATAGCAAACATTCACAATGGCTAAGCATTAGGGCTGCATGATTTGGGGAGAAAATGCAATCACCATTTTTCTAATAAAAATTACTATTGCGATACAAAAAAATAACAAAACAACAACAAAATAAAAAAACACTTTTTTTTCTACGAGCTACAGGTTTGCTTTCTATGTGGGCTGCTCGATTTGGCTGCATTTTACGATTACATCATTATAATAAAAATGATTATGAATTGCTATTTTTATGATGATTAATAATATTATTAAATAAAAAAAATACTAAAGAAAAATTACTATTGTAATAATAATACGTTCACCGTATATTAAAAAAGAATTGCTCAAGTGTCAATTTAGCTCTGAAATGAGCTGTACATATATATGATTAAATTGCAGTCTTTTCAATTTGATAATCACACTAAGCCATATCATAATTTTTGTTCTAATTGTAAATAGCAATGGATTCCATTTACACTAAGCAAAAATAGCAGCAGACCTATTTTCTGCTATTTATGCTACATTCTGCAAATAATGGCAACTATCTGCACCTTAGTGTTGTAGTACATTATAAAACAGTATGGAATAATTAATTAAATGGATACTGCCCTATTGTGCTTAAAGAGCTGCTAACACGGTTTTGTTGTTCTGTACCACTGGGTGCATACAATGAAAATAAAGTTTCATTCATAAAGCCTTCCCCTTCCCCTTCCCCTAACCCTACCTGATACTTTATTTTCAACTTTTTGATAACTTCCTTTATTTGTATTGAAAATAAATACCTTTCCAATGAGATATAAGATGTAAAAAGTTAGAAGAATTAGTTTGGCAAAAGGTGGATTCAACTGAGGGGTTGAGGTTGATCACCTCAAAATGAATGCGTTACACGCTTTACCATTTGCCACAACATTTTTTGTCCTAAACACACATTGGTGGGCGGAGTTAGTGCACATAGCCTCTGCCAAAAAGGCTGACTATTTGTACTTAGTGTACAAAGATGCTCGAGTTATTTTTCAGCAACATGCTAAAATTACTCAAAATAGCATCCGCGTCCATCCATCCAAAATCCTACAAAGCGACACACTTCAGACCATTTTTAGCAATCACATAGCAAAACCATGGAAGTACTACAGTGCCATTCACATTACAGTAAATATTCAAACCTAGTTTCTTGACAGTCATTTCAGTGTTATGCCCATATGCTCCGGAACAATCCCCTTCTCCAGCCCACCACGTCCACCCTCTCCTGCTGAAGAACAGGGCTTCATCAGGCACTATGCGTGCATGTGTGGCGGTGACCTTCCTTGCTCTTTGTCTGCTCATAAACAGTGTCCCATTGAGATGACACTGAACAGAGCACAGTGTGCCCCCCTCCCCTGCAGCACCCTGCCACTTCTCAGTGGCATGCAGCAGACCTTTCACCAGCACAGCCAGTCGCTACCCTTCTCCGGAAGGAATGCTTTGCCCTAAACCCATGCCCCTCTCTCCGTACCACTCTCCCAACTTCCCTCGCTTTACATTCCAGAGCGGCGGAAGTTGACATCTCCTGCCTCCAGGGTGTCCCACACCCACCGCCACATTATTAAGATTAGCAATCTCAAGGGATGTCTTACATCGGTCTACATTCGGCGGCCAGTAGGAGTGATTTCGCCATGCTTGTGGAGTCAGGAAAGCTGAATTCCTCAAAGCTTGTTTCATATTATGAAAACACGTCAAGAAAAAGGCCTGGTCATTAGTTTCACTCAAGCGAGCTTTCTGAGCAACAGATAAACGTTGAGGGGTGCTTGGTTTTGATGATGTTCAAAGGTCTCTTTATCACTGTGTGAAACTCAAGCTCCGTTTGCAACAAGCTGCTTCATTTTTCTTGGCTATAATGTGGAATTCGGGATGCTTATCTACAAACTAGGAAAAAACTGACTCCTTAAACTCAAGGGAACTGCTTGAGTAATTTGTATCTTGTCTAAAGATAGCAGTCAGAGTTAAATAACTCACTGTGCTGCAATGATGGTCTCTCTTCCCCGACCTCCTCGCTCTCCTCTTTCGATTCCTTCGACTCCCTTATGGATGCCACCAAAATCCTAAAGGAGGGGAAAAAAGATTGATTATTTACAGAACGGTTTAAACGACAACTAACATTGGCAGACTCTTTTTTTTATAGGATGTCGGGCGCACCCTTCATTTCAGACTTTTGCAGTCATCTTGAGCACTAGAAAAGCCACTCCTCACGACTGTTGATCCAAAAAAGCCTCTTCTGTGAGAGACTAATTCGTCTGGGCTCTCTATCATCATTGCTTACCACCACAACACACCCCTCATCTCCCTCAACCACAACAACATGTTACTTGGCAAATTGTCCCGAGCCTGGGAAAGCTCTGCACTGTGAGCCGTGTTTTCCTTTTGCTCCGGAGTTCTACTAAGTCACCCGCCTAAACCCAAAGAGACGGACACACCCCTGACGGACATCCAGAAACATTCCAGAACATCGTGGACCTCCACAAACACTCCTACACCTCAAAGATTTCCTCAAGAGCAGGGTTCGAGCGCCGATCTGCAGGACTTGAAAATGATCCTCTTAATCTCATGCAGACATTTCTTTTCTGGTCATCTAATCTTACGCTTGAAGAATCAAGGGCACGTTCTTCTAAAGCTCAACATCTCATACGTGCATTTCTGCGGTCTTAGTGGTGAATTGATATGATTTTATGACGTAACAATGCCAAAGTAGGAACTTTAGGTTACATTGTTCCAACACTTTTGTCATGCCAGTTTCTAGAAGGAGAAAGAAACAGAGCCTTATACAGAAGTGACAGCCAAATCACAAAGAGCCATTCATTCAGCCTCAAACTCCACAGCTGGTTCTAATATAGAGCTGGGAGGAGCACTGCGAAGAGAGAGAGAGAGAGAGAGAGAGAGAGAGAGAGAGAGAGAGAGAGAGACTGCCTTTAAAACACACGTAATGCTTCACATTTGCCCACTGCTGAGAAAGTCCTATTCTTTCTGGAAAACAAAAAGAGTATCTTACAGTAACCATAAACTCTTTCTAATGCGCAGTTTTTTTTCTGGATGTAGGCTATTCGCTAGTGGTTTCTGAGAGAAATTGTTGTGAGATTATGGACATTTGCATTTGTTTGGATGACAAAAAATGATGTAACAAAGATACAGTGGAGTTAAAACATTTAAGATTCAAAATCAAGTTTAAATTTGCAAATAAACAATGATTTAAATTAAAAAAAATAAATCAAGAAACACTGATATAAAAAAGTCACTTTTAATGCATACTTTCTGAAAAAAAAAAAAGATTAAGCTAAGATTAAGATTAAGTCGTATATATATATATATTACTGTTACTATAATTGGCAAATAAATAAATGATAAAAATGCTAAATAAAGGGGTCTCTGACTGTATATACAGTACACCCCACTGTTTATCATGCACTGTGTCACATAGTATACTATTAAATTGATTTTTACCATAATCACTATGTGGATGGTGATCAATTTAGAGAAGGCCAACTCATGCACACAAAAAATAGCTTGAAAGATTGACACCACACTTGTCTACACTTAACAACATAAATGTCTCCTTCCAACCACACATGAAGCCACACAGTGTCAAGCACGTACTCAACAAAAGTTCATGACCTTTAGATAGATGAGGATGATACTGTGTGTGCTCTAAACTACACGAGGGCTATGGTCCATTGAAAACAAGTGTGCACATATGTACAGAGAGTTTAGGTTCAGAAGGAGTTACAGGAAAGGGAGCTAGAGTTCCCCAAAGACCCAGAAAGTAGTTGGTCACTTCCTCCCAGTCAAGGCAAAAGGGAGACTTCAAAATCAGGGAGGAAGAGAAAAACAGTAAAGACAGAAACGGTAACAGAGCAGACAAAAAACGCAGTAAATTCAGCAGGAAGGAGAGCAGAAAGACAAAGGGTGAAGGTGCAGGATGGACACCAGGAGAGGCTAAATAAGCAAAGGGTGATATTTAAATGGAAACGTCTACAGCAAAAATACTTTCGGTTGCTTTCAGACTAAGAAACCCAGCGTGAGTCATTTCAAATGCCATTGGCTTTACGTTTTGTGATCTTTGCTGACCATATTCTGTAAAAGAGCACAGCAGGACTAGATTAAATTTAAGGAAAACTCAGCACAGTTTAAAAGGCCTCGTCCGTCCCGACTGTGATCGTGTTTGCATTCCTCTAACCACTCAAGAAAAAACACAAGACAAAGCTGGAACTGTGCCGTGTCTTTGAACTACGTTTGTCAACTCTTAAAGCCCCAAGTACACTTCATTTTTGTACACATACACAAGTGTAAAAAGTGGAGTATGCTTTGGGCTTTAGGCCCCAAAAATGTTAACTATAAAGATAACTTTATTAGCATCCACACCAATGGACGATAACATCCTGTTCATTAACCACACATGCTGGAGATTTATTGGCTGTCAATTTAAACCCTCTTAACTCTGATTGGTTGATTGCATGAAAATTTGTATCATTCATCAGCTGGAGAAAATTTTTTTTCTGAAAGTGATTCCAATTACGCAATTGGCTGAAAGGAATCGTAAAGAAAAAGACAACACAGATTCATACATTTGAAAAGGTAATTATAAAAACGCCCCTATTAGTCAATTCCAGGGGCAAAATATTGCCTCTTAATGGAAAAGTGGCCCTTATCTTGAATGTGGGAGGCATTTTTGTGGTATTTCTGCCCTAAGCCCCCATTAATTTCTGATCCTGAGTAAGGCGAAGCTGTTGTTGGAGGAATACTCCTCCACTGGTGGTCCATGCAACCAGATCTTGTTGATATCCATTCATGGAAGAATAACATGGATGACTCGCCGCTCAATTCTTCTCAATTTGTGGACCATCTGGGGAAATTTCCACTGGGATAGGGGTTACTTAACAAACCTGCTAGTATTGTAAATATAGGCTGTTGCGAAGTTCCAGCCAGGACCTTACAGAGAATTATGACCGATGCTGGAAATTGTCTGCATGCCCTGCACATACAGAGCTGTTTTTTACATTAGGGAGTGGTATACGGAGAAAACGACGGCATCCAGAGAAACCCCACGGCCTGAAGCCAAAGCTCAAGGCCCAGGGAGGGGCCTCTCTCTGCTCACGTTACGACCGGAGCAGGAGCAGAACATACACACGCCGCGTCACCATTGGTCATTGTGCTGACCTCCAACAGGAAACGACCCGCGGGGCGGAGCTGGGCAACAGGAACCGCCACAGACATCCAAATTTACCCCTCCAAAATAGAACTAACGGCAAATTCCTGGGAGAACCGGGATTAAGGGTGATGAATGTCACAGACAAACTGGGAGGGAATATAAATGCTTAGAAGTAGAAAGAGACAAACAAAAGAGACATGTTGTAAGTGTCGTGTCATGCAGCAGCGATAAGGTCACGAGTGCGTAAGGGGTGTCGATTCATCACTGCGGTCGGGGCAGCTGTTGCGGAGAGACTTTAGGGGTTAGTCAGACTCTGCTCGCTAATGTAAACAAAGAGGAAGGGAAGCAGATTTCACGGGGAACGTTCACAGCCTCGGCCATTTCCAGGTTCCAGACCTCTCGTGTGGAAGCGAAAACTCTTTCAGAGGTTAACTCTCATACATCCTGACAGAGCTGAATGAATATAGAGTTACAATAAAGAAGGGCTTTGCATAGAAGTTTGCGCAGAACCTTTGCGAGAGACTTCACGGAGCATTTCTGGGATAGACAAGGCCCAGAACACACCCCAGAACACATGTCCCACGCATTCAGCAGACAAACTGACCCACACATTCACTCTGGGGACTCCAGTCTGTTCTAAAATTTCTATTCTCCCCTTCAGATTAATGTCTTCTCCGGATTAGAGCAGTTCTGTTGGAAGGCACATACGTAGCGTAAAGCTTCCAAAATGACTTGTGTAATGAGCTATAATAAAAGATGACTAAATCAATTATGCCTTCAACTAAATGTAACTGAAACAGGTGCCATGTATTAAGTCACAACCTGACATTATGGTATCTGGGCTAAAGCTGCAAAATGAGCTCAAAGTCATGATGTGATTGAAGTAGAGACAGATCTTTTCTTCCATGTTGTGACGCTGAGTAAGACATACAGAGTAAAACAGACATTAAAAAATGAAGAGCAGGGACGTTCTACCTATCGGTTGTTGATTAGTTGGAGGCAGACCTGAATGCGAGCTTAAGGTCAAGTGTTAAAAAAGGGACAGGGTTTATAAGGGCAAAATGAGTTATAAAAATTAAATATACATGATACATCTTTCTTTAAGAAAACATGTAAAGAATGTCAACAGGTACGTGTAATTTAAATAATTTAATCTTTATTAAAAATGTGTTGAGCCCCGACACTGCTTTGATGACCATTACACATTTCACATATTGTTTGATAAGATGACACAGGCTAACATAAACAGTGATGTCACTTTTGAATATTTTGTATAAACAAACCTCCTACTTTTAGATCAGAAACTTAACAGCTTTCATAGCGGGCAAATCTTAAATAAATGTAGACTTCTGAGTTGGTAAAATGTCATTTGAATATGCTTATCTAGGCAGTCTGCATGTGCTGTAACAGCATTAGAGGAATCAGTAGCTACTTACCCTTACTATTTAACTGAAGATGTGGCTTGTTAATCAAATATCTGAACACTATAATATTAGCTGCCTAATGACATTTTTGCAAACAATTTTTTTTGGAGTGTGCTAATAAAATTTGTTTGTGCTGCATTGTTTGTTTGGTGGGTGTGCATCGTATTGGTTTGGGTATTAGTTTGAATGCATTATTTTATATGCAATATTTGTGATAAATTATTTAATATACATTTTTGCTGGCCTTTTTAGGAACTGGCCACGAACAATACATGAAACCTAGCAGGGTTAACTCTGGTTCATTTACAGTGCTGCTGTCACTGTCAAATAAATAAATGAACATACAGCAGACAAGCAAGCGATGCGGTAATGGCAAGCCCTCATACTTTTCAACAGCAATGAGACTTCACTGATGTTATACTCGATGTGATGTTTCAATGGGAACTAGCAGGCTATTGAACCAAAAAAAGTTACAAAAATTATTGCCAGTGCACAGAATTATGGTGATTGTTTGCATGCTTGATGATTGTTGACATTGTCTAAGATGAACTGAACATCACATTTAAAGTGACAGACAGATTTACACACCTATCAAGCAGAATAATGTCTGCTGGGGGCAAGTTAAAGCAAACATGACAAGCCATAAAATTATTGAGAATCAGACCACAGCTGCCTACTGTCACACAGGTCCATCCTGCTCAGAAGAAGATTTTTCTGAAAAAAACTCAGTAAGACTACAAAAAGTCACACATGAGAAAATTAATTTGGAGAGGAAGCACTGGTGTTTAATGCACAGTTGAGATCACTTAAAATACTTTTAGAGCAGACAGGCTATGTGTGAGAGACTGGAGTATTTACATCAGGAAATAAATCTGAAAAGTGTCAATCCCATCAAAGAGAAACGACTGAGATCTTGCCTGTGGGGGCGAGGTCTTGAGAGGACGTCAATCATAAGAGACACGCTGAGAAACACCGACAATTAAAAGAAATTAAAAGCGCTCGGGACAGAATCCAGTAATGATGTGGCTTCATTTCATTGCAAGCAACATTAGACGCCCAGCGTGTGGTCCACCGTACAAAGGGGGTTTTAATAACGCGCATTCCTGCGACTTCAGCTCGTGCGCCAAACGACGCGCATTCCTGCCCTGCGCGACACGACGCGACTGCTGTGATTACTTTACAGTCCTCATAGCTGTTAGTTAAACACACGACGGGCGAGACAGAATGAAATTAACCCCGAAACAAAAACAAGAAGTCGCGTGGCGTGACTAAAACAATACAGTAAAAGCTTCAAATGTCACTGATGCACAAAAGAAATGACTAAAACACAAGTTTTTGCAAGCTCACTGAGCTGATTCGCTCGTTCACACGTTCAAGAGGTGTTTCACAATCAGTAACATGCTCCTTTGAATCAGCGCGCGCGTTAAACCCAACCAACCCAATCAAGGCCAGCTGAATTAAAAAGCACCGCAGCAGATGATGAACATCTGGAAGTCGTGAAGAACTCCAGGAGTCCCACCCTCTCCCCAGAGTCACAGCAGTCACGGGGCTTTCATTTCATCAAGAATTTACCCCCAGACCGCCATCAGCACTCATTTACCCACCGAGCCTGTTTAAATATACGACTACAGCAATATTCAGATAAAACACATACGAGCTGTTTTATGACCTGATTTGACTATAACAAAAATGCACGCGCCCGCAAATTAAAATGTTTTTATTTATTATTATTTTTAACACTTAAAATTTTTTCAACAACAACATGATTATATTGCTTATGAATTAAATATATTTACACACGCGTGTCTCTGAACTCTGTTAAGGCATTGTGCGCGCTTCCCATTATAGATGCTTTTTATTTCCATATTCCTATAATAATAATATACATTATCAACCAAAAGAAAAAAAGAGAGGATTGTTTTTCAAATAAATGCAACACTGACTCTAGAAATAAGTCATATAGTAGCAATAAATCAGTTTTAAATGGTGAATCCCATCGTAGTACCGTTACTTTTAAACTCGTAGCCTTGTAAAAATGAGCAGCACAAAGACTTTAAGCATCACAACCATGAGAGCAAGTGGAAAAACGACAGTGCACACGTATACATTATAACTGTATGTTTTAGTCCCATAAAAATAAAATCATAAGGTTAAGCAGAAAGCATGCGTGTGTCACCTACCCGCTTCCAGTGCCCTCAGTCAGTATAAGGCCAGCAGAGACAAAAACACCGCAACCGAGGCGTGAAGCGAAGCCCTCCCTGCGCTCTTAAAGAGACACTCCTCCTTTAATCCCACAAACCTCCTCAAATAGAGGTTCTTCTTATTTTCACAAGAGAAACAACACGCGTGCTCATAATTAGCCTACTTAATAGTCACTCGGGAAACATATCGGTAATCATTCATTAGTATTAAATAATTATTTAAACACTGAATCGCTGTATTGCAATTTGATAGCTTTAGTGGTATACTATGGACATGACGTCATAATGGCCCTCAAGTCACCGGCCTTTGATGACGAGGAGGAGACCCATCGTCTTCACGGGCTGTAAAGCGACATTAAGATGATATTAATTTATTATTAGGTCGCAGATGGACAGGCGCGGTTTTTTTCTGTCTCGTTACATATCAGTGACACGATGACCAGATGGAGGTCGCTTTGTGAAGCAGACGATCAAGCTGTGAGGAGATTAATAAGAGCTGCACGTGAAAAGAAAAGAGGGCTCAAAAACGGGGTTAAAGAAATATCTCCATATTTCCAATATGTTTACTATACATTGTAAATATACAGAATGTATTGTAATATATCTAATATATTGTAATTAATATTTACATTTATTAATATAAATATACATTTAATATTTACAAGTAACGTGTGCATCTAGAAGTATATATAAAATCTTAAAGCTTTTAATATATTAATATTTTTCAATTATCTTAAAATATTATTTACAACACATTTACTATATTTGAATATTGTAAATAATATTTTTATGAATAACACATTTAATATTTACATGTAATAGGCATATCTATATAAGCATAGACTCATTTTTAATCTATAACAGATATATTACAGCTTTCAATATATTAATATATTAATGTGTTTATCTATACATATCACTATTAAAAATATTGTAAAATAGTATTTACAATATATTTACTCTACATAAAATATACTGTAAATAATATACGTTCTATTAATAATAAATTAACACTACAAATAATTTATTTACGTTTTATGTGTTTCTACATCTATACATGAACGCTTAAAAAAAAGCCACAGTTAAACAAAATGGGAGAAGTTTCTTTTAATATAAAAACTGAAAAGAAAAAAGGACAAACATACAAATAAATAAAGAAAAGAAATCATTTTGGTTATTAAAAATACTAAAATATTTAGACCAGCAATTTGCACAGTATAGTGTTGAGACCGGCATTAGAGGTCATACAAAAATTAAAATAGTGCAAGCCAGATATTACAGCAGTCCAACTATAGTAGGTAGGTAGCAAAAGTATTACTAGTTCAGGACATTATCTACATTCAGCAGCCAAAATGGCAACATCTAAATCATTCTCCCTTTTCCAGTTTACATACTGTACTAGTGCATCACGTGGAAAGTATACATTACATTACAGTGCATTTACAATAACATGAACATTAAATTGAAAGTAGGACTGGACGCAGCAGTGGCAGGAAAACTCAAAGCAGTCAGTGCAGAACGTCAGTGGGCTCTTTCCTTTCAGTGCAGAACTTTTTCCACAGATAATCACTATATTAATGCCTTATGCTTCCTCCGTTACCCAAAGGGACACGCATCCAAGGAACTAGCTAGGGATCTCCACTATATACATTCTACAATCTTGAAACAAATCCAGCTTTTCCTTTTCTTTTTTGCATAAATGCTTGAGCCAACAGCAGAATTAGTTTTAAAAACAGTTTGCACAAATGACGTGAAAGATTAAACAGGTCTCCTCTGAGTGAGTCTGTCTCTGGGCTCAGTCTGTCAGTGGTTAGTCTTCAAAAAGACTTTTACAAATGCTTTAATCCACTGAGTGCAAGCAGATAAATCAAACAGCAATACAATGTTTTATGTGGCAACAGTCACACAGACACACACACACACAAATTCCTGGAAGGACTCTGCCTCATACAGTTGCCCTCTTTCTCACACTCACACAAGTGCATGAGACGGGGAAAGATGGCACAAACAAACAAAAGAAGGAAATGCAGGAGCATGTGAATGCAGTGTGCTGGTTAGAACCAATGTTGAGCAAGAAGCTGGTTTTTCTCTACTCATGACTACTTTGAGCGGTTATTCTGCTGTGCCCATGCAGATCATAATGACTGTGTTTACAGCAGATAACCTCTGGGAGTAAACAGACTGAAGCTCCGGGAGAGAGAGGCTGGCTCAGGAGGGCTTGTGGCTGAGAGAGGAATGTGCAGTGTGTTTTAGTGTGTGGCTGGGGGGGTTGAATGATGGAGCGGGTGATCAGGACTGGCTTTACATCCACCCGCGCTCGGCCTCGCCACACCTCAGCACTCCACCCGCCGGAAACTGGATCGACTGAGAGAATTCCTGTAAACATGAGCAAGAACAGATCCTCGATTCGGATAAACCCCTTCTGATGACTCTGGCTCATGGCTCTGAGAGCCAGTTATCACTCACTACAGGAAACGTGGTTTGGAAGAGGAAAAACAAGTCACTTAACAAAAGGGCATTCATATTATTATTTTTTTGTATTTATTTATTATATCATGCATTATTTTCTGTCATTTTTATTGCATAATTATTTTTACTAATATATATATGTTATTAATATTACAATATAATAATATTTCATAATATTAGGTGAACAGACACTTACATTACACTTAATTCTTTTAGTATTCTTCTTGTATACTGAATACAGATGCAAACTGTATATTCGAACATTGTTTAAACAAAAAGTGAACAGACACCTTCAAAACTGCATTTTTTTATTGTATTAATTATACAATATCATTTTCTGTTATTATTATTATTATTATTATTATTACTAATAATAATAATAATAATAATAATAACAAAAACAATGAAAAAATTCAACCCTATGAAATACATTTTAATTTTTTCCCAAAATAAATTTTCTCTTCTGGATTCATTTTTTTCACATTTGAAGTTTTAATGGTTAAATTACATTTTATTATTCAAAACAATGTCTAATTAACTGAAGTCATGAAACGTACACAATCTCACAGCAATTTTCTATTTTGACCAAATTCTGTGTTTTTCATCAATTTTTTGGCTTCCATTTGAACAGTTTCATTCAATTTTAATAACCAAAAGTATCTAAGTAATCGATTTTATTAAAAAAAAATTTAGTATCATTTAATTTATTTATTTTTCAGAAATACCATGTTGTGTATTTACATTTTTCTGGTAAATATTTTTTTCTGGTAAATATTCCTTAAAAATATTGTTTTCATAATAATTAAACTGTATTTTATTTTTTAATTTAAGTGTACTAACCTACTTTTGATTTATTTATTTTTGCCAAAATTTGGCAAATTCCGTGACATTCCATTTTTATGACGGGATTCTGGGTTTTTTGCATGCCGGAAAACATAGGGCCCTACGTAACAGTAATAACATTTATAATATAATATCTATAAGAATAAAAATAGTTTTAATAATTAGAAATATTCTTAACTGTAATAATTTATTATTTTATAAATAATTTGATAATTTAATATTAACATTTTTTAATCAGAAATATAAATGTTTATGATCAATGTATTTATTGTACTCATTAATATTTATTTATTGAATGTAGACGCAACACTATATTAGTATGTCATGCATGTTGTACACAAAAAATGGCGAATGGCTGCTAACCAACTGGCCGGAGTCAGGATGCACAGATTTTTAATGAGCTTGATGAGTTTAGTTTACAAGTAACCAGGCTGCTATGACCCGCTCTGTCTGTTTGCAGATCAACTCTGTGTGCTGTTACCTCTGTGTTGGTGTGGTTGGCAGAGGCAGAGGTCTGTAGAGTTGAGGGATTTTCCGGTTGATAAGAGGAAACAGAGCTTCTCTCAGTTTAGTGTAGTTCCGCTCCAGCTCTCGATGGTACTCCTTCTGATCTGGACCGATCAGAGACTTGTTCTTCCTCAGAGCATCCTCACACCTGAGTCAAGAGTGGGTCAAAAGAGACCCAGAACTGTCAGTCCATTTTAACGAACTGCTAAACAGAAAACGCTGCTTTAACTGGAGGATTCAAACCTTCAATCACTCGTTCACTTGGTTCTTAGCCATGGGAAGACACCCTGCTGATCTGTGGCTTAGGTACTTTAGCATGATGGAAATAGACTGAGGCCATGCTTAGGACCATAAGGATCCAAACCGAGGACACATAAGACTAGGGGTGTGAATTTTTTTTGATTGGTGATTCACTGCTTTTTAACTCGATTCCACTGCAAGTTTTCTAAATTCAGTATGATTCAATTGAAGCTGATATACTGAACTGTTTGAACTTTTGATTCAGTAAATGCTTTAACAAATCTCAAAATACATCTTAAGCAGGAAAAAGACATTTATTGCTCAAAAAATAAGTTAAGCAATACTTCCTAAAAATCCCTAGAAAATGATAATTAGTAAAACTGCCACTGTGTAAAATAATGTATTTATTTTTAAATATTCTACTCTGCTCTAAACTAGCATTGCTTCTGGAGAGAAGCTGAAAAACATAAAAACTTTTCAAGTGCCAACACAGGTATTAGCCAATCAGATCGTCTTATGCAAATACCCTAGTGCAGACATCAAGTTTACCTCTAATATGATTGGCTGTTGTGACTATGACTTTTAAAATCAATGAAAAACCTAAGTAAATGATCACAACCTAGCGTTTTCAACTCAAAAAGCAAGAATGTGTGCATAAAAGTCACTCCACCTTTTAGTCAAGTCCTTGAAGCAGAGGCGCAGTTTATTGTGATGCCGGAAGAGTTTGGGGTCCTCGGGAATTTCAGACAGGAAGACCTGAGCCACCTCCAGGGGACCCTTTGAGACAACACGTACAGGTTCACATCCAAAATCAAACCGACAAACTGGAGGAAAACCTCTTGATCCAAAATGTTACCTGATTAACAGTGGTGCCAACACAACCCTGGAGCACCATCTGGAGCATCTTAGAGTCAGCTGGGTCCTGATGGGTCGCGAAGGCCAGCTCCTGGGTCTTCTTCTGCATATCCTCAATCGCCACCTCCATCGGCATCAGAATGATCTGTTGGGAGGAAAATAATACTTCCAAAATCTGTCTTGAGGCAATTTACGCAGCTCCAAAAGCAAAGCGGCCCGGCCGTACCTCCTCTTTGTGGATGACGTTGACGCGGGTCTTGATGTAGGGGAAGGCGTGGGAGGTGGTGAGGATGGTCTTGCGTTTGTACTGCTCGTGCAGGTCGCCGTGGGCCCGACCGTCCAGCGTGAACGGCGTACAGTACATGAACGTGCGCAGGTTATAGTTCTTGTCGAAGTAAGTGATGCGCTCCTTCAGCTCGTAAGTGTCAAAGAAGGGCTCCACGTATGTGATCTGCAGGTACGCCTGGATAACAAACATACACAGCACTGATCAATGTGAAGACTAAAACTATCAAATCATATCTGTTAATTGAAATACCGATGACAAACAATAATATATATATATATATATATATATATATATATATATATATATATATATATATATATATATATATATATATATAAGAAACAAACTGAAATAAAATATATGTTTAAGCTGAAGTACTAAAATTAGCTAAATAGAAAAATTTATTAAAGCTAAAATTAATTAAATATATAACGATAATTACAAAAAATAAAATAAAATAAAATAAGGCAATTTAAATACAAATAAATCCAACAATAGTTTATACAGGATCCTTACAGAGTATAAATATGTTTTAGTTTGATAAGAAGCCTTCAGTCTCATGTCAGCATTAATCTCTGACCTTATTGGGGTCCAGTTTGTTTTTGTCAACAGGGTTGGAGTCCTTGATGATCACCACCACTTCATCACCAAATCGTTCAGAGTAAAACTCCTACAAAAATCAAAATCAGCATAAACCTCACAAAGGATCTTATTAAAAGCATCATCTGAGATGCACAGGACCAACAAATAAACCATTTTTACACCACTGTCCTCATCCTGACCAAATATTTGTACCCCTGCAATAGAAATAATTTCTCATAAATTAATATAAATTGTAAAGAGAGTTTTTTTATTTGTCCTTTAAAATGTAGGACGCTTTCAAAAATACAAAAATATATATATATATATATATATGAAAAGAACAAATTAACTTGAAAATGTTTAACGAATGTTTATAATTAATTATTTAAAATTAATTACTACCAATATTACTAAACATAATTAGTTATTATTATTCAAATGAAAAAGTTTTTATGATTTTTTTCACAACGCACCTCCAGTCTATAAGATATCTCAGCTAGTTTGGTGATGGACGGCTCTTTATAGACAAACTCCTGCTCGTCCAGATCTCCAAAGCGGCACCCATAGAAGCCCACACGGAAATAGGTGCCAAACATCCTCTATGGCCTGAGCAATTGAGACGCATGTAAGAAGAGAGAAGAGAAGGGTGTCACATAAAAGCCTAGTTTTAGTCGGTTTCAGCCACATCATGCCTAAAGACACAACACTTAATTTCACGTAGGATGGGTTTATGGATCCGAATGCGTGCACATGTGCCCCAGGACAACACTGACTTGTGCCATTCTTGAGAAATGGCCTTGCGTAAGTGTGTCAGAGACGGTGAACCTTACAGTGGGATGCAACAGCTTGAAATTTCTGTTGGGTAACCAAGTTCATGTTCACTCACCAGGAAAACATCCAGACCACACACGGGGAGACCAATGGAGAAATAAAAAGAGACAAAGACCAGAGACAGTTAGTTTGTGTGTGGGAGAAAATTCCCTCTTACATAAACTGTAACATATGTTCCTGATAAATACAGAAGCACAGTGTGATCGATCAGCCGTACCTCCCATCCTGAGCTCTGTGTGCGGACACAGCAGGAGACACATCAGCACCGACAGGACAGAGAAAAGACATCAGTCAAACATCTCAACCACACACATCAGAGCAACACACCACAGCTCAGCAACTAACGTCTGTGGTCCAGATCTCAGCCCAAGACTGGCTTCATCTGGAGGACAAATCATTTACAGGTGCATCTCAATAAAATAGATTTTCGTGGAAAAGTTCATTTATTTCAGTAATTCAACTCAAATCGAGAAACTGGTGTATAAAATAAATTCAATGCACACAGACTGAAGTGGTCTGGTTCTTTTAACTGTGATGACTTTGGCTCACATTTAGCAAAAACCCACCACTTCGCTGGATGAAGTAGCAGGCTTTATCATTTAAAAAACATAAAGAAATAACTCATTAATGTATAATGAATATTGTAATATCCATTCAACAAACGGATTCCTGAGACTGAGGAGAGTTTCCTGCAGATGCGTTCAGCTCTTAAACACAAACGTCTGGGGTCAACAAACCTGATTGTAGACTTTGCTGAAGGCATCCTGCAGTTTGCCGTGGACAGAGGCCAGCTTCTTAAAGTCTCTGTTGGCCTCGTGAATGGGACAAAGGATTTTGTAGACTTCATTTATGGCCTCGTACATGGCAGCCTGGAGGAGGGACAGAATGTACAGTCAACGTTCAGTTAATAATCCCATAAAAATGTGTGGCGCTGACTTGGATAGGAGTCTAATCCATTTGATTCCCTTGGATGCACTCAGTTTCCATGAGTGAGGGGGGGGGGGGGGTGATGTGACGTGAGCTCTCACCATGTTGAAAGAAGCAGCTGCTTGCTCCAGAAGTCCCACGAGTCCAGACTCACTGAAGTACTTCCCTGAACAGATGCCCTCCTCCTCTGGGGACAGAATATCATCAGACACCGCAGACTCCTCCAGCACATTGGACGAAATACTCTGTGAAACGCAATCGAAAGGGTCAACAATCGCTAAATCTATCATGGGTATGATCAGAATTTACAGTATGTTTTTAATCAAAACGGCAAAGTGTCCAGTGAGAATGTGTTTCTCATTTGCATTTTCAATATATTCCATTATTAGATTCTTTTAGTATTTGTTTTAAGCCGTTACACACACAGGATTTTTACCTGGAATGACACGCATCCGATTGGGAGGTAGCGGCAATCTTCAAGCATGTTGAGGTACTCCGCCACAAGGGCGGCGCTATGCACCAGACAGTGTGCTGCCTCCGCGTGGTTCCCTCTCTCAGAGTGCTTCCCTGCCATGTTCTGCAGCCACGTGAGCCTCAGATCAGGAGAGTTTTGGTAGCCCTTAGCTATCCTACTCAGAGAAGAGCCATTTGTACACACAGCAGAGAGGCACTGAACGTCCTTTGGTTCTCTTTATAAAGCACTGACCTGTACATGAGGTCTATAAGCATCTCTGGGTCCTGCTGGTGCTCCTTCATCTTCACAGTGTCAGTGAGAATCATGTGGAGGTTGAAGACGAGATCCTGCACCTACAGACGAGACCGAAGAAAAGAGACTCAGAATTACAGTAATATCATTGATGTGCTAGCTTTTATTACTATTTTATCTTTATATTTTCTGTTTTTGCTTTAATTTTAAAGTTTTTAAAGCATTTGTGTGGAAATGATAAATGCTGCCTTGGCAAATAGCTGAAATAAGTTGGTGTTGGGTTTTTATCCCCTGTGGGATTCGAACCAACAACCTTTGAGCTCCCAGCTCCGACCCAAGTGTTTGATACCTGCTCAGGGAAGGGGGAATCTCGGAGCTCCAGGTCATCCTCGGCGTATGTGAGAATAGTTTTTAAAGAGCGTCGCAGATGCTCTTCATTGAACTTCGTCGAGGTTCCCACGAGTGAAGACAGAGACATGGTAACCTGCATCTTCACACGCGCAAAATTCTACAGGACAGGAGAAAAGACACAGAGTTTCTCCTCTGTATGTAGGACAAGCTGAATCAAGGAGAGCAGTTTAAAGTGAGATTGTGCCTTACGTTGCCGATCTCAAAGTTTTGTCTCATGAGCAGGTAGAGGGAGGCGCTGGCGTGGCTGCGTACGGAGCTCACGCTGCTGCCGCAGTGACGCAGTAACCGCAAACACAGATCGGCACAGAGCTCAGTGTCCTCCTCAAACAGCATCTCTGGGAACTACAGAAACACACGTGCAAAGCTTTAATTCTTCTACAATTTCCTTTGTGAACTATGTCCAATAATATATGCACAAGACTAACCTGAACAACGAGGGAAGGTCTTACAGTTTCAAGACGTACACAAATGTATTTACATTTCTTAAGAAAGTGCGAGAGGTACAAGTGTGCAAATTCTCATTGTAACAATGAAAGAATGTTGTCGGTGATAGCCAGGATGTTTGCTCTTGTTTAATTTTCTCCAGGGTGCACTACAATATCTTGCACAAACCATTGTATATATAGCTTTTGGAATACCTCTTCTTGTCTATTTTAGTTTTTATTTGTATCCATTTATGTTTGTCTATTGTGCCAAACCCTTGTGAGAAGCTAAACAGTCTTTCATTGTCTCTGATCACAGAAATTACATACATTTTTTTTTTTAAACTGTTGTTTTAAATTGCACTAACATTCAACCATACTTGCATTATTTCTCACTGAATAAATGCAGTCTTGGTAAGAAAAAGAGACTTTATTAAAAATGAATGGTAGTGTGCATGTGATAGAATTGAATGATTTTAAATAAGATGTTCAGTAAGTAGCACTGCCAGCAACAGACACAAACCTTGTAGACCAAAGCTCTCTGTGTGCTGAAGCAGTGCTGCAGGAAGAGGGCGCTCTGGTTTCCTGCCAAACTGTGGAGGAGGACTCTCAGCACACCACCCAAAACACTCTCCTTCAGCTCTGACATCACCACCGTCTGATGCAAAATCACGCACAAACACTTAAGAACCATGTGAAAATGATGCATGTCGTGACACATGCTATTAGTAGTAAATGCATCCAAATGAGTCACAAAGTCTGTTTTACTTTGACAATGATCTCCAGTGTGTCCAGGACTATGAGAGCAGCTTCTGTCGCCAAGTTTCCATCCACTACTGACTCCTGCTCCACCTCTGCCTTGGTTCTGCACAGAGACAGTGTTTACAGCAAGCTATTCACACACACACACACACACACACACCACTGTACATGTAGCTAGTGATTATGTGCTTCATTAAAATGACAGACAGCTAGAGCAACATCATTCAGATGTCCATTGAATGTGAACGGCAACAAAAAGATGAGAGAGGAGGCAAAAAGACCCACTTGTCCACTCTGTCTGCGTTCTGTCTCCAGTGAGTGACGTTTTTCCTCCAGCGGACGTTCTCCTGACCTCCGTAAGGACTGCGCTCTGAGGAACACACAGGAACAGAGGTCAATGCTTTGACGTGTACTCGCACAGATACCAACAGAGCGTCCGTTGTACCTCTGCAGCGACGGACCATCTCCTGTCTTGCTCCGATGGTGCCCAGTATGGCCTCCTCTAGACGGGCCTTCATGTCCTGAGACTTCTTAAAGGTCAGACTGTTTATCCTCTGCAGGGCTTTCTTCCCCTGAGAAGAGGCCGATGAACAGGATGATCAAAAACACGTCAATACAACAATGCACTATATGAAGTAAAATTTCCTGAATGTGTCACAGGCAATGGTGTAACATACGAAACGACTTCCAAAACTACGGTTTCAAGCCATTTTTAATTTGAAAGAGGTCACGTCATATTTTTACCATATTTATTCCCCCTTGGTCCTCATATACAATGTTAGTAAAGATTTGTACCGAAAACAATAACATTTTCCACCCCCTTCAGGCCCTTGGAATTAAACAGGATGTTCAACCAAATATAGGTTTAAACTGGCATATCCTCAACACAGCCTCTTTGTAAATAATTACATTGTGGAAGATTTATAAAAAATAAAAATAAATTTATGCAATGATTCCAAACATGTTTTATATATTGCATTTTCAAGGTATAAAACATTATTTATTTTTGTAAGAAGAAAAAAAAAATAAGAAAAAATAATAATAATAATAACAATATATATATTGACCTCCATGTTACTCATACTGCTTGGTTTGTATTTAAGATAAAACAGGATCAATCCTCCTGATCTCTTCACTACCTCACCATGACTGAATGGACATCAGTGTTTCTAAATACCGAACAGTCCTTACTGAGGAGGGAATGTGGATGTACCTTGTATTCGAAACAGGACAGACAGAGGTGCAGAAGATCAAGCAAGCGGTTGATTTGTGGCACAGACAGGTCTGAGACCCAGCGCTCCAACAGCCCTGCGTCTGCATTCTTCAACACCCACAGAAAACAAACCAGCAGCGTCCTGCTGCAGTCGGCAGAGAGGGCGCTACACTGACGGCCCGCCTGACGAACAAACAAACAGAAACACATTTACACCCAAACACACCACAACAAAGCCGACCGATTAGACATCACATCCGGCAGCCTGTTTGGGACAGGCATATACAGAGGATGTCCTTACACACCCATGTATAATAAATACTTAGACACACATGATCCGCATTTCCTCAGCCGCACACAAGCCATTAATATTCACTAATGAACAGGGAACTCTGTTCAGAGCAAAGAGAACACAACATTCCCTCTGGTGGTGGAGAGCAGTACTGCAGCCGACAGAATGGACAGGAGTGACTACGAAGGGCTCCTCTAGTGGTGATATTAAGAAACTGCAGTTGTGAACTCATTCAGATGAATGGGAGGGAAAATTCCAGAAATCCATGAAGTAATTCTATTTATGCTGTTTGCCTTTCTATTTATTCCACTAGAGCAACAGCATTGGAAAATCATGTGAAAACTTTGTGCATAAACATAACTTATTAAAAATAAGAATAATACTGTTTTTGAATTTGGGACATTTAGATTTAAAAAAAGTGTAAAGTACTGTAAAATGATTAGGGGAACATGATTTGGGCATGTTGCAGGCCAGACTTGAACCTTCATTACCTGCATGAACACCAAGGCTTAATATGAATGGGTCACTTGAACTATGGAACAAAAATCAGGTCTTAAAATGGAGGTCATTATTATTATTTTATAAAAAAAAAAAAAAAGAAGTTTTATTCAATAAGAACACATTAAAATCACAAAAAACTTTTTTAAGAAAATACTTATATTTTAAATAAATGCTGTGAATTTTAACTTTCTACGTATCAAAAAACAAAAACAAAATCAGCTTTCACAAAAAAATATTACGCAGCAAAACTGTTTTCAACATTGATGACAATAATTTCTATATAATAGTTTATATAGTTTTTGAAAGATTATGACACTGAAGACTTGGGTAATGATGCTGAAGATTCATCACAAGAATAAAGGACATTTTGTTATGTACTGTATTAAACTAGAACACAATTATTTTAAATGGTGATCATATTTCACTCTATTTTTTCTCAAACAAAATGCAGCCATAAGAGACTTCTTTCAAAAAGGTTAACCTAAACATACAGCACACTACTGTTCAAAAAATGTTAAAACTTCACAACCTTCGTTCATCTTAATTACTAACAGTGGTCAGTGAGCAGGTACTCACCATGGACGGCAGAGTGAAGGGGTTGGCTTTGGAGTGGGGCAGAGGTGAGCCAGCTATGGCCATGGCAACAGACTGGCTGATGGTGCCGTTGTCTGGGTCACTTTCGTCGACGAGCGCCGAGGCATGACGTACACGCTGTGGGGACGTGTCTGGGACACACAAAGGTGGAGAGATACAGATCTCGGCTGAAACAGGACTTTTGTTCAGTTTCTAATGACTGTGGAACGCTGACCTTTAAAAGACTATTCAACTCATAAACAGAGTTGATATAAATAACTGAAGAGATAAGCAGTCTGCTCTGCTCGCAGGCTCTCACTAACCGGTGAAGTCGTGAAGCTGGGCCAGCGTCTCCATGATGATGGGGATGAGTGGCAGGTAGAGCTGGGCGACGTGCGAGCGGACCTGGGGGTCTGTGTAGCGGGGGTCCGCGTCGTGACTGCACAGCAGAGAATGCAGCGCACTAATGGCCTTCTTGTGTAGGAAGAACACACTGAGAAAGAGGTGTGAGATGTGATCTGAGGTGTTGGAATCGATGTATTTTTGAAGTCCCATTTATAAAAGCTGTTCAAAAACAATTCTAAGTTTTTTCTGTGGTGATTTAAAGGGCTAGTTCACCCCCCCAAAAAAACTAAACCTCAAACCATACTAGGTGTGTATTACCGTATTTTCCGGACTATAAGTCACACTTTTTTTCATAGTTTGGCTGGTCCTGTGACTTATAGTCAGGTGTGACTTATCAAAATTAATTTGACATAAATCAAGAGAAATTAACCAAGAGAAAACATTACCATCTCCAGCCGCGAGAGGGCACTCTATGACGCTCAATGCTCCTGTAGTCTACACTGAGCAGCATAGAGCGCCCTCTCGCGGCTGCAGACGGTAATGTTTTCTCTTGGTTCTTGGTTCTTGGTTCTAAATAAATGCGACTTATAGTCCAGAGCGACTTATATATATATGTTTTTTTCCTTGTCAAGACGTTTTTTTGGACTGATGCGACTTATACTCAGGTGCGACTTACACCTCTTTTGGGAAGTCGTGGCCTAATGGTTAGAGTCCTGGCTCTTCCAAGCTAATGGCAGTGAATGGGTGTTGAGATTTTGAAGCCCAATAAAGTGCATCCATCCATCATAAAAATTGCTCCACACATTCCACACACTTCAAAGGGCTTTTATTAACCCTCTGGAGTACATTTAATGATGGATGGATGAACTTGATTTTGCTTCAAAATCTCCCCACCCCCCCATTCACTGCCATTATAATATTTGGGTGAACTATCACTTTAAGGCTGAAATCTGAAACTAAATTCAAACATGGTCAAATAAGCTGCTACTTCAAAAACTTCAAGAACTATATCATTCTTTTTCTTTCCATAGCTTGTAATTGTTCCCAACAAAAGTTGAAGAAATATTTCCTTCACTGAGAAATACTTGAGGGGTACATGGTACAGTTTCTATTCAATACCATTAATATTCATATTAATATTTAACATTTTTAAACAAAGGAGTGTTCTCATCATCAGTATATTTCCTCTAAAGCTGGAATACACTCAACAGATTTTATTTGAACAGATTTAGAAACACTAGACACCACACACGTCGACTTTAAGAAAATATTTAGCATCATACACAAAACGACTCGCATAAAACAATATATGTTCTAAAATGTTCTCAAAATACCGAGCATGTTTGATATCCTCCAGCTGGATGGAATCACAGTCTGAAGCTAAAAGTAAAAACCCTGTCTGTGTTCATTATACACTACGTGATTTTTCTGTGAAATCGGTCAACTGCTCAAAATCTGCAGAATGACTCTGACTTTTGACAACTAACACTGACTCTGGATTCCAAATCTGTACTGTATCTGTACTGACATAAGCTGGGAATGTCTAGATGTGTCTCCCTAGTAAAATACGTGAGTGTGTGAGTGTTTCTCACCCCTCTCCATCTGGCTCCAGGATGAGTGACAGCTCAGCCAACAGCAGACCAGAAAGAAAGTGCTGCTGGCGAAACGGCACGGACAGTTCAAACATGCTGACCACACCCTGATCCTGAACATGACAGGAGAACGCTGAGCTCTACAAGAGAAACACACAGAAAATGCCTGCTTCAGCTCTGCCATAATAAAGTCATGTGCAATTTACTCCCCAAGAGGATTCCACCGAGTGTGTTCGGGTTGATATAATGTGGCTGTATGAGACAGAAACATAACATCCATCATGTCAGGATTTAAACTCTACAGTGAGAAACGCTCCAACGCACAATTACAAACAAATCAGGAAACCCTACAGCACTGACACTAGATTTCTGTGCAGTAAGAGAATGTGGTCAGTTTATATAAACATTTGGAGAAGAGCACTCGGTCTAATCCACCCAAGAAAACATGAACATCCAGCTCTCGAGAGAGGAACAAAACAAACATGTCATTATCGCCAAATTCCACAAAACTGAACAAGTCAAGCTGGAGGAGTTCAGTAAATCTGCCTAATTCTAATTAACAACCCTCACACATAATCACGGTCTGAGATGAAGAATTAAAGGAATGAATCTGCACCCTACACAATTTCGGTTTTAGTAAAAAACAAAGCGAAAAGCCAAGCTATTTTCTGTGACAGTGCTAGTCCGAGTGTGTGTACCTGAGAGGTGGTGGAGGATGTGGAGGGTGAGGGGGACGCGGGGGGACTGAGGGTGGCGCAGGGCAGGTTCAGGGTGACGTAGTGCTCGTGACTGCAGACGATCCGTATGAAGTCCATCCTCAACGCTGTCAGAGAGCTGGGGTTCTGCGCTGTGTGGAGCTTATTATTAATCTGAAGACACAAATGCACCAAACTGTCATCTGTCACTAAAGTTTCTAGGGTGACTTCACAGCTGCAGCTCACATCTGCATGTGTCTTGTTCCCTAAACCAATTGCATTCCATGCAAACCATGCACTATGTGCACTAGTGTGCTTTTAACATTTTATGCGTACAACGTCTAGTGATCATGGCAGCAGAAATACATCAAATGATGCTAAAACTATGGATAAGCGCATCACATATTCAGACTACACCACTCAAACACACTGAAAGCATTTTAAAATGTGTGCTTCTGTGTTTATGCACGTACCTGTTTATAATACGAGCGGATGAGGTTGAAAACAAAGCCTCTGTCCATGAGAGACAGCAGGTCATTGAGGAAAAAGGCCAAGCTGCTGTTTAACCTCTCCACTAACTCGACATCCTGAAATGCACAAAGATAATAGTTCAGACGGAGATAAGCATGCATCCTGTTGATTCATAACAAGAGTAAACAGCCATTAACCACCATGAAGTCTCACACTTCCCCTTATCTACATACGGTCTGTGCTCCTCCAACAGTAAAAGGAGATCTGCCGCTCTTTTACCTTTTGATATCGGCTGGCTATGTCTGCACTGATGGCACACACTAAGGCAGAGATGTCGTCCACAAAGCGGTCGGGGAAGCGCTGGCGTCGGGGCAAGTCCAGGCACGAGGACAGGAACAGATGATGGGACATGCTCTTCACCTGTTATCACACAGAACAATGAGTGATAGCATCTGAAGCTTTGAAACCGCCTTAAAAACTGACCAAACACAAGCTTTTTCAAAACCTGCATGTCTAAAAATTCTAGAAATAATATAATATAATAAAAATATGTGTGGGAATATATTAAAGGGATCTGCTCACTCGAAAATAAACATTATACATTTTTTTATTGACAAGATGGTAAGTAAATGACAACATTTTTATTATTTTGGTTGAACTAGCCCTTTAATTAAAAACTAAAAGACAGTTAAAAGACTATTTATGTTTTTCAGAGCTCAAAAAGAGTCAGATGTGCCCATATCATATCCAATTCTCGTTTTACTAAATTTTAAGCTCGTTTTTAGTCAATTGTGTACACAATAGAATTAGTTTTCTCTCATTTGTGACCATGGACCACAAAACCAGTCTTAAGTGTATTTTTTTCACAATTGAGATTTATACATCATCATTGATGTATGGTTTGTTATTTTAGGACAATATTTGCCCGAGATACAAACTATTTGAAAATCTGGAAGTATTGAGAAAATCGCCTTTAAAGTTGTCCAAATGAAGTTCTTTGCAATGCATATTACTAATCAAAACTGAAGCTTCGATATATTTATGGTAGGAAATTTGCTAAATATCTTCATGGAACATGATCTTTACTTAATATCCCAATAATCTTTGGCATAAAAGAAAAATCGATAATTTTGACCCATACAATGTTTTTTTGGCTATTGCTACAAATATACCCCAGAGGCTTAAGACTGCTTTTGTGGTCCAAACGAGGAACCAAATTATTTTCTTGTGCACACTGTTTACATAAAACGAGGGAATAAATTATAATATCATGAGCACAATTTAGTAAACAAGTTAAAAAATTATGCCATGTGAAAGATTTACAACTTTTTCCTCATGTCAAGTGAGGGGCTCTGTAATATTCAGTAATCTTATCGATTTGACTGCACTAACTTCTCCAGATGAGAACTGAATTGAGCTGGGAAATTGCACTAACCTTGCAACAACTGAATCAACATTGACTTGAGCTCAATAATGCTACTATTGTCTTCTGTAGAGCTGCTTTATAGCTGAATTGAGTTCCTTCATTCCATGAACTTTGCAACACTGATATTCAACTAAAGTAGAGCCGCTTTTTTATTTTTACAACATAGACACTTAAATCCCATTGTATTATTGTGAAGCTGCTCTGAAACAATGTGTATCATATAAAGTGCTAAAGAAATAAGTATGGCTTGAAAAATGTAAAAGGTTGGAGGCCTACAGACCATGAGCTGGAAGAAGAACCAGGCCTGCTGTAGAGACGCCTCTCTCACGGTGCTGGAGCTCACCACCCACTGGAGAGCCAACTCTTCATGAAGTAACTGAACGCAGACAGCATTACAAAAATAAGTATATAACAAAATATCCACACAGAACACAACCACACACAATGAAGACAGACTTCTTTGAAATAGTAGTAATATGTGTGCATGAACGAGAAGAAGTGGCTCAATGAATGGGTGAGTACATAAATGAGCAAATGAAGGAACGATTGAATAGAAGAGTGCAGAGGTGAGTAAATGAGTATGTGCTCTACCTTCTTGGCGATCTGCCTGGAGGGAGGACAGAGAATGGAGGCAGTCTCGATGAAGGCAGACATGCGATTACAGGCACGCTCACTGGCCTGTCGACCAGTGGGGGAACACAGAGCAATGGTGGTGGGGAAGATGATGACGACGATGAAGAATGGAAGACAGAAATAGAAGTAGAAAAAAGTGAGGGAAGAGGGATAAGACAATGCCTGTGACACACACCAACCCAGATCCTTAAAATAATAAAAACGTAACCCATGCTATGTTAGAGATAATGTACAGTCAGCCGGTCATCAATGCAAAATAAACCCTGACAGCGTGGTTGAGGTCTTGTATAATCCTTAAGGGGTTTATTTTGTGGTTACCCGAATTTTTACATTACAAGAGACATGAGTTGGTTGATGAAAAGGAGGAGGCATGAACGCAACTTTACACACGAAAGCTCACACATCTTCAGACACAGACAGACATACATAAAAATAAAACCAAATGGACAGCAGCAGAAGAGCTGGCAGAAGATTTATACGGAGAATGATTACAGAAGTAATACCAGTTTGAAAGCAATAAGAGGATACAGGATGACATGGTGTAGGGCCGGAATATGGACTGGGCATTTTAGCAAGATTTAGGAATTAGGGTGTAGGGGACAGTAAACAAAATTTTGGTAGAGTTTTGGACACTAACAAGTCATGTTGGGTTAGGGGTTTGAGACACTAAAAAGTATTGTTAGGGCTAAAAGTTTGAGTCAGTAACTATGCTTGGGTAAAAGGTCTGAGACAGCAAAAAGTAACGTTAGGGTTAAAGGTTTAAAATGGAGATTACGGATGTTATGGTTAAAAGTTTGAGACAGTAATAAGAAATGTAAAGGGTTAAATGAGACAGTAACAAGTAATGTTAGCGTTAGAGGTTTGAAACAGTAACAAGTAATGATACGGTTAAAGGTTTGAGATGGTAACAAGCTGCACTGAGACTGAGACCATAACAGGTCATGTTAGATTGTATGTTTTCAGAAAATGAAAGGTTATATTAGATTGTAGAAATTGAGGTGGTGCAAAAAATGTTATGGCTAAAAGTTTATGTGGGGTAAAAAGGTCTGAGGCAGCTACAGGTTATATTGGGGTGTATGGTTTGAGGCAGTAGGGAGGGACATTAGGGTGTAGGCTTGATTGGCACCTGCTTGAGCTCACAGCTGGAGTTGGGGTTCCGACGGAGCACTGCCCTTGAGCCCCCTGGAGCGTAAGCAGAGTTTACCCAGGAATGTGAGCGGTCTATCCCCTGCTTATCCACCGACGACACAAACACACACCGCAGTGCAGCAACATACAGGTGCCACGGGGAGGGGACGAAGCGCAGGAACAAGAATTAATTTAGGGGAGGTTGGGGGACAATCAGGGCACAGTGGAGGGGAGAGGGTAGGAACAGCAGCACCACAGCAAAAACAGCACCATTATTAGCAGAGCAATCAACAGCTAAACACAGGACACACTTCACAGTCAATCCCTGAACCTGGAGCTCCAGCACAAGACAGTACGAGAAAAACTATTTAACGATTTTGATGAATCCGCTAAACTGTTATTTTTCTCAATGCACCATTTTTCAGCATTTACTTCTTTCATAGAAATATATTTGTTTTGCAAAGTGATGTCACAGATTAGTTAATCCATTTTATTGTAAAATAACTTTACTATAAGATTTTATTTTAATGATCAGTTTTTCCCCACAGAAGATAAAACAGAAATGGACTGTTTAAAAGACAATAACAGCAGCTATCACTTAAAGTGCTTCTTTTAACACTCCGCTCCTTTTAGCTGCATAGGCAAGATAGAAATAATACAGGACAGAGTGGCCACACTGCAGCAACAACCAATCAGATCAGGAGCCAGAGGAAGAGCCGCCCACCTTGCTGCCGATGATTCTCTGCACCTCCTCGTCAGGGGTGGCTGGTGTTGAGGCCAGGTCAGGGTTGGAGTTACTAAGGCTCTTGGAGCGGGACAAGAGCAGGCTGCTGGGTCTTGGCGTCACCCTAGAGAGCGTGGCATACTGGATGGGGAGATCATACGATGCAGCTCCCACTGAAGAAGGAAGTGAGACACACTCAGTGCATGAACTTAAATAAGCATTCTGCTCTTGAGATCCAATGAGAGCGAGTATAAATGTGAGTAAAGAATTAACCACAATACATAAACACTGAGCCCCAGAGAAATGAATCAGCGCAGTTTAAAGGTTAAATAACGTTTACAGTTTTAGCAACGGTTCAATAACTCTACAGTACACAAAAGGGCATTTTGAAGACTTCAAGTTGCCCCAAAATGAACATTTCGTCATCATCTAGTTATCTTCAAATTATTCTAAATCCTGATTTTTTTCATTTCTTCCTTTGAAAGATGCATTGCATTTTGTATCTTTCAAATCACTTTAAAGGGTTAATTCACAAAAATAAAGATTTTATTCAACAAATTCTTGAACGTGTCAGTTGCGTTGCTCTTTATGACGGGTCAGAAATCTCTCGGATTTCATCAAAAATATCTTCATTTGTGTTCTGATGATGAACGAAGGCCTTAGGGGTTTGGAACAACGTGAGGGTGAGTAATTAATGACAGAAGTTTCATTTTTGGGTGAACGTTCCCTTTCTCATTGATCTGTATTCCTCACTCACCAGCAGGGGGAGATAGAGGCTCTGTTGTGGGCAGGTGGAAGCAGTAGTGGATATAGGAGGACAGCAGATTGTTGCGGCCATGATGGTCCTGGTTTCCCTCCAGGTTCTTATGGATCTGGTTTACCAGCAGGGCCATGGCTTCAAAAGCAGCACGGCCAAGATTTACTGGATTAGGAGGAAAGAGAGGAAATGTATCACACAAGCAAATATGATGTGTAACAATGATATTATAGACCAAATCCAGTGTTGCTTACCGATCTGTCCTGCTATGACAGGAGGGTGTACGATCAGCAATATGAGCTTGTTCATCAGTTGATGCAGGAAGCGCACACAAGTGTCCAGCAGAGCCCCTTTCAGAGCCGCCATGCTGGCCTTCAGCTCCGCCTCCACGTTTGCCTCCGTGATTATAACATCCTTCAGCCGGAAAGGGAAGGAGTACTCCTCCAGAACATACACAAGTGTGAAGAACTTATCCAGGTGAGGATCCTACACACATTAAGTGAGACGTGTGTGAATACACTTTGTATTAGAAATGTGTTCATTCCAAGTTTTTGTTTTTATTACCTGTGTGTGAACCGTGGAGGCTGCCTTCACCTCTACATTAAAGACTCCTTTGTGGTTGTCCACCCATTTCATCCCTGGTAGCTGTACCTGAAACACACACAGGCCACAACATATTCTCAGCACATGTGCACATTCCTCCTCAGATATCTCAGCCAAGAAGATGTACACTGTAGCTTTAGACTAACTACAATCTCGACTGAACAGCATTTCTCTGTTGTGCCTGTACAGCATGAATCTACGAATCCTGCCAAGCGTTTGACTTGGTTCATAAATATTACTGATTACATAATTTGACACTTGCTCAGTAGGCAAGACTCATGAATATTAATTGGGACATTTGACTGAAAGCCCCAAGAGTGTCATAAAGCATTGCCTTTGTCATGGTAAAATTCATAATCTCTTCTCAAATGTTGAATTGTTACTTGTAATATTACTTGACACTTGCAAAAAAAAAAAACTGGCATCATTTTATTTTTAAGATGGACTTGGTATAAGGGAGACCAGGGGCTGAATTTCTTTAGTCATAAATAAGCTAAAGTTCTCTCTGAAGCATGGAGTGAAGTCATTTGACCTCAAAGGATATAAAAAAAAAATAGTTTTAAGAAAAATTATTTTGATGTCAAATATTTTTCTTCAGTGTTGATGACTTTGAATTAAACGAATAAGCGCTTTTCCGCAATTTGGAATATGTCTAAATATTGTTTAAAACCAGATTGTTAAAAAAATACTTATTAATTAAATATAATAATAATAATAATCATTTTATAATAATCTTGTTTGAAATAATTTTAAGTTGCAGTAAATAGAAAATAACAACTGTAAAAATGTAAATCTAGTGCTTTTAAAAAGTGTTAAGGGTAAACAAGTGTAGCAGTAGTCTTTGAATTAAAAAGATTAAATTATGAAAAAACAAAAAACAAACATACAATTACAGTTGCTTTCTGTCTGCCCTTCTTTTGACATCTTTATCTTCCACACACAACCACTAACCACATCACAAACATCCAGTTCAGGATGAGTCTCTTACGTCAGGAGTGAGGACGGAGTAGCTGGGTGGAGGTTTCTCCACAGAGACGGGCAGACTGAAGGAGCCGGTGCGCAGGCGGCCATGCTGCATGAGGGGGATCCACTGCAAAAAACAACAGGAACTATGAGAACCCTGCACAGCCTACATGCAGTTTTCATGTGCTATATGTGGCCTACAATCACATGACACTACAACTTCAAAAGCGTCATCGACAGAGTCAGGGGAGGAGCTACTGAATCCCAGCAGGGAAAGAGAGTGCGTGAGAGGTGACGTATGAGGACGCTCCAGGTGTCTCTGAGGGGGGGACAGGGTCACATGGAGGTGAGCGTTTCATCAGGTAGCCTGGAGCGCTTCTCCAGCGCTCCCGGAGTGTGGCTGTCAGGAGACAAAGAGAGAGGAAGAGGAGAAGACAGGGGGTCCTTCTCTCACCGTGTAGCCCACCGGCGTCTCCAGGGGGGTATTCTGCTTGGGCTGGCAGCTGATGTGATAGAAGGTGAAGAGCAGGTGGTGGTTGTCGGTGAGGTTGGCGGGAATCTTCATCTTTACCTCCTCGTAGAACTCCGGGGACCTGCAGAGACGGAGAGAGGAGACTGAAAAAGGCTGAAGTGGTCTTCAACTAGTGGACGGGACCCATTAGAGAGCCTCAGCAAACTTCCAAGGTGGCCACTGGATAACTTCAAATTATTATTTATTTTAATTGTTTTAATATATAATAAAAAAATTTATTTTTTATTTTTTAATAAAATAAAATTAATAATAAATCATGATTTTTACAATAATAAATAGTGCCGTCAAAAATAGCATGTTAACGCAGCTTTATTACTTTATGGTTTATGTGAAGATTGTTTTAAGTTCACTTAAATTAGAAGTTGTTATTTTTTAAAGTCTAATAAATGTTAAATCTGATAGCTCTCAATTACAGTAGTGTTGAATAGCAATAGTCAATGGTTAAATATTAGTGGGGAAAAAGCACAGTTTTCTAGAGACAGCAGTAGTGCTGGTATTCAGCCATAAAACAAGATGCCATTAAAAAAATATTAAATATATACACTGTCTTTATGTTGTTTCTACATTAATTTGAAGATTGAATGTGAAATCATTGCAATATAAAATAATATTTAAAAACTTCAGATGAATAATTTCAGATAATATATATAAAACAAATTAATCAGTTGAGATTAAATAAGAACAGACAGTTTCTGAAACCTTTGGAAAAATGAATTATACAAAATGATATACATAGAATATTTTTGTGATATAATTAAATCCCTTATGCTCACCATTGCTGAATTTATTTAAACAAAAATGGATTAAAAGCATATAATGAAATATTATTCCTATATAATTAATATTCTGTGAAGGTAAAGCTATATTCAGGAACACTTACTCTAGTGTCACACCATCCTTCAGAATCTTTTTTATTGTCAACCGTCTTTAGTAGAAAACCGTTATAACTGCAATACATTTTTCAACATGACTGTTTTCTTTTTACTGTGTTTTCATTACTACAACTAACTGCAGCCTTGGTGAGCATAAAAACTTTCAAAAACTTGAAATTAAAAATGTTCTTTTTTATTATTCTCTCTCTTTCTTGCTCTCTCTGTGTAGACAACAGAATAATACACATATAATGTGGAGCTTTTGGATAGTCTATTGCACAGTGGGAGGCCCTTTGCATCAAGAAGAACCACTGCTGTACCGAAATGTAATATAATTCTAGACATATATAAAATGAAAAAGAAGTGTTGTTTCTGTAATGATTAGTGAATGAGACAAAGGTTTGTACTTGTTATGGTAGATCACTGGGGTGTACGCCTCCTCGTAAAACTCTGCACAGCTTGACTTTCCGAAGATGACCTGTTCAGGGGGTGGAAATCACATTTGCAGAGGTGAATAACAGCTTTACGGCTCCACTAGATGTCACTGGGGAGTTACACTTCAGCTATGATGCTGCCCTCGCTAATCATAACACCGTGGATGGATTACCTAATTATCGCAAAATGAATTTAGCCTCTAATGTACCTGCACTGTATATGGCCTCACTTGAGCCCTAAATAAATTACAGATGTTTCAAAATGAGCAACTGGTGTGTGAATGCTGTGCTAACACTATTAGGGAGTTTCTAAAATCCGTGATTAGATTAACAAAATGTAAAAGGTTCTGCGAGTTCACTGAAATCTCCCAAATCTCCCAGAGCACTTCTTAATAGATCTGAGTTTGGTTCGAGTGACTAATGCAACCTGTGTGTTTAGCTGAAGCTAAAATACTGTGACATGGATCGATGCGTTTTAGGGAGGCGCTGTCATGTTCTTGGCACAGATCTGGAGAGCTTTCTTGTGAACAATTACGTTTATCCAAGCGATGAGATCATCGCATCAGATGTACTTACATAATCCCAAATGTTTTTTTGTCTTTTTAGGAGAATACGCTTTGACAGTGTGACTAGAGCCGGGTGCGGGTGTTATCGGTGACTCACAGACATGGCCTGGCTGGGATCCTCTCCTGCCATGAACTGCACCTTCACTGCAATGTTCCTCACCGAACCCTGTCGGCTGCTGAAGTTGACACTCTGAGGGTAAACGTACAACAGGTTCCTGAGGGGGAGAGAGAAATAAATGAACCCTTTTCTATCAGACCAGCGATGGTTTAGGAGCAGCTTGTAGATGATGTAAACTGTCAAGTTGAGAGCCATTATGTGCACTACCATTTAAAGTTTCCAAAGTCTACGAGACTCGTACTTTTATGTAACTTGTGTTCTTTTATTTTCAGTCCACTTATCTCGATTTCCAGGTTATATACAGTTTGCATCCTTCTGTCAACACAGCGGTGCACACTGTGGTGCTCTCTCAAGCGTGGCCTTCATTTCTAAGAACAATAGATTGAGTCTACCGAGTCACTAAAATGAGTTTCTCAAGAAAGGTGCTTCAGTCTAGTGATTTCTGACACCAGATTTTGACTTCAGCAATGCAAGCGTGCTCGATGTAGCAACTGAAAAAAAGACACTGCATTGTGGCTGTTACATTTCCCTGTGCAGCACAACCATTATCAACTATACGAGACGATGAGAAAGGTTTCTTAAGTAACAAATAAAGCACACCAGAATGATTTCTTTAGGATTACCTGAAACCTGTTTTTTTTAGTTTTTTTTTTTATACAGTAAATATGACTTATGTAGATGGAAAGGCTTTGTAATACAAACTTATTTATATAACAGTCATCAAACAACGATTTTTTTACTTTGCAAAAACTGCAAAAAAGTACCTGTGGTAAGAGATTCATTAGTTTGGCTGATTAAATTTAAGAAAGGTTAAATAGAAACGTACTGCACCATGATATAACAGAAATACTCACTCTCTCAAGAAAATAAAAACTTGTAATCTTAAATGCAAATGGAGAAAAACTAACTTAGGAGTTTTTAGAATTGCATGGAAAAAAACTGTTTGTCCAGCTATAGACAGGCTCTAAAAACTGCCAGGGCCGAGCATCTCCACAAACTCATAGAAAATAACCAAAACAATCCACGGTTTTTAGCACAGTAGCTAGATAAACAAATAACCAGATGTCACCTGAACTAAATATTCCCTCACAGTTTAGTAGCGATTCATTTCTTCACTGATAAATAGATAGCGTCAGAAATACTATAACAAATATAGAATCGACAGCGTCTAGCACTTCATTCATTGCACCCAAAGATAAACTGCAGTGCTTTACAACTACGGGACAAGAAGATATAAACTTATCACTGCATCTAAACCAACAACATGTTTATTAAATCCTGTACCCACTAAATTACTGAAAGAGCTGTTAGCTGTAGCAGAAGAACCACTTCTCGATATCATTAACTCGTCGTTATCTTTAGGTCACGTCCCAAAACCATTCAAGCTGGCGGTTATTAAGCCTCTTATTAAGAAAACACAACTAGATCCTAGTGAACTGGCAAATTACAGACCCATTTCAAATCTTCTGTTTATGTCTAAAATTCTTGAAAACGTTGAGCCTGTTCAATTGTGCTCCTTCCTGTTCCTTTGAGGAACAGTGATATAAATAGACATGAAAGGCAGTGCAGATTACTCGACTTTACCCCAAATCAAACACTGAACAGGCTGCAAGAGCATGAACATGCAGGACTCCTGTAGGATCCCCCTGGCCTCCTGTGACGCTAAATATGATCATTGCATAATGCAGCAAACGCTTACAATCTCTTATCTCTATGCTTTTAAAATAGCACAGTCTCCATTTGATTCTGTGACAGAGGTGCTCTGAATGCCTTTGGGGTTAAAGGAGAAGAGTGCATTGGCAGACAGACCGCTGAGCACGTCCCTGGTTCAATACCACTAAACATCTGTCTGACCAACATAAGTCAAGGTCTCGCTCTCACACAACTATAAGCATAGCTCTGATAGGCTCACGTCTCAGCTGATTTCCCAACGTCCAACATGCATCATCACTGCTTATAAAAGCAGCAGCCTGTTGCAAAGCGTGCACATTAAAACAGCCTGTTTCCCTGCACCAGTCACAGTTTATTTCAGAAGAGGGCAGGATGCAGGCAGCTTTATGCATGCTGTTTACAGCTCTGTGTGTGAATGGGGTCTCCTCATCTCCGCTAAAGTCTCTCCAAGCCGGGGAAAAGCTGGCCTCCACAGATGAAGTGAACATCCTGATGTATGGCGTGCTGCAGTTCAGCGAATCCCTGCACCACATGTACCAGAGCACAGAGGCCAGACTGGGCCGCGTCATGAAAGCCATCAGCCGAACTGAGAGTGAGGTGAAGAGACTGGGGCATGACACGGAGGAGACTGCTAAAAACGAGCGACAGATTAAAGAAAAACTCCAGCTCCTTCAGGTAAAGCCTATATGTTACTTGACCAATGACACATATATATATCTATACACATATCTATATCTATCTATCTATGAGAAATAAAATAGTAATGCAAAATCCCTATCCAAGGACCTTATTTTGACAGATTATTTAAATATCTTATTTGTTTCAAGAATATTGAAATGTTGCAAATAACATTATGTAAAAAAAAAAAAAATTGCCCACAAATTTTTTTATTATAATAATAATTTATTAGTGTCATTAGTATCAGGCCTTGATTCATAGCAAAGATGCCACTGAATAAATATGTAAAACTATTTAAATGTAATAATATATTTACTCAACATGCTCTCACACTATATATATACACACACACACACATATATATACACATATATACATACATATATACATACATACATATACACACACACCAAATTGAGTAAATATTGTATAAAATAAAGGTTTGATTAACTTCATTAATATTGTAGATTTTTTGTCATTCTTATTTTATTTCTCATCTCATTTACTAACATAATTATACTGTGATTCTCACTTCGTGTACCCCAATCTGTGAGTCCATGAGGAGTTGGACTAGTGTGCTCAACAGCTGGTCTGTTTGCAGGCTCAGATGAAAGCGCTGGAGCTTCAGGTCCATGAGAACAGAGATACAGTCACCAGGGTAGAGCTGGAAGAGACACAGCTAAAGAGAAAGCTAACCAGCCTGGAGGTTAACCTCAACAACTCTGTCCCAGACATGATCAAGGTAGTGAAGCTGCAGAACTGCCTTTCAATAAACACACTACAGTTTATCTGAAAATAACCAATAACCTCTTTTTTGACAGGACACATCACTTAAAAACATCTCTAACCTGAAGGACCTGACGAAGTGGACACAAGAACAGAAACTGAAATTGAGGAATCAAAACCAGCAACTGGCTGATTTACAGAAACAGGTAAGCCTTAGTGCAGACTTGCTAGTAAACATGCGATTGCCTGTAAAATCATCATTTCATCTCAGTATCTGCTTCTCATTTCAGAATATGGTCTAACCACAAAAAAAATAATAATCACATATGAGGAGGAACCTACTCTCATCAACACTCCATTAATGGCACTGCAAATGGATCTCATGTACTACATGTGATGAATATAAAAAAAAAAAAGTGAAATATGACACATATGTCCACTTTGCCAGCCGTTTTATACGCACATTGGGCCTCATTCATGAAGCCTTAACGAGAGTGAATTTTTGTAAAACATTTGAAACTGTGAAATGCTGCATGAAATTCCTGTGTTACAAATATTTAGCTACTTTTTGGTAGTGAATAATGTTCATAATAGCACAAAATATAATTATATATATGTAATGTATATGTAACTTATAACTTAATACTTTCTAACTTATAACTGAAGGAAAACAAAAGTTGTGTGTTGTCTTTTTCTGTTTTGAAACAATATTAATATGGCAAAAATAAAAATTATTTACTTTATACGTAAATGTTCATGGTCTTTTTATGCATGATAAAATCAGTGCACACAGTTTTAAATAAATACTTACAGAGTTTATATTTTCATAATCATTTAAAAAAACTTCTCCACATATGAATCAATGCAGACATAACCATGGCTGAATGGGTGGGCAAATATAAACCACCCAATAATTTCAGCTAAATTAAAGAAATAAATCACCCACAAATGAAAAAATAAATAAATAAAAATGTCAAGATGTACTCACCATTTATTCTATCCAACACAAAATAATAAATATATTCCATTCAACAAAACCAGATAGAGATTTAACACTTTTAACATTTTAAGGAAGTCTCCTATTATCACTAAAATTGCATTTCCTTGATTTGAAATACAGTAATATTGTAAAATATTATTGCAATTTAAAATAAACGTTTTCTACTGTAATGCATTTTAAAATCTAATTTGTTCCCGAGATGCAAAGCTGAATTTTCAACATAATTACTCCAGTCTGACATGATGCTTTAGAAATCATTCTAACATGCATCTCAAGAAAAATATATTGAATAAGATATAAAAAACACCAGTGCTGCTTAATATTTTTTGTGTAAATAAAACAATACATTATTTTAGTATCATATGATTAATAGAAAGTTGGAAATAACAGCATTAATTTGAAACAGATGTTTGTAACATAAAATGCCTTTACTATTTCTTTTGATCAATTTAATGCATCCTAGCTGAATAGTACAAATTTATTTTTTAAGCTTAGAGACCTTAAACTTTTAAAGGGTAGTGTGCGTAAACATTTTTATAGAAGTATGATGAGTGATTTGGTGGGAAAGATAATAAAATGGATAACGGCTTAAATTTTAGTCTGTTCTGGCTATCATATCATATCAGCTATCATATGAATTCAGGCGACACAGACTGTAGTTTTATAACACTCCATGATACCTATATGTGACCCTGGACCACAAAACCAGTCATAAGAGCCGATTCTTTTAACTTGAGATTTTTACATAATCTAAAAGCTGAACTGATGCATACAATGTATTGTTGGCCAATGCTACAAATATATCTGTGCTACTTATGACTAATCTTGTGTTCC
Source organism: Carassius auratus (assembly GCF_003368295.1). Lineage (NCBI taxonomy): Eukaryota > Metazoa > Chordata > Actinopteri > Cypriniformes > Cyprinidae > Carassius > Carassius auratus. The sequence continues at coordinate 24,586,696 of NC_039247.1, forward strand.
TGGGTCACATATCAGCTGCTCTTTGACAGGAATGTGTGTGGACTGACCTGTAGGTAGTGTGTGGGGTGTAGACATAGCGAGCGGGAAACTCCAGCACTTCTTTGGTGGGGCGCACACGTGGGTCAGGGTAAGGCTTCACATGAAGCAGCTCTGGAGAAAGACAGTAGTGTGGGGACTCTGGAGCTGGGGAGATGTCTATCTTCAACTGAGCTAGACAGAAAGAGACCGACAGAGTGTGAGAAAAGGCTTAAATAATAGAACTGCTGAGGGAAAAATAAGTGCGGACAGGTACCAGTCACAGGTCTGAGTCGACGCAGGACAGACGACGGCCTCCTCATGTCTGCCAGGAACTTATATAAGTCTTCGTCACTCAATCTGTCCCCTTCCTGCAGCAGTACACAAACACTCAGCATTCATTCAGTGGGTATAATACTTTGTGATAATACACTACCATCAGAAATGTGCATGAATAGAGAACTGACCTGTTTGAAGAAATTGGTGACAGTGAGAGTCGCTGGACGGAAGTTAGTAAAGTTGCACATGTCCTCTCCTACACTCATCCTCTCAAATCCTTTCTTCTTCCTCTCATTCCACGTCCCCTTACGCTCTGTAAGGAATGACAAAATGCTGTTTGATAATAGTGTCATGCAACTAGGGCCGGCTCTGTAACACCTTGAATATTTATATTTAATATTACTTTGTTAGCCATATAAAATGAACCAACTCTGTGAATATAGGATCCAATGGATCCTCTGCAGTGAATGGGTGCCATCAGAATGGGAGTCCAAGCAGCTTATTAAAACATCACAATAATCCACAAGTAACCCACATGACTACAGTCCATCAATTGACATCCCGAAAAGTGAAAAGCTTCATGTTTGCGATAATTCAAACATTAAGGCATTTTTAACTTCACACTGCCACTTCAGTTTTCACTTGTAAATGGTGCTTGATCGGTGTATATTTTTCTTCTGATTTCGACAAAATGTAAAGATGTGGATTATTGTGATGTTCTTATCAGCTGTTTGGCTCTCATTCTGACGGCACCCATTCACTGCAGAGTATCCATTGCTGTGAGCTGTGAAGCAAGCGAAGTACTGCTAAATTTCTCCAACCCTGTTCAGATGAAAACACAAATGTATCTACATATTGGATGGCCTCATGGGGGGTACATTTTCAGCAATTGTTGGGGGAATTTATAATTTGGTGTTTTGTAATTTTTTAAACAACTGCTTTCAAATTATTAAACAAAAGAGAACTGGAGCGCTGCTGGAATCCCTTGTATCCTCTGGTGCTCTTGGAAGGGTTAAATATAGAAAAAGATTTTGGAAAAAAATCCAAGTCCAGGCACTCAATAGGATGCAAAAGTTAAAAAGCCTTTAATGGTTGGGCTAAAGCATGTGTGGTTCTGCTTTCAAATTATGTTCATTTTATCAGGAAATTCAAACAATGAACTGTTGTTTTGATGATCTTTAAATGTAGTGTGTGCCAGAATAGCTGTTCAAACTAATGTAGGGCATACTGCTCTCTTCCTCTTATCCTGCATCTTAACTAAAAGTTACAGCATGTAAAATACACATGGGTTTGGTTAAAGATATGGATAAACTTACTGAAAAGTATCATCTCTGCAATGGTCCAATTTGTGTTTAAATCACAGATGTCGTCAATGCAACAGCTTGTACAGAACATTTTACCTAACACTACGTTTACCTAGTTCCATAGCTCATAGCAAGAAAAATGCATATATTTTTCAATATATGCACTATATATTTTTATATGTATGAACTTAAACTGTTAGTGATATTGTAATTATTCAAGTTCTTTCTCCTCAGTTTCTATTGATTGTGGAGTTCCTCAGGGCTCCATTGTGGGGCCTATCTTTTTTCACTATTTTTGACTGTTTTATCTTTTTTAAAACAATACGTCTTATCTTCATGCTGATGATATTCAGATTTATTTGCCTATTAGATCTGGAGGAACAAGTTGTCATTTATCTTTATTATTATGTCTTGAGGAGGTGAAGGGCTGATTAGAGCAAAATCGACTACAGCTAAATGCGAGGAAATCTGTTTTCATTTTTGGCCCAAATAAGGTTGACAGTGACATATTATGTTTTAGGTACATGAACAGCATATGTGCAGTCACAAATAAGGAATCTGTGTCTAATATTTGACTCGGCTCTAACGTTTGACCATCAGATTAAATGTGTGGTTCTTTCAGTTGAGGACTATTGCAAAAATGAAATCATTTTTGTCTGTTGCTAAAACAAGAAACTAATAAAACAAACTTTTAATTACATCATGTATGAAAAAAATACCTTGAAGATGCATTTCTGGATCAAAATGTCTTAATGTAGCACATGTACTGAGTATTGGAAAAAGGCTTACAAATACAAAAATATACAGTTACATACAGTTATATGTGTTATTTTCAGAGACATCTTCAAGATGACTGGCTATAAGAAAGCAATAAAAAGTAAACTCTTAGCTGAGTTCAAATGTGTTAATACCCGTGTCTGAGTCTGAATCAGAGCGGTCCAGGCCTCCAGCACTGCTGACGATGTTCAGCAGATGAATCGCAGTCCAGGCGAAGGGCATGCGGAAACGACCCAGCCTAGTGCACATCTGCTCAGCCTGAGCCCTCAACTTCTCCAGCTTTTCCTTATGCTGTATGTAGACACACACATACACTTAAAGGTAAAAACCACTGAATCATTTCAGAATGTCCATCTGGGATGTTACACAAACCCTGTGTAAAGGTGATGGGTGATTTATCATGCCATTTCAAACAGCCGAAAAAAGCAACTTGGCAACAGAATTGTACAGTGACAGACACGGGCTCCAGCATCTACTGGACCTTGCTCATATTGAAAAAGATTAACAAATATTGCAGCAGTCCAGATCAAATTGAGAAATCCCCCAGAGGATCCCATAATCATGCCAGATGTGTCTGATGAAATACTCATGCAAAAACCCTCATGTAAATCTTCACTCGTACCTTAGTGGAGTCGGATTCCTTCATGACCATGTACGGTTCACAGCATTCGCCGATGTCTCCCTGCTGAAGGACTTTCTCCAGCTGAAACACAAATACAAGCAGAGCTTAACAACAAGGATGTCTGGGGCTAAATGTAGATTTATCATTTTTGAGAAGTCTCTTATTCTCACCAAGAATTTCTATTTTAATATATTTTGAAATGTAGTTTATTCCTGTAATGCAAAAGGTGAATATTCAGCATCTTCACTCCAGTCTTCAGTGTTACATGATCCTTCAGAAATCATTCTAATATTGATGATTTGCTGCTTTTTTAAATCAATGTTGAAAACAGCTTTGGCTGCTTAATATTTTTATGGAAACTGTGATACATTACCATTAAATATCTTGGAATACATTAGACAAAAATAATAAAAATAATGTATTCAGCAAGAATGCATTAAATTTACAAAAAAGTGACAGAAATATATTGTTACATTATAAATCTCTTTTCTATTTTAAATAAGTGCTGTTCTTTCGAACTTTTTATTCATTAAAGAATCCTGAAAAAAGTATGATGAATAATATTAAGCAGCAAATAATGGTTTCAAAATAGATAATAATAAGCACCATCATTAACAATTTAGCATGAACACTAAATTAATATCTGATTTTTATATAATATGGTTTGAGCATATTCAACCCAAAACAATCTGATTAAACTAATAATACACATACAATTGTACTTTTCACATGTTATTGAATACACTTTTGAGTAATCATTGAATGTACAGAATGGAGAAAGTATGCAAAACCTTTAATTTAGTAACTTCAGATAATCCTTTAGCAGAAAAACCTCTACCTAAATGCCTTCTGTAGCTGCTTATGATACTCTTGACCAATTTTGGAACATCCCTGCAAACATATCAGTTTAATCTTAATCAGTATTTATTGGCTGTCTTTATAGCACAACCCTCTTTAGGTTATACAACAGCATCTGATTTTGCTTACAGTCAGGAAAATGTGCATTTTCTTCTTTTCAGTCATTAATATTGCTTGTGTGGTTTGACTCCTTACGACTCCTGTAAAATGTCTTGAAAGGGTTTAAAATTCATTGTCGAAAACAGTTGCACTGCTTGTTATTTTTCAAGAAACTGCGAAACATTTTTACAGGATTCTTTAGTGAATTGAAAGTTCAAAAGAACAGCATTTATTTAAAACATAAATCTTTTTTTAATATTATAAATGTGTTTACTGTTACTTTTCTCAGTTTTTAGTGACTTTGCTCAATAACAGTATTTTTTTATAATAAAGAAAATCTTACTCATCACCAATTTTTTAAATGTAACGTATACTGGAATAGAAATACAGAAAATGTATATTGTATAAAATATAAAAAAAAAAGAAATTGTGGTAAGGCCACTGAGAAAATGCTGGCACAGCAAGAAAAAAAAAACTAAAAACTAATTCTTATGACCTAAAGTCACTCTTGTCCTGCTCTGACCTTTTGTACCCTCTAAAGGACACGTGCACTGCGCCCCCTGCTGGTCATACCTTAATGACTAGGAAGATGTCCGGAGACGGGTATGTGATGGAGAAGATCGTGGATCGTGCCAGTGTGGAAATGGCTACGTGTGGACAGTGGGGTCGCAGCAAGCTCTTCATCTGATCCGAGTTCAGGTCAAAGTGAAAATCCTCTGAAATCTGAGCATGGATGTAAAAGAGAAATGGCATGTCAATGATCATGATCTCAATTACAGGAACCTGCTTGGAACACACAAACTTTTCAGTAACTATACCAAGCATTTCGAGGTGAAGAACACCTTAACATACCTTCTTCTTTTCTCTGACATCATACAGAGCCAGGGATCCAAATATTGGCTCGATTTCAATCTCAAATCTAGAAGAACAACCACAGCAGGTCAGATCATACTGCAGCCTGCTTAACTGTTCAAGATGGACGTGTTACATCGCAATCAATGAATACAGTCACCAACTGAAGAATAAAGGGCCGTTCACACTGACGTTTAAAGTGACAAGGAAGTTATTTTTGACAGAATACTCCAGTCAGGCCGAGGAAATAAATTAAATGAACCCATCTGACTCTAGGTATGTTTCCATCCACCAATTTTTATGCACATTTTGGGATAATATTGTATGAAATAATAAAAAAAGACGCATACAAGTTCTAAAAATGCACATAAAAAACATATGTGCTCTGCTAAATTGGATTAATTACTTATCTGGTAAGAAATAAATGAAAACAGTTTTAACAAATCACATCAATGTGACTTCGAAACGGGACAGCATAGAACCTAGGACTGTGACAATAAAGCGATGCAGAATCGATTCGTGGATGGATTCTGAGATCTTCCGAATGCATAGTGATTCTCCTGGAATCGATTCTGAGCTTAGATTTTAACAGCAGATGGCGCTCTAATCTAGTTTTTATCTGCACACTCAAATGCTCACGAAGAAGAGCACTTGTGCATTAGGCTGAGTCTGTAATTTCACCTCGGCTCAGAATGTTTTTATGACACCAGATTAATGTAAACACAGCCAATATTTCAAAATGTATGAATTATTATTTTCGTTCATTTGGAAACAAGCAGAACACAGCTTTTTCTAAAGCATGCAGGGCCATCTGCTGTTCAAAACTAAGCTCAGAATCCACTCGAGAAAGAATTGCGATGCATTCGGAAAATCTCAGATTTGATACGGAATCATTTCTCGATTCGCGATGCATTGATTCATTTTCCCAGCCCTAATAAAACTGCACCAACCAACGGAGTGATCTCACTGCACAGCATCTGAAATGTTAGTTTTGTCATTCTAAAATGCTTGAGCAAATACTCTACAAAGTGCTTCATTACGATTAACTCCTAGAACTGCGTTCGCAAACAGCAGGGTCCAAAAAGAAGACTAGATTACTGCGTTTTTTTCTGCATGCTCTGAAGGTTGTAATCTATTGTATGCCAAAATTATCATATACAATGCCTTCACCTACTTCAGCAAATAACATTTTTCGTTGTGATATTTGGTGCAAGTTAATCAGTAAGGGACGATTTTGTGCTCTTCAACTCACTGGATACAAACGTTGCTTTATTCGCAAACGATTTATGCACCATTCCAATCTTGCACACAAGTTTAATTCATAGCTTTGAATATAAACCGCTTCTGATTGAATCAGAAAAATCCATTTTCTCAGTATTTTCTTTGTGTATATTTATAGGTTTACTATATTTACTATTACATTCTGTAATCGTTTTCATAATTTTACCAACAATACAACTACTGCACGATTGAATGGGGAGGCTGAGAACCTTACTTGAGCGCCAAACACTTGACCATGATCCTCTGGCCGCTGTGCTCTTTGGGCACCTCTGGGATGGCGCACCTCTCGACGGCCTCGTCCTGTCAAACACAAAGAACCATCAGCATGACTACGACTCAGTCTGCAGCACCATGGCAACGTTTGCTCAGTCATCAGAAACAATGTGTACACAGACATAAAGCGAGAGGATGAGCAGCGAAGATGCGGAGGAGCAAGAGACGGAGGTAAAACAAAGAAGATGTTTGACAAGATCAAACAAAATCGCAGATGGATCATCAGAGAGACGTCTCTGCTTTTGAACTTCAGCGTTTGACAGCTCTCCTACATGAAAGTGTTGGGTGTTACTCATCGTCTCCTACACACAAGACTCTACTTTCCTTTTCTACTTTCTTTTGCATATAGTCCTGAACTTTCTGTCTCATACGGTGTGTAATGATTTCAGACCTCATCCGGCGCGGGGTAGAGTCCCAGCAGATCAGCGTGGCGGCACTGCTGACGGTTTTCGGCGTTGCGCCGGTCCATGTCCTCTGCAGCCGTGCGCTCCAACACAGAAGGCAGCAGAGCATCATGAGTGGAGTTTTTCAGGTCAAATATACTGGAGGCCCAGCTCCCCCGCGGAGTATCATCCAGCGACACCGAGTGCCTCTTTGAGTCATCCTGCCACAGACAAACTCTGCATTAGGAGAACTCTTCTGAACATTTTTATAATGACGATAACAATAGCTAATCAATTATCCAACTAATTCCTTACATTCAAGAGAAAGTTCATTCAAAAAATCATTTACTCACCATCAAAATGTTACAAACCTGTATGAGTTTTCTTAGTGGAATACAAAAGAAGATATTTTGAAGAATGTTGGTTACAAAACAGCTGCAGGCAGCCATTGACTTCCAGAATGAAAAATAAAATAGCTTGAAAAGCTTCTTTTGTGTTCAACAGGAGAATGAAATTCATACAGGTTTGGAACCAGATTAGAATTTTTGGTTTAACTATCCCTTTAACCTTTTTACATTCAAAACAATAAAATAAAGTATTGTATTTACAACCATTCATCATTTCACAAAAACCATAATGACCATAATACAGGTATTTTCTTATAGGCATTATAACAACTTTTAATTTGATTAATAAACACAATTTTAAGAAATCAAATAAAACAAATTAGTTTGATATACTTTGCTCATGTAAACATTTATCCAGGCAATTTCAAGTTTGATTTCTAATACTGAATGTAATTAAATAATAAAAAGAAGTTTGAGACTTTTTGCTCACTTGAGGACTTATTTTTGTCACAAATTGCCATTTAATTAAATAACGAACATAAGTAATATATAATAAAATAAAATAAAATAAATAGAAAATTTGGACTTTTTGCTTACTTGAAGGTTTATTTATTATTATTTTGCAATGATCACTTATCTATTTATACGCATCAATTTATTTTCATTTGCTTAAAAAAAAAAAAAAAAAAAAACAGTTCGAGAGACTCTGTTCAGTTGAGATTTTTATAAATTTCAGGCATTTTTTCCCCCACCATTTTCACTTGTATGTATAGTCACAGCTATGACAGTAAATGACTGGGAGAAGAATAGGGAAAATGACACTAGCCTGTGTTACCCAAAGAGCAGCGTGACTCAATGCATCAGCATTAGGCCGCATCTCCAAGCACCAGTGGGATTCTACGCACTGCATGCGTTCACTGTTTTACCTGCTCATCCTGCCGATCAATGGTGGCCTCATCCAGCTCAAAGGTTTGTTTGACCAGTCCTTTCCGTTTCTCCCGCTGCCGCTCAGAGCTATGAGGCGTCTGTGTTGTGCTATATCGCTGATACCTGAGAGAGCACAAAGCAGCATGTTTCCACGTCCTAAACAACTTGTCCTCCAGTAAGTATTCATGCAGTACAAAGCATAACCACACACAGATGATGGTTATTAGGAACTTGAGCCTTCTGGTTTAAAGGCCTTTAAGCAAAACCTCTTTTATTATATAAATCGGTTTTGTAGACAAAATAAATTGTACCTGTGTGTTAAATTATTTTTTGTAGATGGACTAATGAATGAAAAAAAAAAAGAAAAGTCAACAAGCACCCAGCATACATTACTGTTGAAATGTCTAGGTCAATAAGATGTATTTCTTTATTCGAATGAAATTAGCATTTTTATTGATCTTCTATGAATAAAATTGATCAAATGTGATGGGAAAGATATTTTATATTGTGACAAAATATTTGATTTCAAATGCATGCTCTTCTAAACTTTGTACAATCAAAGTTATGAGCAAAGTATAATATTAAGCAGTAGAACAGTTTTTAACACTGCTAATAATAAGAACAATTTTAATACGTCAGTACCAATAATAACTGATAACATTAAGTACAACATATTAAAATGATTTCTGAAGGATCTTGTGACACTGAAGACTGGAGTAATGATCTTGAAAATTCAGCTTTGCATCACAGGAATAAATTACATTTTACTTGAATAGAAATTAGGTATTTTAGATGACAATAAAATTTCACAATATTGCTGTTTTTATTGTATTTTTGACTAAATAAATACAGCCTTAAGCATGTATTTAAGCAGAAAAAATTCTCGAAACATGAAAAACTTCTTCAAAATGGTTTACAAATATCCCAGGATGTACCTCAGTGAGTTTACTGAGAGGAAGTGTGATGAGCTGGAAGAGCAGCTGAGATGTTTTGATTGGTCACTAAATTACTGCCATACTTCCATTTGTTTTACAAAGTAACAGATTTCCAACTGTTACTGTGTGTGTATTTTATTTGATTGTTTTAGTCAAAGCTCCTGTAGAAGGAAGAACACTCACTTCCTCTGGATGATGAGCCAGTCGTCGGTGTAGACCCCCAGGGCATCCCTCACTCTGGGGTCCAGTGAGCTATCAACAGTGAGTACAAAGAGATAACGTCAACCCCCAGATACCCTCAGAGCACTGACAGACAGCACAGCGTGGCTGAAGCAAGACGGTGAGATGAGCTGACTAGCAGCGTGTGTGAGGAAGGGCAACGTTCATTACAGTCTAGACATCCGCCGGTGTTTCTATTTCGGGAAGTGTTTCAATAAAAATCTTCTATACATTCATTAATATAAGGTTATTCCAATATTTATTAACACATTGTTAAAATCAAAAGGTGCAAGTGTTGTTTAATGAATTAAACATTGTATTTTTTTAACGAAAGACTAATAACTTCTGTAGCAAATGTAGCTATCGCTCGTTGTGAATGTTAACACATTCAATAACTTTAACTAATGAGATCTTATTGCAAAGTGATTGGTCTTTGTTATTCTTTTGCACTTTAATCGGTGTAAAATGTTGTACTTTATACATTTTTTTGTGCATTGCTCTATTGTATTGTTAGAAAAAAGTTATTCAACCTGATATAGTTTATGACAACACTTTTGTGCAGCTAAATTGCAATATTGTGATAATACCATGTACTGTAATAAAAGCACTGGCAAACAATTGCAACTTGAAAATTTCATCACTATTACAGTGTGGCGTGTGTGTGTGAGTGATGAGCGACTCACTCCTCTTCCGGGACGGGGGGCTCTATCGTGGCACACTCTCTCTCCTGCAGCAGCAGCTCCAGGTCATCGCTGGGGAACTCCAGTAGCTGTCTGAGGGGTCCGGGCTCCGCTCCTGGAGGATGGCTGCTAACGTACTCCTCATAGTCCACCGGCTCCACCACCTCCGTCAGAGGCACCTAGAAGAGCACATCCATCACCTCAGGACCCAGACTCACAGCGGACGTCAAGGCTAAATGACTGAATACCTGTCGGTCTAAGAAATTCAACTAACTTTTATTAACTAGTGCAATTTCTATGCCATTCACTTCATCATCTGAAGATTTTTTACTTTAATAATTTTTAGCACATTCAATCACGTTTCTTTCAGGATTCTCTGATGAATAGAAAGTCCAGAAGAACAGCATTTATTTGATAAATATATATTTTGCAACAATATAAAAGTGTGTACTGTCACTTTTAATCAATTTAATGCATCCTTGCTTAATAAAACCATACTTATTTGATAACGATATTCCTATTTGGGTCTATATATATGCTTTGTTCATTTTTTTTTTTTTTTAAGATTAACAGTTTTTCCCAAAAGAATTGTTAGCTGCCAGTGTTTCCCGTCTGTCACAGTTATGAAAAGATTCGATTTCCAAAATGATTAAACTATATATTATGATTTTAAATCTGTATTTAACCGCAATGAAATTATTATAATCTTTGTTCAAGTTAATTAGTACTTTAAAAGTCTGACAGTAATCAGTGTTGAATCTGTAAAGTTAACCCAGTCGGCTGAAAATGATTAACATTTAAAATCATTTGTTAGAAAACTAATCATCTAAGTAATTCAATGTTACATTACTTGAATGATTTTGGCTAGTGGTCAGTTCAACTTCCCCTTTTCACCCCTATGTATAATCACATATATACAGAGATCCCAAAGTTTATTTGGACACTTTGGTCACATTTAAAAATATCATGCCATTGAATTAGATACAAAACATCCAACCAGCTGGCCTTGCAAACACCGATTTCTCAGAAGAACTTACATTGAAGAGCTATTTTTGACTCACTGACTTTTGATCGACTGGCGTCAAGGTGATTTTGAGTGACTGTGTGAAGTCATTTCTACTCGAGTTCACACAGGTGTCCAAACAGGTATAACCACAGGAGGAGAGAATCACATTAACTATAAACATGATCCACCTTGACAACAAGAAACTCTGCAAATAGTTCTGTTTTCATTTTCAACAGTATATCTGTTGTTTTTTCAGTATAAATCTAAAGAAATTTGATTTTTTTTTTTTTTTAGCTTTAAAGGTATATTTGTGTTGTGTTTTTTTTAAATAGATGCCACTTGGATATATTACAGTTTAAACATTTGAAGTCCGCAAGTTTTCTTTTTTCTTTTTTTTTTTAGAAAGAAGTCTCTAATACTCGCCAAAGCTTGTTTATTTGATCACAATTGCAGTAAAAACATTAATACTGCAAAATATTACTACAATTTAAAACTGTGCTGGTTTTCTATTTTAATATATTTGAAAATGATTTCTTTCTTTCTGTAATGATAAAGCTGAATTTTCAGCATCATTGCCTTCAGTGTCATGTGATCCTTCAGAAATCATTCTAATAAACACTTTTTATAATATTATCAGTGTTGGGGCTAGTTACTCAAAAAAGTAATATATTACATATTACATATTACTCTCAAAAAAAGTAATGCCTTACTTTACTTTATTACTCCCTGGAGAAAGTAACTAGTTATATTACTAGTTATATTACTAGTTACATCTTTTTTTCTTAATTACTCTATGATTGCCTGAGATGCATCAGATGGAGGGAGAACATACAAAGGAGGAGTGTTCTTTCGGGTCTTTATCAGTGGCGGCTCCTGCCAATTCTCTCAGGGGGGACAAATGTTTGCTCTATTAATGAGGATAGGTCACCCATTCAATTGATAAATTAACGGGTAGTTAAAGATGTAAAGGGAACCGAACTACTATAGTATTAATTAAAAATAAACTGACATTAGGAATCAATCTCTTGCACTCCTTATTTTTCTATATCCGTGTTAACACTATTCATCAGCATATGAAGACTAACACTAGGATGTGGTTTTTCCAAAAAATACTTTTTACTTTTCGATTTCAGTTTAATAAGAAATAATTGAAGTCACATAAATCACTGTTTACACAACTCACTTATATTACTGCTCGTCAGTACACCTGTTCTCTAATCAGCGGTTAATTCCATCAGGTGCGTGATTTCACATAGAGCAGCTGTTACTACACAGAGCCGTTATTAACTGAGAAGATGCGCAAATCCACGTTCATTTTCAGCGTTTATTGGCACGGTTGTATGAACCTATGGTCACTATGATCACTGTTCCATTCACGCCCTCCTTCCCTTCCCTTCTGTTCTCTGTGTTGTGTGCCTTGTGTGTGTGATGAAGGTGCTACTGGCAAATGTAACGCAAGTAACTAGCTTGGAAAAACTGTAATAATATTACCATTTTCAGACGAGTAATGCCTTACACTACTAGTTACTGAAAAAAGTAATATTATTACAGTAACGCGTTACTTTGTAACGCGTTACACCCAACACTGAATATTATTAATGTTGAAAGCAGTTGTGCTGCTTAATTTTTGAAAAAAAAAAAAACATTTTGTTTCATGACTGTCTGATAAATAAAAAGTTCAATAGAACAATACTTTATGGATTTATAATTATTTTGTAATATCATAAATGTCTAATTTAATGCTTCTAAAAAAGAAAAGAAAAAAAAAGAAACATACTGACCTCAAACATTTGAATATAGCGTATATTACGCAAACCCATTTTTAAGTATATCTAGGTACATTTTGGGACCACTTTATGTCCATTAATTAAATATTTTTTGTTTCTTGATGTAAAAACCTCAACAGTGCAAATGCATGTGACACTGCAAATACTTCTACATTAATTTCAGTTCTGATAAATTTCTGAAGAACAAGAGTATTGAATATAATACAGTATTGCACCAGATTAAACTCTGTATGAAAGTCTTATTGTGTGTGTGTTTGTGTGTGTGTCAATGCAAGTATTTTGTAAAGCATTAAATTACGCCCTCGTTCTTACTCAAGAGCTGGCAGGAGCCCACATGACTGTGTGCAGACAAGCAGGAATATACATGAACAAACACAAGTACACACTAACCGGTTGATGAGCTCCAGCACGTTTTTTGGACATCTGCGGAGAGCCATATTCCCGGGAAACCTGCTTCCTGACCTCAGACGCCACTGTCCTGTGAGAGACACAGAAAGGGACATTTATTATATTTCCTTGATTTCATACAGTCGAATCAGGAGCTCACATGCAGTGTCCAAATATCACAAAGATGTTCGGGATCACAACGAATCAGACACAGACAGCGGGACGGGTTCACATCAGATATAGTGGCCAGAGCCAGCAGCAGTTTAGATGGCGAGGGTCAAACTCTGAATGTCTGAAGAGATGCTGAGCCGCTGGCAGAAAGCAGGCAGGACGCCACAGCTCTGCCAATTTGGGAACTAAAAGCAAATGAGAGGCTTTAATGCTGAAAAAAACCAATAACCCCTCAGGTTACTACACTCAGAGATAGCCTGCAGCTGCTCCCTAACAAACTGAAACGGTCTCGTTCTCACAGAAAAACAGCTGCAGATGCTCCAGTTCCCTTCAAAACACACACGCCCCATCATTACTGCTGCTTGCTAAGGCAAGTATCCCTATTACTACAGCTCAAACTTTAGAGTTGGGGATTTAAGACAAATTGTATCATGCATCTGATATTGTGTGTACTGTAGGGGTGTAGCAGTATATTTAAAAAATGAAATATTGATACGTTACAGTACACAATACAATACTATTTTCATTACTGTTTCTTGCATAGTACTATTGATGTACATATATGTCTGTGTGTGCAGGAAGATTATATATTATGAATGCTTTTGTACAGTTGTAATTTATTAACTCTCACTTCTCCTCCCTATACTCATATTTTAAGAGTGATTCATTGGCCAAAAGAGAAAACAAAAACAAAAAATAAACAAAGTTAAAGAATTTGACTGATTGCACCCCTCCCCCCAGATATAATTATATATTAAATATAAATATATATTAATTAATATATAATAAAATTATTAATATATAATATATTTATATTAAATATATAAAAATATATATAGGTTAAATATATAATGAGAAGTATATATTTATATATAATATATAATATAAACTGAGAAGCTGCGCAAATCTACGTTCATTATCACCATTGATTTGCGCAGCTTCTCAATTAACAACAGCTCCGTGTAGTAACAGCTGCTCTAAGTGATATCACGCAGCTGATGGTATTTACCGCTGATTAGAGAACCGGCTTTACTGACGAGACATGCATTAATCATCAGCCGATATATATCGGTGCATCATTTTTAGATTTGCTAAACATAGAATGGTGTTTTTAAATTATTAGTGCTTTAAAGATGAACTGTAGGTAAGAGTTAGATGACAGCAAAGGTCATTTTAATGTAAAGTTAGGTAAAATGAGCATAATAATTAAATATCTTATTTCGAACCATACCGATAACTTCTAAATCTCTTTTATCTGCCGTTAACTGATATTTCCTGCATCCCAACACATCCACCCAGAACACCCAAACAAGTGTGCACTTGTTAACATCTTAGCAACAACATGGCAAAACCTGGCAACCAATATCAATACCCAGCAATAATTCCACATTTTCTAACCCTAACCACTGCTGCAGTCCATGATCTCCAAGCACAAATCCAGACTTTGCTCTACTAAGAAAACCCTGCCGACTACAGCATTAGGCCCTCCTGTCATTCAAAAACCCCCGATGTGGTCCAAAGAGCGGATGTAGCCCCCTCCCAGGGGTCAATCCACTGCAGTGACGAACCATTTCCTGACATTATAAAGCTGTGACTGTGAAGGGAAAAAACTGTTCGGACAAACTCCAAACTTGGCAGGCCAGCGGGGTCAAGCTGAAACAATAATAATATGCTGATCGGTTTACAGTGTGCAGCAAATTAAGCACATACAAATATGTAACCTGTGTTAAATGTCACAAAATCAGAGCCCCTAACAGGAATTAGGGCTGCACAATTAATCGAATTTCTAATAGCGATTACAATTACGGATGACACAATTACATAAATGTTCAAAGAATCAGTTAAACAAAGTCCACTTAGGATATTCTGCATGCTTAAGACGCTTTTTTTCTTTCTACATCTCATCTTAATGGTTTTTCCCCCATTATTTTATTGTTAGTTTAACATTAAAATACCATGCATATTTTACCTTTTTATTTAAAAAAGAAACCAATCCAATGTATAGTTGACATTTGAGGCTCAGTACTAAAGAAAAGCAATAAAAGTTTTTCAGTTAAGTGTTTTCAGCTTGTTTATTTTCATATAAAAATATGTCATGCAGTTGCTTCAAACAAAGGTGCGAAGATCATTCATTTAATCGTAATTAATAAATCGCAATTACAATTTCATAGGAATAATGGACAATTCTGATTTTTGTCATAATCGTGCAGCCCTAGGGAATGCTACCCAACACTGTGGGCTTCCTATTTCCTGCTTCAAAAGGAAAGAGGAAAACTAGTTTGCTCTAAAAGCAATGGGCGGAATGGAGCACACCACCCTTTCCTACATCCTCCTGCAGAGA
This sequence comes from Carassius auratus, assembly GCF_003368295.1. Lineage (NCBI taxonomy): Eukaryota > Metazoa > Chordata > Actinopteri > Cypriniformes > Cyprinidae > Carassius > Carassius auratus. Next base: position 24,602,239 of record NC_039247.1, read on the forward strand.
AACAATGAGTCTGCGCTCACAGAGGTGAAGACAGAGAAAGATAACTCATGAAATACAATCCTATGCACAGGTTTCATGCCTCTCAGGTGGGGAAAAAAAGATCTCTAAAAGGTTGCGACTGTGCATCAACAGTTCTGCAAACCTAGGCAAGTTCCAGAGATGCTTTCTCAGCCAAAAGTGAGTTGATCCCCACTGAAGAAGAGCATCAACCCTTGATGAGCATATGCAAGGCTCACATAAAAGTGCAAAACAAATATGAAAAACACTAACTGATCAATCCATAATACCAGTCAACAGTCACATGAACACATATTTTTTATTTCATGTTGCCCCTCTGACAGAAGAGCCATAAAACATGCCATATTACAGATACAACTACCATATTTAATATATAATGTTATAACGGTCCCATATTAATGTAGTATGTGAGACTGGCATGTCTATATATCACAGCTAAAAGTTAAATCTGAAATATATATGTATATATATATATATATATATATATATATATATATATATATATATATATATATACTTAACTATCTAAAAATTATCACATAATGAAAAAAAATACACAATTGTTACTTAATTGTTAGCAACTATGTATTGGGTTTCTATTGAGCAACTGAGCAATTTTTACTGTACTTTTCCAGTGTTTATAACTGTTTCAACTTGTACCTTAAATAACAACTCTTTTTATTGCGCTATGATTACATTTTTTTTAACGGACAGCAAGCCCTAAGCTCATTCCTGAGCTGTATCTAACTTGAATAGTTGAATAGTTAAGAGTGTAGTTTCCAATATCACTATCATATCACATTACACTTCATGGCGCTCCATGCATCCTCTTTTCACACACAAAAGTCTGATTATTTAAGATTTAAAGACGATACACAACATGCATTCGTTACAAAGTACTTAAACGGGTTCACGTGTGAAACAGAAGTAGTTTAGTTGCAGTGTCACACTGTTGCGACGCCCGGTGAGTTGAACTAAACAAAAGGGTCATCCCTGTGTAACTCGTGGCGGATCTCTTTATCTTTCCCAGGCGAGTCAGTCCCGATGCGCGGGACAATTAATACACGACTCCTCTACCGTTAACACTCGGTAAAGTTCACCTACCTGTTAATCTTGTGCGCGAAAGCCCTCCGCTCGCTGGGTAAAGTTGCCATCCCATCTAAACAGGGAGCACTCCTTGCAGTTTTCCTGTACTTTGGTATTATTATTGTGGAGCGGAGGCATAAGCTTCCTTGTGTCAGTTTTTGGGCGCATAACAGCGCCTCCTCACGGTCCGGGGGCGAATGGCGCTTATAGTAGCTCTATAGTAGCTGACCAAACCGGTTTCCCATGACGCACCTGTCTGTCTGTCTCCAGGGATCTGCTGCGATGTTTATCGTTTCTGGATAGTTCAAGGTGATGAATGTTTTTCCTATTAAAGAGGAATAAAGCTAACTCTGCAGACTACCAAAAACACCACAAGCTATCTGTTATCCTAACTACTTGTTACAGGGTTTTCATTTCTTTTAAATGCCCCTCTTATGGGTAATGAAAGTTAATATTTTGGTTTTGCAACAGCAACAGATTGACATGCATGCAAGGTCAAAAAACACATTTGTTGTCTTAATATAATATTCTTTTTTTACCTTTCTTGCTCAACGATCTCCCAAACGACTCGTTTAACCCCTCCTTTGCATGAGCGTAATCAGCAGTGATTGGTCTGATAGGTCTCATTTTCATTTCATCGTGAGCATGTGACGCCTGATAAAGCAGCGTTTGTGAGCGCAGTGCTGCTTTGTATACAGTATTGTTATCGTGAAAACAGCTATTTTTACCGTTTCAAAAGCGGCACCAGTGGCAAAGAATTTGCATTTTCATTCAACACGAAAAGACCATCAAGTGGGCTGGGAATATGCGAATATGTCATGTTGACATCAACAGGAAATGGCTCGGGATTCGTTTTTAAAAAGACTCGTTTCAGTGATTCAGAGTCGTCTCTTTCTTTAGAGAGGTAATATCTTTATACATGGTGCACTTTCAGATTTAAAACTTTGCAGGATGTTTTCATTCACTTAGAGCCGTGTTACACACTGCATAAAAGGTCATTTTCAAAAATACATAATAGGGGCACATCGGCTATGTTGTTAAAAAAACAGCATACCAAAGCTATCAATATATTCTTTCAGAATAGTTTATTGATCCGATATTGTTGTAAAACATTTCATTAGCCAACTGTAGACTCCTAACGGATGTCAGGCGATATTATATAGAATTCAGTATTGATGTAGCATTAATGTAGATTATATATTTTACAATGGTTATAGGGTTAGTTTTTTTTCCGTGTGAATGAAAGTGGTGGAGCTGTGTGATTTTTGCCTGAGGCAAAGAGAAAGTTTTTTTTAACTGAAGGTAAATCAGTAGCAAAACTCGAGAGCTTGTTGATCTTGTGAGAGCTTGTCATATTAACATTCGTATTTGTACGCTGAAATTTTTACTCCCAGCTCTGATGTGAAAAGCTGAATCTTTCAATTGGCACAAACAGACAATTATCAAAACACCCGTGTTTTGAATCGGAAGTTGCAGATTAATAGTTACGAATGTGTAGAATGACATCCACACAAAGAAAATGACATATTTACTTTTGCACTTTACTTCAGTTTTGCTGCACAACATCAAGTCGGCACTTACAACCTCTCAGATCTGGCAGTTAAAGATCAAATCCTAGTGCTCTGACTTTTGCTACTCCTTTTGCGGCATTCCTGTTGCAAAACTCACATTTTATTAAGACATTTTATATGTATCAGTAATTTGTAAAACACTGCAAACTATTTTCACTGAATATCCTTAGCTTTTACAGGATTTTAAGACATTCATCTTTTAATTCAGGTATTATCTGGCAGACAAATAATGCAACAACAACACAGGCAGCATACGGTCTTCTGTATCAGCCGCGCTGCATGGATGCACTGTTTTTTTTTTCAAATCAAAGTGTAAATACACATAGAAAACATTTCCTTGTCGCGGCTGAAAATTATTCTTGTCCCTTCAAAAAGTTACGGTTGAACCACTGATGGCAGATGGACTATTCTGACTATGTATTTTCATATTTTTCCAGACATTGACAGTGTAAATTACTTGGCAGTCTATTGGACAGTCACAAGCCTCCTGTTTTTCATCCGAAATATCTTAAATTGTGTTCCGATGAACCGATGAACAATGCTTTTATGGGTTTGGAACGACATGGGGGTAAGTGTTAATGACAAAATGTATCTTTGGGGTGGAGTATCCCTTTAACTGCGGTTAATCTTTACAGAATTTATACCCTGAGATGTAGGCTATTTTATGTAGGACATTTACATTGAACATGCATAGGGCATTTAAGTTTTATATATATATATATATATATATATATATATAATATGTGTGTGTGTGTGTGTCAGGACAGCATAAAAAATGTGCAGAATAAAATGCAATGTAATGACAAAAATGTATCTGATACCCTATCAGAATCCTCTTATTTTTACTCAATGCACATTTATAGATCAATGCATAGTTACACAGACATATAAATACTTATTTTGCACATTGCTTGCACAACCGATGCATCCCCTCAGAGCCTTTTTCACGATTTACAGTATTTTTTATCTCAGTCTCTTTTTTTTCTAAATATATTTGTTTTTATTTCTTTTCTATATTGTATTTACTCAGAGACCCATATTATTCTGTCCCTGTGTTTTATGTTTACTGCAGCAGTGCTTCAAGTTCCCCCAGAGGATCACTGAAGTTATATTCCCTTATATTTTCAGCAAGCCCACACATTTGCTATATGTTATATTGCAGTACAGCCACCAGAGAGCGATGTGCTCCACAAGTGCCGGAGACTTAGAGCCTGAAAAGGCGGTGGCTAGGAAATAATGACTCAACCCTCCACCTTATTGTCTTGATGCAGCATTGTCCAGATTTAAAACAGCACACAGACAGATTTCATTAATCTTTTCGGAATAATTCCACAAATAACCTAACACAGCAATAATATAGATATGTAAGCTCAGTGTCCCTTCTAGTTAAACAATAGATCTAAAAAAAACAAAAAGCTGTTGTTGCATCCCAGGATTCTTCAGATTTCTCAGACAGTTCTTCCACTGCTAGTTGAATACACATACTCTTGTAAAATCGCATAATTATACTTCAAATAGCAAGACACCTATGTTTATTTCCCATAAATCAAGTCCCACACCCAAAAGCAGATTACCAGGAGGCATTTATTGACATTTTCCTTCACCCAAGGGCACACATTTATCAGTTTAGAGCGAAGCCATCACTCCTCTCTCCTTCTCCCCATCCCCCACGGTCAGTCAGTGAGGTATGACCATACAGCGCAGGCTTCCTCCTCCCTATAGCTCAGCTCAGCACCATGCCCCATTAATTCAGCACCAAGGAGAGCTGCTAGTGCAGGTACAACAAGCCAGCACTGACCTAAGGAATGATGCTGACAGTGTTTGTGTGTGTGTGTGTGTGTGTGTGTCTTTTCCCATTTGTTAAGCTCTCAGAGCGAACAAGGGCATTTCAGGAAACACTTCTGCCATGTGTGTTGTATGCTTTATATGTTTTTTGTGCAGACTATTCCCCTCACAGCAGTCTGTACTCCCATGCTGATGAAGATTAATGAATCTCTCTCCTCTCTTTGGCTTGCAAGTACTAAAACCTGATGCTTGGCATCACAAGGAATAAATATAGATCTTGTGAAGCTTTAGGGGTTTTTCTACCGCAGCCTTACTGGGGATTTTCATGTCATTTGTCCGGGTTTGAAGGATGAGCAGCATGTACCGATGGGAGTGGACTGGCTCGGAGATGTAATGGACCATCATTCGAGCAATTACATTAAGAGAATTACCGCATTGCGACTGTCATGCGAACCCAGTACATACATCCGTGGTGTGTGCGAGTGATACACATGCATCCTTGAACTCTGTGACACTCTGTTGGCAGTGATGGGATGCAACATGTGCCATCCAGATGGAGAATTAAAAATAGTTTTGCTTTTTGACTTGATTGCGTGCACTGTAGGCAGGCGGCGTTTCCATCATGTCTTTCTTTTCTTCCCTTTCCTTCTGCCTCTCCACGTCGAAGGCTTTCTGTTCCTCGACCAGCACTATTGTTTGGCTGCCCCTCCCCCCACGGGCAGGAGAGCACCCCCCATCCCTGCTGCATTACCGAAGAACAAAAGAGAGAGTGTCAGACGCCACCCTCTAGATCTCTTTCACGCCCCAGCCCCCACCCCGCTTCCAGATGGGGCTGCCTTTTTTCAGGGTCTCTCTGAACCCCAAGAGTCCTCCAAAATGGACGCGCCCCTCCCCCTCTCCCCACTCTTCAGCTGCCCGTCATCCACCTGCTCTCTCTGCCACGCGCCCGTGCCCAGAGCACGCCCCCTTCCCTGTCCCACCCTCACAGCCAGCTCCATTCAAATCGTTAACCACTTGCTTGCTGTGGCCTTGCTCCAGGACATTACTTTTTGCAGCTGTAAACCTTCTTTTTCTGATATGTAGTCCTCCCAGGCCTGCAGGGAGGGGGAAAACAATCATGTTTGCATGTGTAACGCTGTGTGATGAAGCAGTGTTACTCAACTCAAAAGAATCTACATTTGATTTTAAGTGGCAACCCAAGACAATACTAAAACAAAACAACAATATTGTCGTGAAATGCACTGTTACCGTGAATACTGGCTCAACAATATGCAAAATCTAAAAGAGAAATATCCCCATGATGTTATAAAAAAATGCAACCTCCTTCTACTCAACACGGTGTTTGCCCATGCACTGAAAATCAATGGGGTCCAGGTTATCATAACTTTACTATGTTATTATTATTGTGACCTCTCTAGAAATGTTGAAAATAAATAATGCTATCAATTACAGTTAGCTTTAATTTAGATGAAAATTTTCCCTTTGTTTGATCAATGAATCACACTCAAAATATGAGAGTAGGGAGGTGGGGAGAGTGTTTTATTACCATAACTGTTCAAAAGTGTCCCAAAAAAAACCTTACTCTTGATCTGTACTTCCTGCAGGCAGGCTGTTTAGCATCCCATCTTTTTTTATGAAATATAAAATATTTGGACACAGAGTACAGGTGGAGTGTCTTGTTTTTGTGGGACAGTAGCAGTATACATTGTGTTGTAGTTGTGCTTTTTCCCAACAAGATTGCTACTGGTGCTAAATTGTTTACAATATTATCATATGCATAGCATCAACATTTAGTGTTTTTTGTCCATAGAGTAAATAGGGTCCAAAATAGGGCTGTCAGTCATGATATCAGATTTTCACTACATGATGGTCATGGTCAAAAGAAATTTACAATAACATTATTTCTGCAATATCTATAGATATTAACTTTGCTTATTTTGTCTTTTCTATTTTTTGGCCAATGAGCCACATAAAAAAAAAAAGTAATGTACTTTTAAGTACTTATTACACAAACAATATACTTTTGAATTTTTAGAGTGCTTTTTTGATCCACTTACTACTTGAAGCAGAACGTAAGTGCATTTTAATATGTAATAATTTCATAAAATGCCAGCTTCTGCGTCGGCAGCATCACATGCATGCATCGTGATACTCTTGTGAAAGCACATCCAAGACTGACATGGAAGAGAAGAAAATGTTGAATAAAGTTGTTTTTGTTTTCTTTGTGCACAAAAAGTATTCTTTTAGCTCCATGCAATTATGTGCTATTTTAACGATGTCCTTACTACCTATCTGGGCCTTGAAACTTGGGCCTATTGTCTATGCAGGGTCAGAAAGCTCTCGGAATTCATCAAAAATATCTTAATTTCTGTTCCGAAGATGAACAAAGCTCTAACAGGTTTTTAACAAAATGCGGGTGAGTAATTAATGACAGAATTAACATTTTTGAGTGAACTATCACTTTAAACTTGACATTATTACAAAGTGCACTTTTTAATAAGTGGTAACAAAAATAGTAAAAAGGCCTTTTCTTACATTCATATTATCAGCAAGTACAGTTTTTAAGAAATGTAAGATTTGAAATAAATACACATGAAGAGTTCAGATGAAATTTCTTGTAAAATGAGCATTTTTTTAATCAATTGCATAGAAAAGATCATATCCTGTACATTGCCATTAGAGTAAAATTACTGAACCTTCACATAGGAGCCTGATAAAAAAAAATGCTCATGAGATGAACATTTTAGACGACACTTGAACTCTACACATGTACATTCAATACAGTGATAAGACAAGACATTTTTCAAAATATCTAGTGGTTTGACGTGACATAAAGGCAAATAAATGATGAAAGAATGTTCATTTTTGGGTAAACTACCCCTTTAACATGGCTGATTAAAAAAATTACAGTATTGTAAATACATAAACAACAGCAGAAGTGTGATTCACCAGCCTAACACATGGAACAAACACCAAGCAAAATATTGCATTAGAATATTGTCAAGAGCCAGATGAAGCCAAAATACCATAGTTTTTAGTTTCATTGGGCACACAGCCTTTGACGTCAACAACAAAAGGCAAGCATTTTCTCCTGAAAAGCTAATAAGTCCAACCATGCATGATTATATGCTTAGTTGCATAGTATTATTTGCATTAGCATAGTTTTTCCTTGCTGTCCGTGACCGTATTAGACCTGTGACCCCTTTTTGCATTGTCATCCACTACTGCAATGAGGGACAGGACAAAATGAAAACTACACAGAGTTCTTGTAGACACAGTGAGATCAGAACATCGCGGGGAATGTTTGACATAATCAGTACACTTATTTTTAAAGCGAATGATTTCAGAATGAGTCATTAAGTCTGCAGTGAGATCACGGTTTGCACTGGTAAGTGGTGATGCCGAGGAGGGGGCAGATGCTCAGTTGATTGTGTTTCTCCAAAAGCTCTGACACGTTGCATCCTCTGAGCTGTATTTGCTCTAGCCCCCCACACCCCACAGCACCCTCCTGAGCCCTCAAGGGAACGGTGGAGAGGAGTGGCACTGGCCTGCATCTGTCACGGGGCAGCTGTTGGTCACTTAATGGAATTTGTCCTATCGCTGATGGGCCAGGGGCAGTGGGAGGTTGGGCTAATGACTCCTGATTCTGCTAAAATCTTGCCAATTACTCAGAGATAGTGTAATCTATACTGCCATTTTAGCTTCTTCTGTCACATTCTCCTTAAAAGCTGATTAGTGATAAACTGGGATTGTATATGCACTGTAGTCACACATTCCAGCAATTGAACCTGTACAGCATGAACTATTTTTCTGCTGAATTCACTGCATTTTGTAACGTCACAGAAGTAAATTAGACAATATTCAAACCTTATATGTTATAAGTGGATAAATGGCAGAACTTGAGTTTTCAATGTAGGTGCAAGCCCCAGAAATTGGATAAAACCTATATTTCCAATAGATTCAAAGACAAAAATGAATGGGAACTTATTTATTTAATATAGATTTTATTTAATTTATTTAATATATGAATTGATTTACCTTTTTTGTATTTTATATATATATATATATATATATATATACATTTTTCATATCATACAAGTTCATATCAGTTCAACAGATTGCCAAAATTGACAATGTTGTACTGAATGATTTTACAATCAGACTCTGAAACCTCTAAATAAAGAAAATCAATGTACACGTGGCAGTCTGAGGCAAGTATTAAAGTAATGGCTTCCCTTGCAATTAAGCCACCATAAGTGCCTTCTCTTGCCTTCATTCCAGTGTTTTAGAAAGCATTTGTGTGTAACTCTTTGACTGTAAGACAATAAGCATTAAGCCACTAAGCATTACTCTGATTTGCACGACTCTTATTTTCCCCCCTGACCTGCAGGAAACACCAACCCCCCACAGCCCTGTTCGCCGTCCACGAGAGTTCAAGCAGCCAAATCAATGAGAAGAAAGAGAAGTGAGCCCTGTTCCTCCCTCTGCATCTGTTAAGGAGCAGAAGAGGGAGGGGTTCACTCGTGGGATGGGGAAGGGAACAATATCAGTCCATCTGTCACAAACAGCCTCATCTCTGCTAAGATGAAATGTAGCTCCAAAGTAAATCAAACAACATGTTACTCCTGCACATTTCCTCGTTATTGACGGATTGAGCCATAAAACTGATAAAAGCCAACGGCATTACATTTGCCGAGCTCCCTGCCCTGACTGATCCACTTAAATGACTGTCAACCAGGGTCAGGCAAAATAGCCTCACAAGGCCATGGATGTATCATATATATATATATATATATATATGTGTGTGTGTGTGTGTGTGTGTGTGTGTATGTCTAAGAAGGATACTCGGTGCGCTTTTAAATCTGAAGTGCTTTTCTCAACGTTCACCTGATAAAACCTCGGCAGCATGTAACACACCCCAGCCTGACGGTTTGTCTCATAAGTGGGGTATTTACAGTCTCCCCTCCCCCTCCCATGCCTTATCCTGCGCTCTCAGTAGCAGGTACAGCCGCAATCTCAGTCATTCATATTTAATTCTAGCAGAGTTTCCGGCCAGACTAATGCGCTATTGATTGCAGGTCTCCCATTACAGTATGGTGAGAGCGAATCGGGAAGGGAAAGAGAAGGGGAAAGAATACCGAAGACTTGGTGGTTCGGGAAAGACGATAAATCAGACAAGAGCGGGGGTAGCTAGCGATCTGACATTTAAGAAATATGACCGTACTTTTAATAAATATAGAAAATGGATGCCGTTTGTGCAGCGTTGTGCAGTTTTCTGCTCTCAAATCCTCAAACACAGTATTTTTAGGTCCGAAAGAGTTTAAGGAACCCCAATTCCATTAAGGCCGGCGCATGTGCTGAATGCAAAATCGTCCGAATGCATTTAAGTGTAATTAAAGATAAGTGCGCTGACATGTTAGAAAGGGCCTTGGCTTTGCTTTGCTTTCTTTAGCACAAGCTGGATCTAGATGTGCTCATTTATGTGTTATGAGAGAGAGCCGGCAATGCTTGAGCAAGTGGAAGAGATGGAAAAGCCAAAGAAAGAAAGAAAGAGGGCATCCTGGTGCTTTGTGTATTTAAGGTTTTCTCCCTGGATACCAACGCAGACGAGGCAAGATGAAAGATTAATAACCGAATCTCTATATTTAACAAGATTGGGTGTAAAACATGCTCCCTAGCAGACATGAGGCCTTCACTCCCACCCACAGCCACCGTCATATGAGCACAGTATAGACGAGGAACTGGGAAATATCTGCCATGTTTATGTGCGTGCTTGTTGCGCCTCACGCACTAACATGTTCGTGCCAACCACATGCATGAGCCGCATGGCAAGCTGAAGAGAATCAATAAGTAAAAAGATGACAAGAAATGTCTAAGTCAGATTCTTCCTCCCACCAGCCTGTCTGCTCTAATAATAGCCTGGAGAAAACACAGAAAGGCAGACGAGGAAAAACAAACTAAGGGGGAGAAAATGCCAAATAATGCATGCAAGGCTGAATTAGGCCAATATCCATTACCCGAAAATGGCCCAGAACTATATGTGGAGAGGCTAGGAACTGCTCTACCAACCCAACCACAACCCCCACCCCTTGCTCCCACAAGCCCATGCCACCCGGAGGGGACGGGAGTGTTACCCTAAGGCTTGGAGCCCACTAAACGGTGGGAGCACAGGCCCAGAGCGCCCATCTCTCACTGCTCTAATCCCATCAGACTCAGCAGCTCTGACTCTCTCCTAAAAGCACAGCAAAATCACATCAGCCTCTCAAACGCAAGAAAGCGCTCCATTACACCAAAGAAGCCGTCTTTTTGTAACGCATGAGTGTTGAAATAAAAAACGAGGATGTAGACAAAATGAAGGGAGATGGTGGACATGCAAAGGATTCTTTATTAATTGTGAGTGTTTATTATGACCGTCTAATCTTGTAAGCATTCTTATCACACCTCATCACGAATGTGCTAAAGTGCTTAAGAGAACGCCAACAAACATGTCCAAATCCCAAACTGTAAACTGGATAACCAACTGCACTTAATCTAATTTAGTAATTAGATTCAATTTCAAAGAAAAACATCATTGAATGCTTGGTGTGCCTCAAAATGTGACATGAATTATGACTATGACTATATTTATGGTGGCTCCAAAAGTCTGAGATAATGCTAGTGATGGATGATTGGATGGATGGATAGACAAACCAGACAGGACTTAAGTCGGTGGACTTGAAATTTAAAAATAGTATTTACTGATGTCTTTCTGCTTTTGAAACAAGATACCGTCTGATGTTCATTCAGGTTTCATTCAGGTTTATTTTATGTAAATATAAAAAGATGATCGTTTCACGTGCGAGAAACGAGACACTACAGTAATCGGTCACGACACATTAAAGAGTCACAAAATGGTATTCATTGTTTGAATTTCTTACTAAATTTCTGATTTTGAAAGCAGAGACCTTGTTTCATACGAGAAGTAACTTGCTCTGTCTTGTCTGTTGGTGTGTTTTCAGTGTCGTCTTTGCTCTGCAATGTATTTTTCACTGTGTGAGAACAAGATGTTGGTGTGAGAGATGCATGGCTTGTCGGACATAACTACGGTAACAAATGGGGCGGGGATCTTTGCAAAGGGTCAGTTTAGCCTAGGGGCTCAATTATTTACTATTTAACTCAACTATAGTTGGCTTAAATTTAACCCAAAATAGACTGAAAAATCTAACAAATAATTAGTATTACTAGATGCATCGGTAACAATCAAAAGGTGAACATTTTAATAAGTAATTTTAAAATGTTTATTGTTTAATTATCATCAAGTCCGTAATAAAACCCAGAAAGGTAGAAATAAAATTAGCTCAGTAAATTTGTGATATATGACAATGCACTTGCACATGAATTTTTGAATATCTCAATATGCATAACATTTATGTAAATGTGAAAAAGTTTTATTCAGTCTTTCCTGTTTTTGCTTTCTTGGCAGCAGCACTCGAGTTGCATAAACTTCATAAGTTTGTGTCAAACCTGATGATCATGTTCTCCTCCAGCATGAATTGAGATGATGCAAAGAGCATTCTGAGCTTCGATGGAGGAAGAACATCTGACCGTCTGTATAAGGTACATCACAAATCGAGAATCTGAATTATCAGGATTTTCAAGTGGCCTCATACCTTTGGACCCTACTGTATATATTTAAGATGCACCTTGGCTAGTGTGATTTACAGTTTGAATATATTGTTGTAGGTGTCACCAAGTTACATATAAATTCAATATAAAAGCATTCTATGAGTCAGGACCCTTCATGAAATACTGTCAAAACAAATGCCAAACAGTGTATTGACTGTGATTATATGAGCCGTCACGCTCAGCATAGCTGGGTAATGAGATTCCTCTTCATTATATGTTTCTACATCCTGAGCTACCGCTTTCAGTACGTGAGCAGAGGTCCAAATTATGCCGCAATAGTGTACTCATGTAGAGCTACTATTAATTCGTAAGACGTCTGTAAAAGAGGTAAAACTAATATTGAAGCACTGCAAAAAAGCACTGGAATAAATATTTGAGAATATGATACTGATGACATTGAAATGAAATAGAATCATTAAACTGATTTCAGAACAGTGTATGGTGAAGGATATTAGTTTTTCATTTACATTTTATGCATTTGTCTGATATTTTATAAAGTGAACTTTCATGCATACATGCTATATAAATTCAGCTATATAAATGTAGGTATTATTCCTAGTGAAAAACCCTAGCTCAAGTAGTACAGCATAATGCAAACAACATTAATATATTACATATAATTACTTTAAATATAATTTATTGTAACTCTGTTTGCACTCATCTTGGGTAAATTAATACAGGATTATTAATTTAAAGCATGAAATATGTATTTATAATCAATGTTAGGTAATGTCCCTAGCTTCACTAGTATAGTATGGTGATAAAAATATTGATATTTTAAATTTTTATATTTATTTATTTTAATTTACATTATCATGGTTGAAAGAATACAGCTTTTATTTATTTATCATTTATATTTATAAATTCCGCTAGTACAACATGGTGATTAAATATATATATATATATATATATATATATATATATATATATATATATATATATATATATAATTATTATTATTATTATTATTTTTTTTTTTGCACCTTTAAAAGTAGCAACAATGTTTCACATTTTATTCAAATTAAACCATATACAAATATTTAAACTAAAAATACAGCTTCAGAAACCAAAATACTAGAGAATGTTTATGACCACACAAAATGGAAATGGATGGTGTACAGTATAATGTTTTACAGTGTACATGCATTTTTTCATTTGTATATGGTAATGAAGGCATTTTAAGGTAAGGAAAAGCATTACAAGCTTAATAGATGCTATTTTAAAATACTGCCAAATTAAAAATCTTCTTTACCTCAGACCATAATAAGGAGAATAACACTAGCTGTAGCAATGGAACACATCTGCTTCACACAATCATATCTCCTGCGCTGGTGCTAAATAGATTCAGCGCGATCATAACATGCTTTCTTCCCATTAATGTGTAAATCCACAATTTGCAAATGTAAAACAGACATTTTTGAGTTATTAGATAAAACCGAGTGCACAGTTGTCTGTTTCCTCCAACAGTTATCTCCACAATAGCCGCGTTTGGATGGCCATAAAAAAGTGACTAAAATCAATGATCATTGAAAGAGCAAAAGAGAGTCTCTTATGCTGTAATGCCACGAGGGACAAAAGCGCCAGTCTCTTAATCGGCTCTTCTGGAGGGGCTCCTGAACATTAAAAATCATCAGTGAAATTAATGTGAGCTTCAAGCAACTGCAATGCTTGATCCTCTGAAGCAGGGTGGTGAATAGGTGCTTCAGATGCCCTCTTACCCACGAGCTGGACTCAGCTGCCCTGCTGCCAGCCAAGACCCCTAATGAGCCTCCGCAATTAAGACGGTTTATTCACGCTAAGTGTGAACGGGGTGCGTGTGGAACCGTAGGCAGCTAACAGACCTGGGCTCTTTGTGCCACAAGTGCCGCTTTTATTCAGCTCACAAAGCAGAAAACAACACCCGCACCTATAATGGCGAAGTCTTTCCCCCTCACTTGGTCGCGACTTGACAGAGCAGAGTGGGCGGGGTTAAGACAGACTGACAGCGGGGCCCATCTCTATCCTCTTATTAACGCTTAACGAGTGCCTTCCTCATGCAATATTCATCGCCACTAATATCATCCAAGCTCTGAGCTGAGCTGGCTACTTATGTAAGGCAATTATGTAAAATATCAGACAGGGCCCACACTCAGAATCTGACTGGGGTAGAGATGCGGGACAAGAACCAAGAGTGAAAGGGAGAACTGAAAGTGAAAGGGAGCATGAGAGAGGAGGACGAAGGCCAGGACGATTAGCCATGGTTATTATAGTTAACTAAAACTAAAACCATTATGTTACGTATGATAAAACAAACTTTAACTGAAATAAAATATGAACAATTTATTTTATTATAGCTAGTTGCCAAGGAAACATGTCTCAATGTTATTTAGATTCACTTGTACTAAGACTAAAACTGAAATAAAAAAGTATTTACAACAAAATTACTAAAAATTAAGAAATATTCCATCCAAAATACAAAGACTCACTATTTACTCATCCTCATGTCATTTCAAACCTGTATGACTTTCTTCTGTGAAAACACAAAATAAGATATACTGATTATTTTTATTATATTTTGATATTTTATGCTGGTAACTTCACAGGTCCCATTGACTTCCATTGTATTTTTAAGTCTATGCAATGCAAGTCAGAGAGAACCTTAACCATTTGGTTACCAACATTTATTAAAATCTCTTCTTTTATGTTTCTCAGAAAGAAAGTCAAACAGCAGTAAATGATGACAGAGTGATAATTTTTTGGGCGGACCATTGCTTTAGCTAAAATTCAAATGAAAACAGAAAATAGAAAAACAAAAACTAGTTTCAGATCTTAATAAATGATAACACCCGTCGCAATCATATTGCCATTCATTCCTGAGTACCAGATTGAGTCAAATTACCAGAGAATGCTTGGCCTTCGCTGTTAACCCCTACCCAGAAATGCACAACAATCAGCGCTCTCGAGCTTATCAAAAGGTTAACGAGTTTGAACGCATCTGCCCACTCACCCATCTCCAATGATTTCCCGAGAACTCATCAGCCAAAATATATATAATTGTCTATATTACTCAGAGTAGACACGTTGAGAAAATGCTGTTTTTCTGATCTGCATTACAGCGCATTTGCCCGCCAACGACAATACCTCCCACTCAGTACCTCTCTGACTCCTGATGCCTGATACCTGTGCTGTGACTGTCTACAATCTGCATAATCACAGAGAACTTCTGCTGAAGATGCGCGCACACACAGCGCTCGACTTCCACAAGGTCACCCAAGGCCGATGCAGATGTAGGTGAGTTCCAGCGACCTGCGGTCTCTGGCGCGCACATAAACAGACTAAAATAAACACATCCTCTAGTGGGAATGACATCCCCCTCACACCTCATCGGCTAAGCGTACATTTCCATAAGCCTGCATGCTCTGCAACCATCTCCTCCAACTTCACCCAACGGAGTGAAAGTGCCAAAGACATCCGCGTAACAGAGATAAACCGAGTGCACTCCCTCAGGTCAAGGCCCTGTGGGGGTCTGTGCAGAAATAGGTCATTTGTCACACATCAAGTCCTGGGGCAGGAGATGCATTATAGATGAGACCAAACAGCCTGTCTCAGTGAGCTCTATCCACTCCCTGAGACTGGAAACGGGGGGAAGGGAGCTTGAGATAACAACCGCTGCAATCAGTGTGTGGATGTTTAATATCAGCACCAACGAGCAACAAAAAGCAGACACATGCCTTCTGATTTTAGATATCACTGGACATTATGTCAATGGGATTATAAAACAATGCATGACATCTATATGACATTGACAACCAAAACGATGTCTTAATCCATATTGTAAGCACTGGCCTTTGTGTGATTATGCAACACACTCATTCAACACGTACCTGACATGAACCGTTAAATAAGTATGGGCAGGTATTCAAACAGTGGGCCGTGTCATGACCTTCACACAGTTATGCCTTCAACACAGCCATTATGCATTTGGAAGAAAAGAAATGCCGGACTCATTCACGGCATTCTTAGAAATGCAGCCCATCAGACTGAGAAGATGGAATTTGAGAGGAAGAGCTGCGCTGCAAGGACAAATAATCAAGAGAGGGAAAAACTGAGGCTTGAGTAAGGGGATGAGAGAGAGAAAGAGAGAGAGAGAGAGCGAACGAGCGAGGGGTAAAGAGAAGGAGAAAGCATGGCTCCTGTCTTTTTCTGCATCCATCTGTTCGGCGTGCAGGTGGAGCTCTATTCACTCAGCTCTGCATGTGTGGCGGGGGGAGGCAGGAAGAAAGGGAGGGCAAAAGGAAGAGTGGAGAGATGGTGGGGGTTGGAGGGACGGGGGGCTCTCGGTGATCTCTCCTGAAGGGGATAATGGGAGAGGAGAGCATTGCAATGGCTGCCATGTAGTACCCTCCCTGCACAATTAGCCAATCAGCAGCAAGCTCTGCCAGCCAGAAGGACACATAAAAGAAGAACATTGCAGCAGAGGCACAGAAGGAGCCTGCGAGGAGCTGGGAAATACACACACAACAGCAGAACCACAACACCCTCCCCTGGACACACCCTACTGGGGATCACTGCTTCTCTTTTTTCTGAACCATCGCCCACGCCACACGGAGAGAAATCTCTCTCTCATCATCGTCCTGAAGAAAACCCCCTTCTCCTCATTTTCCCACTGCTGAGGAAACCTACAATCACACGGGCTGAGCTTTCCTGCCGAAGACTGTCGTTTTTCCTTTTTCTTTTTTTTTCTTTTCGTTTGGAACCTGACATTCGTCGCTCTCGAGCCACGCCACGGCGTAATATCTGCAAGACGGCCTGAAGACCTGCGACTTGAAGGACCTAGATCACTATCATCTTTGTACATCAAGAATGGTTACTGTACGTATGCCCTTTTTCTCATGATCTCATGAAAAAACAATAACAGCATCACCACAAAATCAGTTCTAACAGCTGACATATATACTCAGATACACAATACAGGGCATATCAATACAAGCAAACCAAAACATATGCACACAGCATTTGGTCAAACATACTGGCACATCTAATCGCGGATCCAGTAAACAAGATTAACGATTAGCCCGTGTTATAAGTAATGTGATATACAGGCATGCGCGAGCTTCGTTTTCTGAGGGGATTCAAAACATTGCTTTCTCCTGCCGTAAGAGCCACTCGTCATAAATCACGTAATACGTAAAACCCTCCGCAATATACATGTATTCCTACATCAACTGATTAAACGCGTTCAGGCGATAATTAGCCATTGTTAACAAAGAGCGCCAAAGAATTCCTCAGAAATAGCTGAGGCGCGGCGGAGGCAGAAGAAGAAGGGCGTGAGAGGGCACATGCCTCGCTCGGAAAGGATGCTCGAGACTGAATCTCGGAGACAAAACACGATGCCTCGGAGGCTGAGAGCCCATCAAGAGCAAAGGCAAAGAAAAGGGTCGAGTCACTCAGCGGGGGATGGGAGATATTATGCATCCGTTGGAGATTCCTAAAGCTTGCGAAGCAATATAAGACACCGCGAGAGAGGAAAAGGCGAAATGTTATGTCTGGAAACGGCTAAATATCAGGCATTTCTTGAGACATCTTAGCGAGTTGCGCTTTTCTCCTTCCCTCGCCAAAAATATGACGACTCCGAACGAGTGTAAATAAGCAATTTGAGTGGAATACAAAGGCCTTGAGGGAAAGCGTTTTGGGCGTGTCTTCTCTAAAAGAAGACAGCGATGGCACGCGCGCAGAATCACCGTCTTCACGTAGATTTTCGGTGTGGAAACATAAACAGAAGCGCTTATTTGAATACAAACGTGTTCTCATTTAGAATGTTAAGATTAATTAATGACGTTTAATTCTCAAGGCCTGCTCGAAGTGATGCGCGTGCTGTTAACCGTCTTTGTTTCTTATCAGAAAGAAGTGATAATAGTAGATTGGTTTTAATGGCGACTCGTGTTGTAGAATATGATTTTAAAAGCCTACTCTTTGAATATTACACTAGCTATACCATTGACATTTTGCGTTTGATGTTATAGAGGCCTCTAGCCTTGACAAATAAGTAAATATATATTGTTCTGCGGTGAAGGACAGCCTGCCTTGTTTTATAGTGACCTCAAACAAAAGGCGATAGGCAACGACGCGCTTCTCTTTCGCTTTAAGTCTCAATCGATGTTGTGATGGATGAATGACGGGCCCCTCGGCGTGTTGTTCCGCAGTCCTCCGTGAGCACGAGCCTCTACCGCAGTGCCAAAGCACATAAAACCGTTGAGTCAGATAACCTTCTCCAAACCAGTCGCGTACGCAATCCAAGGACGAGGACATCACAACGATACACAACACAACACAACCGTCTGAACACTCGAGCTCCTCGTTAATCGTTCATAAAGGGGATTGCCAATTAAAGAAAAAGACGGCGTTTTAAAATAATATACATGATTGACAGTAGCTAGTCAAGGCCGTTACGCACGCTGTAGGATCACCAGGCCTCGTCTATTGTGAATTTGAACGGTGATTATTTTGAACAGGTACAGTACAGAAACGGATTTTAATCAAATTAACTTAATTATTACGATCATTCCATTTAAATATGGATTTCGGGTGAGAAAAAAGAACTACAATAGCACACACACACACACACACACACAAAAACCTTTCTGTTTGATAATGCATTTAATAATTGAAGCATTTTCTATTGTTTATTACTTTTTTATATATAAATCTTACTCCATTACAATTGAATTGTTTCTGTTTGTATTTGTTGTGGTTTTAGTTATTGTAAAGCACATTGTTCAGCGTGGGTTGTTTTTAATTGTGCTATATGAATTGTCATACAATAGAACAGAATATTATACAGGTGTTTTTATATAAAGGAAAAGCATGAGCTAGAGGCATTTCTTCGATTACATTGTTAATTAAATGTACATTTTTAATATTTTTGCTATTATTATTATTATTATTAAATGGTCTTGTTCCTGTAGAATATAGTAAAAGTGAAGACAGTTGCAATGCTCATTGTTCCCGGAGAGTCCCGCAGCCTCTGGTCTCGACACAAAGCTCTACTGTTTACATTAATATTCATAGTGCTGCCATGGTCTCTGTAGAGGAGGAACGGGTGGCTCTTTTGTTCGCTTGTGTCAATACGTTTATTCAGCAAAAAGGAGCTCGGATTTGTGAATGCCCACAGAGCACACGCGCACTTGTCCAATCAAAGGACGAGAGGATAACGAGTTTAAACGACTCGCAAACGTGTTTATTTATAAGGACGACATTAAGAGCTTAATGCCCACTTGATAAAACGGAGCCCGCGGCACCAAGGATATTTGTAGGTAGTTGTCTATGTTGAGCCACTCCCGGTTTCAGCACTCTGGATAGCGACCAAACAGGAATACCGGAATACGGCGAGCGCCTTTTCTTCCCGCGTTCTTTCAGAATTCTGATAATTGAAAATAGCAAATAAATAGCTTTTAAATAAAATAGTACTATTTACTATTTACTAGTACTAATATAAGAGAGACTTGTGTATCCGCGTGATAAATCAATGATCTTTCGCGCTGCAAATTTCACGAGTGAAATTATCCCAATTCACCGAAAAAACAACAACAAAAAACAAAAACAAATAAAAGGGTTTATCTGTTCAGTTTTGACTTGTGTCCTGTTGTTTTACTGCTGCCACAGTGATCCCTTAAGCTGCAGTGAGAGTGTGGCTAATGTCTTTTGTTTAGGATAATCCTGTAATCTGTTACTGAAACGGCCTATTGGTAATCCAACATTCCCATTTCAGTCAGGAGGCCCGTCCAGACACGTATACGTTTATGAATTACAAATGACAAAATTAAGGTCTGCGTTAAGCGTCAGAAATGTCACGAGAACAGATTCATTTTCGTTGACTGATAATGCCGGGAATCGCTACCCTGGCAGTCTGCAAATTAATGTTGACATGTTACATACAGC
The DNA here is from genome assembly GCF_003368295.1 of Carassius auratus. Classification (NCBI taxonomy): domain Eukaryota; kingdom Metazoa; phylum Chordata; class Actinopteri; order Cypriniformes; family Cyprinidae; genus Carassius; species Carassius auratus. The sequence continues at coordinate 24,622,281 of NC_039247.1, forward strand.
TAAAGATTAGATCAGCCTTATGCTTTATTTGTTTACCTCTCCGGATCTTGTTAGAGACTGTGTTTATTTTAAGCAAATGGCTTCCTCACTACACAGGGATATTAAGGAAGTGACGTGAGCCGATGGTCTTTACAGTCAGATTGCTTTTTTCTCATGCTGCTTTCAGGCCTGTTTTTTTTTTTTTTTTTTTAAAGCATGATGTGTTTAAGGCTGTTAGTGTATTTGAATTTATTAACATATTTTAAAATCATCTACATTTTTATTAAAGTCAGTCACATTATGTCTCTCAATAACAAAAATGGTGGTAATTAAACCAAGTGGCTTGTTTTTTTCTTACATTTGTGTACTGTGACATTCAAAAGGAAAAAAATTAATCTGGTCACACTTTATATTAGGTGGCCTTAACTACTATGTACTTAGATTTAAATAAATCATTTGATACATTTGATAGTGTATGTACTGCGTACATACATGTTTTTACATTGTACTTCTATAAATACCTGCATGTAATTTGATCTGTAATTGGTTTCTGTAATAACAATTGTAGTTACACTGTTGAACCATCCCTTACAATTTAAATAACCTAAATCCTACCAATCCCTATCTCTAATCATACCTGTATCCCAACTCAATAGCAGGAGTGTTTTGCAATAAAAAATGATCACAATAAGTACATTGTAATTATTTTTTTTTTATGTAAGTACATAGTAGATAAGGCCACTCTACAAAATGGGACAAAAATCACTTTTGTTTGACAAGGCTTGACGGTCATTTCAGTAGACTCTAATTACAGACTCACTAAGAGGAATCTTAGCAGTCATTTATCCTTATCAGCGCGCTGGTGGGAAGGTAATAGGTTTTGCGTAAGAGATGCAGGGCTCTTGTTTGCGTGCGAGTCTGTCTCCTTGTGTAGGCGATGCTGATGCGGTGCATTAAATATTGAGGGAGAACTCTCCCAGAAATAGAAAAGTACAGGCTGGGACGGAAGCGCCAAAGCCCGCTCGGTGGCCACATTTTGTTTCGAAATGCCTATTTTTAATGGCGTAGATTCAGGGACAGTTGGTAAGGTGTGTGATGTTTAAGCAGCACAGTGGAAGGAACTCCAGCAGTAAGCAGTCTCTTGCCTGTCTCTGTGAGTCATGTATTTTAGGATGAAGTGCTCTTCCTCCTCTACCTCTGCTGTGCTGGCGAAAGTATCTGGGCTGTAAGATAGTGTACGTGTCAGCCAAAGAGGCTGTGTGTTGTGTAACTCCCTACATTCGTCGCTGAGGATGGGTGGCTTGCCATAGGGAGGTTTACTTCAGTTCACAAATCACATTTGCCCTGATCCTGTCACTTTGTGTCAAGACTCACTCCGTTTGTGTCAAGGCATAGAGAGGGCCTGTTTGAGTAGGTTTATATTCTAAACCCGAGATAGTTCCTAGGCTATGAAGGCTATGGGCTACTGCCCAAGCAAAAGATGCCATTTTATCGCCATTCATGATCAAACGAACGCCCCTTTCTTGGAAATTCCTGTTTTGGTGACAGTCAGTTTTGCCTAGATCCATGTTTGCCGTGCTTTAATAACTCGTCTCTCTGAGCTTTCTCCTTGTCAGTGTCAATTTGCCTGAGATATAAATTCCGGCTGCCCCGAAAGCTTGTTTTATTAATGCAAGACAAAAAGCGATTTTAACCGAGCGCTAGTTCTCGAACATGCACACACTAAAAGTCAAGAAGCCAGCCAATAGCAACAGTCGTCAAGCTGCTGTTACCTGGGCAACCTGGTTAGAGGTAAGGCTCAAGGCAAGAATAAATCATTCCACCGAAGAGACAGAGCATTACAGAGAGATGAGAGGAAGAGGCAATGCTGAAGGGAGAACAAAGGAACAGACTTCCCACACTACTATAAATTCACCTGTTAGCGCAACTGAACATAAATTTTTAAATTACACGCTTAATTAGATATCAGATACACTTTCGTTCATTTCCAATTACGTTCCTGGAAGGGTTTCTCAAATTAATTTTAATCTAAAAAAAAAAAACGAAGACACTTGTGGCAGATGATTCTGCCTGTTGATCGTGGGACTCCAACAAAAAAAAGATGACGGATGCATTGTTAATTAAGTTGGTGAGACTCCCTGTTCCACCCCAGGGGCCGTTCTGTGGAAAGAGTGCTTTCAGTCAACTAAGGATGACTAATACATGAACATACATTACACGCGCCAATCTGTAAATTCTTGAGAGTAGCAGCCTTGGGAGAAATACAAAAACTAAAGAGATAAAAATGCTGGATTTCTTATGGTGCGATGCACAGCACTGACTTTAAGAACTCCAGTTGTACATTGTGACAGAAAGGGACCGTTAAAGACTGAAGTAGCGTCTACAACCTGCATACATCTGTTCTTTGAAAATCCCCTACAGACCAAATTAACCATCATGCTGTGCACCACACCAACACGGATGAACCAAAGACTCAGACACCTGCACACACACACACACACTTTTTATATAAACAAGGTGCCATCTTCTCATCTTTATTTGTCGGAATTACATTTTTTAAAAGTAAATGAAAAAATAGAGTTAGCAAATACATTTATGTGTATCCTCTCAGAGGCGAGTGATGTAATGCTGTTTGACCCTGGATAGCATGAAGGGGGCTGGGAGAGAGTGAATGGACTGTGACATCTGCAGGGCCAGGGGCTGAGAGTTGGAGAGAGATGAAGTGAGGGAGGAGGTCAGAGGAGGAGGGGAGGTGGAATATTGTTCTCCTCCAGCCCTATAGCATTCAGACGCATTGATTTTTAACCCCTCAACCAGGATGCAAAGCATTACGCCCCTCAAATTATGCGTTTTCACCCAACTCAGAGTGTAATTTGTCATTTTCCCACCTGCAGATAATTAGCACCATGGAAACTCAGGTGTCCAATGGTCCGAGCGGAACCAGCCTGCCTAACGGCCCCGTCATTAGCACTAACGGTGCTGCGGACGACAGCAAAACCAACCTGATCGTCAACTACCTGCCTCAGAACATGACCCAGGAGGAGTTCAAGAGCCTATTCGGCAGTATTGGAGAAATTGAGTCCTGCAAATTAGTCAGAGACAAAATTACAGGTGAGCACGCGATTTGGTCTTGGTGAAGATTAGCATCAAAGCAGAATTCACCAATGCCTTCTCATTCATACAATTGCAGGCCAGAGTTTGGGCTATGGCTTTGTAAACTACGTGGATCCCAATGATGCCGACAAGGCCATCAACACGCTCAACGGTCTCAAACTGCAGACCAAAACAATCAAGGTAAGAAACTCATGAAGCCACGCTCTTCAATCACTCAATGGGGAGGAATAAAGCAGGGCCCAAGACAGACGTTACAGCAGGACGGGAGGAGACTGGGAGGGGCAAGGGGAGGAATCGGTGGCGGGGACAAAAGGAGCAAAAGAAAAGAGAAAGTAGAGGTCAGAAAGCAATGGTTTGTGTGCAGAGGTGATTGTGATGGAAATGTAATTAGGGAGACGCAATGTGAGGCTTGGAGGTCAACACGGAGAGCCCCATCTGCCTGCAATCTTGGCTAATTAGGGCCTTCTTTGTCCCCAATTCAGCTGGGTTTTGGGGTGGGGAAAGGTCTGCCTGGGTTTCTGAAAGCGAGAGATAATAAACAGTCGGTCTGCGCCTACACCTGATCACCACACATCAAAGCCGAGGCAAGTATCAGCAGTTAAGCAGCTTCCCCAGACTTAGCGTGTGTTTGTATGTGCTCATATCATGTAAATCGCATGATAGGCCAATATGACCAGCAGAACAGTTTCATCCCGTAGTCTAATTTGAAACTGTCACGCACTGTTTTTCAGTGAATAATGACTGCAGTCCACGGGCGAACATTAATGGGATAGTTATTTAAACAACACAGAGTCCGACTGCTATTGTCCTAATTGTCTTGTTTGTTCAGCGCATTCATCCGGCTTGGCCACTGTTCTCTGACATTCAACGTTCGTGTGCCCACTGCCCTCAAATCCAAAGCCGGGCAAATGTCATATTTTCCATGTCAATACAGCATTGTTAGAAAGGTGGAGAGCCGATAGCCAGGATGGAAGTGGGGGAGGGAGGGAGACGGGGCGCAGGAGCAAAGGCTAGGAAGGAGCCGAATGCCAATGACAGGATTAGGGGCCATATGGGCTGCAGGCACCATCTGTGGGAGAGACAGGGAGAGGGTTAATTATGGGGCAGGATCACGTCCCTCCAATACATCTCCCCCCTCCAGTTTCTGCTGTACACTCACCCACTCACTGCACAATTACACCCCTACCTCAACAATACCGCTGCTTAGTCATACTGGCCTGCAAGACGCAAACACACATATGGTGAAAAAACACATAATTCTGCCAAGGTCTGACGGCGAAACATGCAAAAACTTGGTTGGACGTCGTAAAATGGCTTGAACACATTTAAAATAGACTCCTGTTTATGATAAAAGCAAGTTTACTTGCTTAACATTTTCGTTGTTGTTGCTGTAATCGCTTACATAAAGGTCATCAGATTCAAATATGCAAATGTATGTTGAAAAAATGAAATGAAATGCTTTGTTATAGAGCCCATTATTAAAGAAAAAGGTTACAGACAGAAAATGTTTTTTTCTTCTTGATTTAGAATTTATATAAATTCTAAATTATATATGTAAACATTAGCAAACAGCTATATGGTGCTAAACATTTGTAGAAAAATAATAAAAAGTACATATGCAATATAAATTTAATTAAAATATATATTAAAACAGTATATTAGTAAATAAGTAAAACAGGACCATTGGTAAAAAAATAATATATATGTGGCAAAATACAAATAAAAAATATTACATTATATTAGTATTGGGAAAAAGGCTATATGTATATATATATATATATATATATATATATATATATATATATATATATATATATAGGCTATATACTGTAAATGTTTTACAATATAGCATTATATTATATTAAAGTTGATTAAATTCTAAAAAAGTATGCTAGAAAATAAGTAAAAAATAGCTTTTGTAAAAAGTATTATATTATATATGCCATATAAAGGTAAATCGATTATATATAAAAGAAAGAAAAAAAGATTCTAAATAAAATATGTCTATATATAAATGAGAAATATTAGTTGTATGTGTAATACTGTTGAATAGAAATGATCGTACCAGAATAATCCAGAGTTTTGGTAAAGTGAGGGTGCCACATTTCCATGTGAATGAATTGGCATTGTGCTTTTTATTTGATTTGCTTTTGTTTTTTCATGGGGTATTTTGTGAGGATGTGTTTTGGGGAGTTGTCAGGGATGCTGGACATCTTGTAATCTGTTTACTTGGTTCACCGGTTGCCAGAGGAGCAGTTTCCCCTTGAGAGAGAAGACAAAGGAGAGATGGAGGAGAAGGAGGGGGCCAATCTCTTTATCTCAAAAAACCACATGCGCACACACTGACACCATCAATCAAAGTCAGCCCCTTTCAAACAGAAACTCATAAATATACATATTTTATGAGAAAAATCTGTTCGCATCTCAAACACGAGCAAGGCGGCTCAGTGGGAGAGTTTTAGGAATATAGAAGGGAATATAAAAATGAGATGAATATTTGAACGTCAAAACAAATGCCTAATTGGACTTGATATTACATGACACGTCCCAAAGCGGAACAGGTTCTAAATGCTGCTGTCTTGTGGAAAATCACCGGCTAGAATAACAGCCAATGATATCAAATTTTGATCCCCGAGGGAGCTGGTCTCAAATCGGCGCATAGGGTGTCGATGTGTCTGTGGGGGAAGTGTGAATGTGAGAGTGGGTTCATGTTTCTGCTGTCAGGAGCACAGTGAAGCTGAAGTAGTGTTTAATAAGGGAACCGGGTTTGGTTCGAGTGAAGTGCACGCAAGAGACATGGATTTCAAGGAAGGAGGGATGAGAGAGAGTGGGCCGATGTCTCGCCTTTGAGCGTGGCAGTACTGTGACATATCTGCTTCGACTACACTGCTGGGAGTTTAGGACTGTCACAGCTGTCTTGATGCATGCTTCTTAATATTTCTATTAAAAGAAATCCTAAACTGCAGCCCCTTGTTTTGTGTGTGTGTGTGTGCAATGTAGGTGTCCTATGCCAGACCAAGCTCAGCTTCCATACGCGATGCCAACCTGTACGTGAGCGGCCTGCCTAAAACCATGAGTCAGAAAGACATGGAGCAGTTGTTTTCCCAGTATGGAAGGATCATCACCTCACGCATCCTGGTAGACCAGGTCACAGGTAAACGTTACCTCACTTCCACTAACAGCATAGGCACCCTGTGTGAGGATTAAAAATCTCAATAAAGCTCTGGATGTGATGCAAAAATAAGCTATAGGCTCCACCACAGTCAACATGAAATCAAAAATAACCCTGTATTTGCATATCTAATGCACATTCCTGGCAGTGTTATTTTGGTAATATTTTGAATTAATTTGATTTCAGTTACAGTTTTAGTAATTATTTAGGTATGTTTAAACACGAGTAGTTTTTATCAATTTAATTTCAGTTATTTTAGTATTAACTAAACAAATGATGTTTGGCAACTAGCTGATTTTTTTTTATTGTACAGTATTTCAAGTAAAAAAAAAAAATAATCTTTTAGTTTTAGTAAACTATAATAATCTTGATTCCTGATCTTACTGTCAAATAAAAACATAAATAAATAAACTTTATGAGAAAAATTTAATCCTTTAGGTATAAAAGGATTAAATGAATAAAATGAATAAAAAAAAAACAGTAGAACCTCACAGAAATTTTTTAACGAAAGAATAAAGACATCTATTGAAATATAGTTATGCATTATTCACCTGTACGTTTTAATAATAAAAAATCAAAAACTATTTATGCATTTTCTTTGATATTGACAACATACAGTGTTAATCAAAAGCCAACCTCTCAGTACATAAAATCAAATCCCACCCATTTTTTTTATCATCAAATTTCCTGTATCAGTGAGAAATATGTCATAGTATGGAAATTAAATGGTGTGCAATGAATATGGTTATCATTTTTAAAGTAGATAAAGTAATAAAGTAAACAGTCTGGTTTAACCCTGTGTGACCACATGACTCACGTATCTGTCATTGATTTGATTGACGGTGCTAACATTTGCCTCGCTTTCTGTCCGGAGCAGGTATATCGCGCGGAGTAGGATTCATTCGGTTCGATAAGAGGAACGAGGCAGAGGAGGCCATCAAAGGCCTGAATGGTCAAAAGCCATTGGGTGCCGCCGAGCCCATCACCGTGAAGTTTGCCAACAACCCCAGTCAGAAGACGGGACAGGCCCTGCTTACCCAGCTTTACCAGACAGCTGCTCGCCGCTTCACTGGCCCTCTGCACCACCAGACTCAGCGCTTCAGGTACTGCTCCCACCTACAGCCCACACCCCTATCGCTCCCTACTCTTCCTCTGCCGGTTTTAAACCACAGCGCGTTCACGCCATCAGGGGGATTTTTTGCAACAAATCACAACGGGCCCATCTGAGGCAGTGCTTCATTTTAAAAGAACTGCCCTGCTTAGAGATAAAACACTGCATGTGAATCAGTCACATCATGGATGCATTCACAAGCATTCATCACAGTACTCTCAATCCATCGCCTGAGGGCTCTGTAAGCACTGCGTCAGTCTAACGGCGAGACGCCGCCTGATGATTGGTGGATGCAGTGCCCAGTAAAGAGCTCCCCCTGGTGGCTGAAGTGGCTGCATGAGAACGCTTTGCACTGGTTGTTGGATCTTGCAACTAATATCTTCACCTCCGTCACTCTTCCTCTTGCATTGCAGACTCGACAATTTACTAAACGCCAGCTACGGAGTCAAGAGGTAATTTCCAAAAAAAAAAAAAAAAAAGGTGTCCTTTCAAAAGCATCCATGCCTAAACAAGCTCAAACAAAGTGCCCGGAATATCACCTGCTGACTTATGCATTACCATTAGAGATTTGATTTGATAAACCACCTTTTCAGTAGACTAGATTGACGTAGCTGATATCACAGCAGGACATTCTGGCATGGCTTTGTTGAACCTTTTCGTTCTTTTGGTTGGTTCCTTGATTGAACTGATTTGTATGTATTTCTGTATTGAACTAACATTATTATTTTTTTCAGTTTTGGTTGCTTTAATGTATATTTTTCCACCAGCATGGACATACAAGATTCCGTTTGCGTCTCCTCTGTTCGTTCCAATTTTCCGTTGATTTGTTTCTGATTTGCCTTCATCCCTCTCTAGGTTTCTGTTTTGCTAAGTATATTGTTACACTGTGAATTATGTGTCTTAACAGGGACTAGAGTTTGGTTTGGTCAACCTAGGTAATAATACAATAGCTGCCCATTTTCTTACCTACTTAAGGCTGTGGAGAGCGAGTGTCCAGTCCTCAAAGAGACAAAAGTGGCAGGGACATGTGATAGTGAGAAGCACTCTGTGCTGAACTTCAGAATGACACCCATGGTAGCTCTCCTTCTTTCCTTCCCAGATTCTCCCCCATAACCATTGACAGCATGACCAGTCTAGCCGGCGTCAACCTGACCGGGCCCACCGGAGCCGGCTGGTGCATCTTTGTCTACAACCTGTCCCCGGAAGCTGATGAAAGCGTCCTGTGGCAGCTCTTTGGGCCGTTCGGAGCCGTCACAAACGTCAAGGTCATCCGTGACTTCACCACCAACAAATGTAAGGGCTTTGGCTTTGTCACCATGACCAACTACGACGAGGCGGCCATGGCTATCGCCAGCCTGAACGGCTACCGCCTGGGCGACCGCGTGCTGCAGGTCTCCTTCAAGACCAGCAAGCAACACAAGGCCTGAAGGAAGGCCTAGTCACTACTGCTCTTTAACATGCAGGGGGAGCTACTGAGCTCCCTGTACATTCACTCTACATGGGCCTGGACTGAGTCTCTCTCTAACACACATACACACACACACACACACACACGTTTAGTTGTTTCGAACAAAAATACACCAGTAGAGTTGTTTTTCTTTTCCCTTTTTCACAACATGCTAGTCCTTCCCAACATTTGCCTGTATTGAATTAGCAGAGTTGTGAGTCGGGGCTTGGGAAATCCACGAGGAGGGACAGTCTAATGAATGTGACAGAGAATGTCTGCAGAGATTTAATTTAATTCAGGCAAAGTAGGAGAACTGGTCAACGAAGGAACGAAATGAACGCAAAAAAAAAAAAAAAAAAAGTTAATCGAACGTGCAATTTACCCGAAATCTTGCCCTGGTTACTCTCCTGTCTGACTTCAGAGGATGTAGTCACTTTTTTACACTTGGGCATTTTGAATCAGTGATTTTTTTAGAGAAAAATGATTAAAACAGTGTTCTCTTATATATATTATGATATAACTATATATTCAACATTTAAGGTGGTTATAATAGCCAAATATGTAAGCATTTTCTAGAACTTTGATTACAGTTTCCTGGCTCTACATTAGGTTGCAAACTTGCCTTATGGCACCACACACACCTTACTCAAGGTCCAACCCAACAGCCACAGAACAAACGATGTAGATGGTAGTCAAAAATCGTGAGGTCACCCGGGGGTCATCACAATCACCTCAGCACACCAAAAGACAACGTGCATCACAGAGACACTCCCGCGCGCGCACACACACACACACACACACACACACACACAGAGACACACACCTCCGCTGGAGGGCATAGCGAAACATTGCGACCTAGGATCTCCACATATCTTTCCACAGTTTTAGAGTTTTAGAATTTAGAATCAATTCCACCACATGCAGTTGTCTGTGTATCTAGGGGCCTTTCGACAGTGTTCCCATGGTGATGGCATTTGGAATTCTTTTGAAAGTCTTTCAAACCAATTACGAAGGACGACTGCGGAATCCAGAACCATATTAGATCATCTTAAACAGGTCTGAATGGCTCGGGAATAGGAAACGCTGTGTGTCAGCTCTTTGAGCTAAAGAGTGTGTTGTTATGAAGGTCAAGGGCCACTGGGATTGGTCATCCTTGGTCTTCATAACTTCTCACATACATTTAGCTCCATTCACTAAACAGAATTGCATTATAATTCGCTTTCCCAAACCATTTTAGCAGCCCCTGCATATCTAAACAGCTACATATCAAATCAAATTTATAGTCCTCAAGGCCCTTTAAAGCAAGTCGCAGCCACACGAGCTACACAAAAAATGAATTTTTAAAAAAATATATGCATTTCATTACTGAAAAATTCTCTAGATACATTAAAAACAATGCCCAAGCTGTCCACAGCTCTGCGATAAAACAAACGAAACTGTTCCATGGGGAGAGACATTGCTGTAAAATCGCAAAACTTCACGTTATATGAAGAAAAGAACTGAAAGATGTAAATGTGTGCTCAAATCAAATGACATTTTGCTTTTCTAAATAACGCTGTGTTAGCCAAAGAGGACAATGATCTCTTTGAAAGGATTACATTAGAGATTAATATATTTTTATATCTACGAAGAAAAAAAAACAAGACCTTGTGCGACATTTTTACAGATTCTTAAATCGTGGAAATCTTTGGACACACCGCATGGCTTTTTATTTTCAGAGTTTTCAACTTTGGGGAGAGAGGGCCAGTCTGCGGTGTAAGGGAGGGGATCAGAGGGTTGGGGACTAAGACTTACATGCAGTGAAACCATTTCATTTTCAAAAATACAAAAAAGAAGAAAAAAAAGATAAACATACGAAACATTTAAAATAAAGAATCAGCAGACAGGTACATGTACGCATTAACGCAGGAAAATGACGTTACGGTTTCTCTAGTGTTGAAAAAAATAATAATCAAGCGTTGCTTCAACGACGGTGCAGTGAAGCTCGAAACGGCGTCACATCGAACACCCAGAGCATCTCATCTTGTATCGGTAAAAACAAAAAAGAAGAAATCACCTTAACGCTTCAGCATGTTCGGTGCACCAAAAAAAGTAAAACAATTGACAATGCAATGTAGCTGCACTTATCAATGTAATCAATTCTCACACCATAGTGAATTATATTCGCCAGTATGTCAACACAACAAGCAAATGTCTATCATTGTGCTGTCTAGATTTCTTTGTTTTTATTTAATTTCCACTTCACATATCTTCTGTGTTCAACCATCATATCGTCAACACCTAATTTTGCTCCTTTGCACAAGCACTAACCAACCAAGGGATCTTAGCTTTGTCACTGATGAAGGGAAAAATTAAGTCTGAAACATTTAGCAAGAGTGTGACTGCACACACACATACACTTAGACACACACACTGAACCACACAACACATATCAGTGTCTCCAGGACCTCCACAGCATTCACATCTTATCAAAACTGTGTGATACACTTTAAAGTAAACCCCTTAGCTTATGCCACATTAACATCGCAACATGTTTTTCTTTCGCTAACGCAACTCATCATGGAACTCATCGGTGGTGTGCCCTAAAGGGGACAAAAATCCTAGACGTAAAGATTGGTCCGCCCTCTAAAATGAGCGATGGGGTAGATACAGTGACCAGTGCAACCCTGTAGTGCACCTGGTGACCCTAGGGAGGTTTTAGCGTCGTCCCGACGAACCCTTTAGCTACACCGCTCCCCCATCCCCTCAGAGAGCCAAGGACAATGGCAGGAAACAAACATACTGCACCGCTTGAGCAACTACAATAATAATCATTAAAAAAAGACAAAAAAAGACAAAAAAAAAAAAAACTTTCCTATGGAACAGTAAGTGCAATGTGCTTCGTTTTTATATTGACTGAGAACAAAAGATATATATATTTTTTAAAAAAGAAATTAAACGTCACACTGAAATGGTTTGCAGAATAATGAAAGGATCAAATGTTACGAACAACAACAAAATGAAAAACAAAGTGTTAACTAACAGATTCATGAGAAGAATCAAACAAGCACCAAGAGCTCTGGTCTCTAAAAATGTCCATTATCCCTTCCTCCACCCCCTTATTAGTGCTCTGACCATGCAAGCTAAAACAAAACAGCCGTCTATGGTAGCCTACCGAAAAGAGCAAATCTAAAAGACCGTGAATGGAATACCGTCTAAAATATCATCGGTTTTAGCCCATGTTGATTTCAGAGTATCATTTTTCCTGTAATTGATTGATTTAGTTTACATATCAGAATCACACGTTAACTTAGCGTATTTGTGTTGTTGATGTTGCCATAGAGGACACACGTGGGTCGAATACTTCATTTCGGTTCCTTTTATTGGGTACGGTTTCTTATATTTGTTTCCATTATTTATAATTAGTTGCTGTTCTTACAGTGTATGCAGGTTTTAGAATTAGTTAGAAGTATTTCTTTTCAATCAAAATGTGTTTAATTGTGTTTGTAAAAGTCTGTGGTAGCTTCCGTTGCAACATAATTTAAACTGAAAAAAAAAAGATCAATATAGCGCCAATGAACTTGTATTATTTGGGCGACTTTAAGCTTGTAGTTTTAACTTATTGTTAACTTAAAAACTATTTATTATGATTATTATGATTATTATTATTGCCTCGTATGAAAGTATGTTTTGTGTATATTTATTTCATTATATTTGCAAGTTTAAATACTTTTCATTTTGCCAAAATGTGGTTACACCTTTTTGTTTTTCTTTAAAGGGAACAAATAGATTTAAAAAAAAGAATAAAAAAATAAAAAAACAAAACAGAAAAAAAAAATCTGCTTTAGAATTACAATTTGGAAAAGTTCTCCATAGGCGAAGAATGCACTGCTATATTAAACTAATTGAAGTGTATAAACATACATGCTGTGTGCTAGATGTTATGCCTTTAATGCCTGTGTTTTGTTTGTCTTGTTAAATGAAAACCTTCTGATTATTTAATCTAATCACAGTCTTGTTTTTCCAACCACGTTCAGAACCCCATAGCGAATCAGGGCCCGGAGCGAGGCCTAGGGCAGGGGAGGGGGGCATGTTGAGGCGCGGTCCGGACCCACAGCTAGGCCTAAAGTTCAGTGTCCCTCGCCAAAAACCTCTCACCCGCTGCCTTACAGCCGCCAAACCGACCGAGAGAGCGGTCTAGAAAATAAAAGAGTCAGTGGGAGGGCTAGAGCGCAACGTTTAGCAGACGTGGGCGAAGAAAGCGCAGCGGGGGAGACGGGCCAGGCAAGGCGAGGCGAGGCGCTGAGCTAGATAAAGGGGTCAGTGGTCACTCTGTTTCTCAACCAGTTGTATTTTGTGTCAGTTAATTTAGGAGGGACACAGAGTTACTTAGCAACGTTCTTCTGAAACCATTTTCCAGGAATAACAGAACAATAATAGAATAAAACAAACGAACAACAATAAAAAAAAAAAGATCAAAAGCAGAACTCCTGATCTCAGTGTCTATGTGTCACGAAGAAAAATCTCACACTTCCAAACATGAACAAACAAAGACAAACACATTACAAAGGGGAAAAAATATTAAACCTTTCAGTTTAGTTTAGGATATTTATTACTGGGATTTCAACTGAAGACGCTTGAGGACTTTTTCATGGAATTGTTTAATTATTTGTACTTTACATGCCAGAAAAAAAATAAAAGATATGAATCTCAGTGTTTTCTTGGTGACTGTCTTTTTTTTCTTTTTTTTTTTTGAGGGGAGCTGAGGGGTTGGTGGATGTACATCACATGCTGCTGCACTCATTCAGGACAAAATGAAATTTTGCATCCAATTTGATCATGGTCAGTAAAGTTAACAAACAGCTTGATATGTAACAGGTTCAAAACAGGTAATGCTGAAGTTCATAGTCTAATGTGTAAAACATTAACCTCAGCTAGCCAATGACAATTTAGGTTGACCACTTCCTACACTAAAGAGGTGTAATTATGCACTACTCAAAGCTATTTTGTTGTATACAGTCTAAAAGTACTTCAAATAACCAGATAATGCACTTAACGGTTGCACAAGTCCTTATGCAGTTCAGGGGAAGGGTCTATTAAACTGATACTGAAATAAAAAATAACTTAGAGAAAATTCATACACTACACCAGGGTTATTCAAATCTTGTCCTGGAGGGCCAGTGCACTGCAGAGTTTAGCTTCAACTCTGATCAAACACACCTACCTGTGATTTTCTAATGATCCTGAAGACACTGATTAACAGGCTCAGGTGTGTTTGATCAGGGTTGGAGATGAATTCTGCAGTGCATTGGCCCTCCAGGACAAGATCTGAATAACCCTGGTGTAGTGTATGGATTTTCTGTAAGGTAGTCCATTACTGATTTCAAACTACATGACAAAAATTGTAGTTAGTAATGTAATCCATTACATTACACATTTCAGGTAATATAAAGAGACTACTTTTTGATCACTTCTGACTGAACACATATATCAAATACAACAGGATATTCTTGTACCATACGGACATAAAAATACAAAGAGAGAAAAAAAAAAATGTTGCATAACATGAGGTGCATTAAACACTACATTATGTCAACGTTTCACAAATGTGGTTTGTGAGTTAAGTAAAAAAAAAACGAAAGAGGTTCAGCTACCAAAAAAAAAAAAAAGCTAAGAATTCCTGCAATACATGTAAATAAGAAATAACAAGATTGTGCATTTAATGTGGTTAAAAAGACAAAAGCCTTCCAAAGAAATTGTAATATGTAGTTAAATAACTGAGTGATAATTCAAACAAACACTAACGTGTAGTTGATGCAACACTTAAAATTGGTATGATTTTTTGTACATCCAGTGCTCAAATACCGTGTGACCTCTCAATGTTTTGTGTATTTAGATCCACCTGACTAGTGACTAGTGTCTTTGTGTGGATGTCCACAAAACTGGAAGGCTTTCTGAATGCATGTATACGAGCAGTAGGCTTTTTTAGGAATGAATGATTTATTGCTTTTGTGTGAATAATATGTAATCATTGCATAATCATAACTGTAGTTTGACTCACAGTATTTTTAAAAGTAATATACGGTAATCTAATACTAATTCTTGGAACCTGATTATTTAATCCATCTTAATTGTTATCAGCTAATACCCAGCACTGATCCTGAATCGGTTTCATTTAGGACAACTAAGATCATTTTTCAACAAGCCACAACAATGTTTGAAATATGAAGTTGAATTTATTTCAAAAGTGCTTAACCGTCACAGTTTTTCTTACGCAGCCAAAGGGAAAAAGGCTATCAGACTGTGTTCATAAACTAGACAGTAGAGTACATTTTTGAACAAGTCACAATTATTTTTGTTGAATTTCATAATTATCCATGGAATGTAAAGAGATCAGAGTTTACCCCAGTAAAAACAACAAAACATTGCAGTTTACCACATGTAATGTTCTCCCAGCCTCATTTAGCAGATTCACAACTAATGGAAGATGTTCTTAAACAGCCTGAACAGGAAATGAAGTTAATGTTCCCACAGAGCAACAACCTACAGACCCAAGAGACAGAGAAGGGGGGAAAAGTTAATATTGATTTGTCTCCACACGCAAACATTTAATGTATTCTGAAGAACATAATACACATTTAACTGCACTTTAGGGTCATAAATTGATGATAATGCACAGTGTGCATCAGTATAGATGCAAAAGCTGATTTCAAGAAATTTGCAAGTTAGTTTACTGTAATCTGAACAAAGTCAAAGGCGTTTAAGCTACAACTCCAGACAAAACAAGACAAGATCTTTCGTGTATAATTCTTGACATATGCACACTTGCTCCAGACAGCTAAAGACAGTTTTCCAAATTTGATATAAACAGAATGCAAATGTTGTTGATTATTGGTGCATGCATTGGTGGAACGAAGCAATATTATATACAGAACTGTCTTCAGTTATAAAGTTCATAATGTTGCACATACACGAAGGCTAACTGAATCTATTAACACAACCTGCAGTAAACTGTCAACACTATGGCAAAACCCAGACTCCATTACATTCAAAGTGTGAAAAATGCATAAAACCGATTTAGACCCTACGATAATTGAAAAATTAAGCCTTGTTTTTTTTCCATTTAGAGTGCTTTAGACGTTTAAAATAGAGTCTGAATGTATTTTGTGGCACACCATGCATCAGCAAGCTCCTCGTGGAGTCTAGAGCTCCTCGTGGCCATGTGGCGAGCGCTCAGTGTTGTTTGGCTCTTGGCACACTGCAGGAGTGGTGAACTCCATTAGGTATTCACAGCGACTCGGCTCCGACGTCGAGGTCACCACAGTCTCCTTCCCACAAGTCAGCTTCACCTACCACACAAAGACACACTTAGCAGAAAAACTCCCAGCGTGAATGGCACAGAGGAAGCAATGAAAGAGCCGGTACTTACTGTAGTTGATCTGTTCGGACCTTGCCAGCACCCAGTGCCATGCTCGTATTTCATCACCAAGTACTTATTATTTTCAGGCCCTGACCAACTTCCCCATGTCCTGGGAATGTGAGCATCTTTTATTAAATACTGTCAAAAACACTCACGCCATGATACTGCAAAATGTGATGACAAAGTGATGTGATATTGAAGAAAAGAAAAAGCTAAAACCGGTCTACGGTGGTTTGCTGGTCTTAACAGGTTTAGGCTGTTAACACCAATCAGGTGTTTAGTTGATTGCTATCGATGCATCATAATAAAAAATAAAAAAAGTATAGGACTCATACCACTACATAAGGCAATATTAAAAGCTGTGAGTCAGAGACTGTGAATTATAGGAGATCCCAAAAAAAAAGTTAATTTTAAAAAGAAGTAAATTTAGACGCTGAAGCATTACAAGATTATAATGTCACGAAAAACAAAGGGGTTATTCATTTTGAGGTTTTCAAAAAAGATCATATTTAAAAGTGCTACTAAAATATTAGTTTTAAAAATTACCTTTAAATAAGTGTTAAATAGCAAATGTTTTTTAAAGAGTCTTATTCTCATGAATACTGCATTTATTTGATCAAAATAAAAACATTAATACTGTGAAATATTATAAAAATGTTTTCCATTTTTATATATTTTAAAATATAACTTATTCCTGTGATGCAAAGCTTTGTTTCCCTCAGTATCATTACTCCAGTTTTTAGCGTCACGTGATTCTTCAGAAATTATTCTAATATGCTTATCTGCTGCTCAAGAAAAATTTCTGATTATGAATGTAAAAAAAACAATTTTTGTAAATAATTAATGTAAACTGAAATCTTTATAAAAACTGTAAAAGTCTTCACTGTTGCTTCTGATCAACTTAATGCATCCCTGCATAATCAAAGCAACTGAAAAGTGCCCGAAAACCTCTAAAACCAAACCACCCTGGTTGCTCTGGTTTAAGCTGTTTTTCTTACCCAAGGTTGGTCTCTGAGCCCCCATACTTGGGTTTCTGTGAAACCCGGTTGAAAGGACAGAGCCTGTAGACGTACCTAAAAGCAAACAGAACACAGAAATAAATCACAGCACAAAAATATCACTCCAAAACAACAAACGCTGGTTTCACTTACTCGCTAGTGGTAAGTTCGTAGCACTGGCTGTACATGTAGGTGAACTCGGCATCAGGGCCGAAATCAAACGACAGCTCCTTTTCAATATTTCTGCAACACAATCAAAGGAAAACTCAACACTCCTGCGCACCGGCGTCAGAGAACACTGCGTATGCATCGAAGGACGCAAGTGATGCAACCATAAGTCAAACTCAGACCAATGAGAATTTCAGTTCGCTACACTCCCACTTGATTTCAAACTCAACTTCTTTTGACCATTTTGTGGAAGACAGCAGCATTGAACAAACCTGATTTGATCGTCCATCTCCCGAAGAGCTTTCTCTGAATCCTCAAAGTCATCTCTGGCCTTCTGAGCAGCTGTGAACCAGAGAACAGTTGGTTAGCAGAGCAAGACAAAGAACAGCTCGATGAGTACAAACGGATTGATGAATAGGACCGGCAGCAGAGCCAACCTTCGATGAGGGCCTGGGTGTCTGGATCATAGGGTGGCATGGCTTCCTCATCTTCCTGACTCTTCTCTGGAGTCTTAACGGTGGGCGGCGCCTGCACAAAACACAACCACGCTCATATACAGATATCATTTTTACACCTGCACAGTACGGTGAGCATGAGTTATAGCACACTATGTTGTAAGACCTTTGCCACTGCGCCTCAGGATATGAGTTAAAGGTTAAGGACTTTAAATGTCAAGAGGAGAAGTGTTAATAGAAGAATCAAAATGTCACTGTGGATCTAAACACCATTGAAGTTAATGCTCGCTCAGGTTTTCTGTGCGATACACACACTCACCTTATCATCGTCTTCATGATAATCATCTTCGTCATCCTCTTCCTCGTCGTCTTCCTCAGAGATGTCGTCTTCTGGGTACGGCTCGGAGTCATTGTCTACAACTGGTTCCTTCACTTCATCTGGAGGCGTTTCCACTGGGGCAGGTTCCTCAGGCTGGGACTGAGAGAGAACGGAGGAACAGTCAAAATACATGCTAATGGGCTCTTGAGTTCAATGAACGTGGAATTACAGAAAAACTGATTTGTTTTGTTTCTTTTACACCAAGTAGACATGACATAAAGCAAGACATGTAATCAAATTAAAAGACAATTTAAAGTACAAAATAACTAACTACACTATTACATTGTTGCGAAAGATTTCTATTTAAAATAAACGCTGAAAAATAAATTCAGCTTTGAAATCACGTTTATGAAACTCAATTTTAAAACATTGATATAGAAAACAGTACGTTTTAATTGCAACAATATTCCATGATATAACTCTTTTTAATGTATTATTGATCAAATAAATGCAGCCTTGGTGAGCATAAGGCACTTTTATAAAATAAAATAAAAAATTGGTAATGATCCCAAAGTTTTAAAAGGCAGCGTAAATAACTAACATTGTTGAGCTATTTAATAATTTATCTAAAAAAAAGAAAAAAGAGGAAACAGAATGAGATTATTTAATTTTTTTAATATAGTTAGTTAATACTTTTTATATCTTTGTATAATAAATTAAGCATATTAATTACAATATGTAGTTAAATGACTACTTGTCATACTTAAAGTTTTAATTTTCTATGTTCATTTTTGTTATAGTTTATATAGCTTTATCACTTTGATTGTTTGCGTCTTAATTGTTTTAAAGAGATTTAATATGACACAAAGTGTTACCAAAAACAACTTCAGAAGTCATTTAACGTGACATGTCTCTACTAACCTCTGAGTGGTACTTGTCTTTAATGTTGGTCCAAACACTCTCAAATGTTGACGTGTCCACCTGCGCAGCTCCTCCCATCAGTCCCTAAATAAATCACAAAGCAGGCTTCTAAATTAGTGCCAATAGACTCAAAGATAGCAAGCACATTTTGACTGAGAAATGCTTAAATGCAAACACACCTGGACTTCAGTTTCAGTAAGTGTGCCATCGGCATCTGGGTCCAGTTCAACATGAGACTGAAGCTCAGAAACAGACACACTGACACAGAGACAACACGCCAGATTATAATCATTCTCTAGCTATATGCACAATCAGAGAGAGAGAAAATATATAATCATTGGCACTTACAAGCCATCTGCATTATCATCCAGCTCCGAAAAGGCTTCTGCCATTTTGGCTTTGTCCTTCTCCAAGCGAATAGCTGCCTTTTGCTCTGGAATAAAGTTAAAAAACAGATTAGATCAGCATTAATGACAAACATTTGATGAAATGAGCCAGACTGCAAACTAAACACTATATGTCAGTTTTCAAGTGGATTAAAGGTATAAATATTAGCAGCTTCACTCACCTTCCCAGGCCTTGAGGTGGCGCTCTTTAGCTTCCTTCTCAGGCTGCTCTGCAGTCTCTTTCACCGTCCTCAGTGCTTCCACTTTCTCCTCGAGCTGTTTCTTATTTTCCTGCATATCAGTCACTTTACCCTACAGAAGAGATAGCATTTTACATTTGCCAAAACCTTCAGAAAGAATATGGGTTTTTAAAAGTGCACCGCATACAGGCAATCCTTTAATGTGGGAACTGGATGATTTCTGTTGCATGTGAGAGTACAATAAAAACAGAAAAAACCAAGCAAAGCAAATATGACTGCAACATTTCATCATGTTTAAAAACTAACATTCGCTAAGATTTTTGCAACACTAGCAGCTGAACAAAGTGTATGATGATAAAAAAGGAAACCGAAGCATTATGACAAATCTTACCTGCTTTTCTTCTCGTCCTTTCTTGGCTTCCTCAATGAGCTGCTGCTTCAGGAGAAAGCCCTCTTTAGTGATCTCAGCCATCTTCTGCAGAACTTCCCGCTCTTTACGACCTAGTTCCCTAAGAACCAAACAAATCGCTCATATATCAATGTGCTTATAGCCTTTGCATCATAAGTAAAACTGGAAAGTAAAACAAATAAATATTTTCACAGATCTTTGTTCTCATAAAAACAAATGTGTACTGCATTTATTTTTATGCTATTTAACATTTCTACAGCGCAAAAAAAAAAAAATAGAGAACTCACTTGCAGGTATTTTCACATATGGCTCCGCTGTTGTACTCATCAGTAGTGTCGCAGCAGTCTGTGGTGAGGAAAGATTTCAAATGTAATACCATTCCATTCATTGAACACTGCTGAGGAGAAATTTCCAAATGCAGAGTCATCTTACCACAGATGCCATCATTAATCCGGGAGGATGGGATAAACATGGGCCTGTAACCAGCATTGGTGCAATGGAAGCTGCCATTCGGACAAGCAGCGGTGCCTGAGGACCGACAGAAACAACTGTCACGCACGATGCCAAACTATACGGCATCATGTACTGGAGACAGTTCACACACAATATTACAACTCTGAGATCTGTTGTACTCAACCTCTTTCTCTTTCAACACAATGAAGTCATACTCTTCATTCACTTCCACGGATTGAATGAAAAAGGGCAGCGTTTGTATTCTTTTAGATGTCTTCTTTTGTGTTTCATACAAGAAAGGAAGCCATGCAGGATTTTTTATTATTATTAATATGTATGCATAGAGTAATATTTAGCCCTTATTTGTTGTTTTTTAGCACATTTTTGTTATAGCACAAACACAGTTTTGTTCCGGAGTGTCACACAAGAATGTCAAAGCTTCCGTTTATCATATTTGATATGCTTTATATACGTGCTGTCCAACACATATAGTGTTTATAGTTATAAAGCTAAAGTTTTTGTTTACAAAATGTGTGTATACTGTGTACGTTTATTATGCATATATAAATACAAATGTATATATTTAAGAAAAATGTTATTTTTATATTAAATATATTTATATGATATAAAATATATAAATATAAATATATTAGTGTATACACATGCAAATATTTTCAAAATATATTTAGTGTGTGTATTTATATATACTTAATAAATATACACACAATGTGCACATATTATGTAAACAAAAACTTCTATCTTGGATGCGATTAATCGTGATTAACTAGTGTTGATCAATGTTTATATGTCAGTAAAAGCCTAAATTAAATCTACTCACCATATAAAGTGATCATGTCTCTTTAGAAGACTTTTACCATACCAATGATTTACTTTTACAATGCATTTATGAAATTTTTGACACTTCCAAAGTTTCAGCAGCATGAATTAAAAAAAAAAAGCATAGAAATCTCTCTATGCAAAACAAATGTTTTATGGTTTGAAATGACATGAGGGTGAGTAATTGATACCCTTTAACAACCTTTTAAATGTAAAAACTAGGCAGAGTTTTCAGGAAAGCGTTTCACTGCTAAATGACTTTAAATATAAATCGGAGGAGAGAAGCTCTCAATTAAAGACTTGCAAGATAATCCTTCTTAAATTATAAACCAAATTAAAAAATGAAGTACCTGGCTCATCTGAACCATCCTTGCAGTCACAGTAGTCATCATTCACACGGTCAAAAGGAATAGTCCGGGATCCATCGAGACAGGTGAAAGGCTTGTTCTCCTCATAAAAATGTTTCTCTTTATTTTTTTAGACAAAATATGAGTTAAGCCAGTTAGACCAGAATGTGGTTTAATGCAGAATAAATGATAAATGATATATGACTTTACTTGTCAGTGGCACTCCTCGTGGCCGCTGAACCTCTACAGTTGTCCCCAAGCTGACAGCAAAGCCCAAAGTCACCAGCAGGTGCAGGCAGGTCATGATGCCTCAGGAAAAGAAGGGACAAACGCAGACTCCCACCAGAGGCGTGTGACCTCGGAGCAAAATAAAGGCACAGTGCATTGTTCAACTGAACATCATCTCACAGTACATCTAATCCATTCATAAACACAGATCTCATACCAATGGTTTACAAAAGGCTAAACAAATCAACGTTATTCTTCATTCAAGCGATGGTCGCAGATAAATCCGTCTATAAAATGTCTTATTTGCATCATGCTCGTTAATTCAATCTGAAATGGCTTCCGCACACACGGCCAGCCGAGCACACTCAAATACTCACCGATCTGAAGTGATAAACAATGCAGTGTCACGATAGGAAGTATAATGTTTCAATAAACAGCGCCTAAATTATATGTGCGCTTGTCTAATTAGTCAAAGAGATCTAAAAAAAAATTGTAAGACAGTAACTTCCGAAGAGCGTTCTTACACCGTTTTTACGTCACCAAGATGAGCGGTGTTCTCATGTGATTGGTGGATTCAAGCGGAGGAATGCGGCATTGTGGGTAATGCAGTCATAAAAAGGATGGATTTGCCTTTTTCATTTATTTATTTATTTTTTTTTAGCTTTTTTTTTTTAGCAAAATCAATGATATGCGTAATAATAAATCAGCTACCATATATTTAGGCAAAGCGTCCCACCTATGGAGGACCAAACCTGAAACCTGAAACCAGAAATAAAAAATAACCAAACAAATATATAATTAAATAAATAAATAAACGACTTGATAAAAAAACAAAAAACAAATACAGTACATTTGTAATAAAATTAATCCTGAATGTATTTTTTATTACTCTTTTCCTTTATTTGGTATTTTCTGTATTTATTTCTAATTTTTGTATTCGTATTTAACTTTTATTTACTTTTTTTTCGTTTATGTTTTGGTTTATTTGTGTATCTATTTATTTTTAAACGTATTTATTCAATCGTTTCTTTCTTTCTTTATAATTTCATTTAAATTTAAATAATTTAAATAACCTACTGACAGATCAGCTCCTTCCAACACAGTGGCAGGATTAAATCCTTTTTTGCATAAATAATTGTAAACATAATCATTATTTCAGAAATAATTGAAGCTTGAAATGAAAACAATGTGTTCACGTGACGTGCGAAAAGCCCGCGCGCGGTTTTTCTGCAAGCCTATGTTGTAGCTACTCGCTGACTGTGCTAAACTTATTTTAACCGCATACAAGTTGTTTAAAATGTTTGTAAGGATTTAAATTAGTAATGGGTTGGGTAATTTAGTTCTGAGAACTTATTTTAACCCAAAGTTTCAGGACTTCAGGTAAATAGTTAGTAAATTTTGACAAATAGGCAACTGTGGCCGTATTAACGAGGCTATTAACTGAATTTCCAAATGACTATAACAAAGTCCAGCAATTATAATACCTTTAAACAAAGCTTAATTTGTAACTTTGTCTAAAGTTCCATGGTTAAAAGTAAAAAGGCGTTATGAACGGTTTCATGTATGATGATTAACTGACTGAATGTTTGCTTTAATATAGCCAGGTCAAAGGATAAAGAGGAGGTCATGAGGATAAAACTACG
This sequence comes from Carassius auratus, assembly GCF_003368295.1. NCBI lineage: Eukaryota > Metazoa > Chordata > Actinopteri > Cypriniformes > Cyprinidae > Carassius > Carassius auratus. The sequence continues at coordinate 24,645,867 of NC_039247.1, forward strand.
TCACATGCAGGTGAGAGCTGTACCATAAGAGAAAATAGTGGATGTTGTTTTGTTACCAAACATTTAAACAATATATTATCATTTATTGTAAAGAGCATCTTACAAAAACTAAACACAGGGAAATGCAAGTTCTAGTGTAGTTGGTGACACAACTCTGCCCCCTACCTTCAATTTAAAGACATTTTTCCTATTCTCACATATTTAAACAGTGAAATTACGTCTTAAATAGGTTATTAACACTTCTCTTTCATGAATAATTTATACTTAAATATATAGAAATTGTTTTATTTTAAATGAAAAAAAAAAAAATCACAGGTCCTATATAGGACAGCTTCAGAGTGTATACATTATTAAGCTACTAAAAATGTAAAAAAAAAAAAAAAAAAAAAAACACCTTCGGTTTTTAACAATAATACAGCAACCATTCAACAATTGTGTTTTACTAGAAACCTTTGTCTTTAAATAAAGCCAGTCTGTAGGGGTCAGTAAAGTGTCACACATTACTGACTGTAACTCTCTCACCAAATATATATTAACTACTGTTTTGCTAAATACCACTTCATCTTCTAAACAGATGATGCAAAATATTTTCGGTGTTTTGTTGTCATGAGGCGTGTAGTGATCATACACAGAAATCAGCCTGGTTACATGTTGCAGTTGTGAGATTGCAGATAAAAAAAAAATAATAATAATAATTCAGATATTGCATTTATTAGAAAAATCGTCCTTTATTTGTATTTTCAACACACTTTACAGTACTGAACAGTGAAAGAAAAAAATATACTGGTATATATTTATATATTTGTTTTTTTATATATAGCTGTTTGCTTATTAAATGCATTTTATTCACAAAATGACAACTTAGTTCTCTCAGAGGAAAACCTTTCATAAAAATAATATAATATAAAATAACTTGGACACATTATACACATTACAGCAATATAATGTACAAATATTACAATCATTTTCCTGTGTTTTCTTTTTCATTTATATTATTACCATAACTTGTGAACAAGTAACATATTATTTAAAGCCCAGAGAATAATTTCATTGGAGAGTCTCATGAGGCGTGACTTCAAAGTACAAAGAAAAACTGTTCTCCGATTCAGCCTCATCATCTTTCCGACTGTCTCTTGGTCATTAACCTCACAGAAGTATTTAAAAACCCTATTAAAAGCCATTACAGTCTAGATTATTGACACAGAGTAGCTGATGTTGCTCAGTGCTTTAGCAGAAAATGGCATTCAGGACCAAAGAGACGACGTTTGGACCAAGCCATTCAAAGTGCTTACTCTGTGCCATGCTATACAACACTCTATACCATTCCCCTGATATCAGCCATCTCACAACAGCTTCCTACAGAAAAAATAAAGTGCTGGTAAAGACAAGTTTTTAGAAACAATGGATGATTAGTCTGTTTTCCAATACATTTCAAATATTCACATTTAAAGGTGGTGGGAGGTTGACTAAAATCCCCCAAATGAATGGCAGGGAGATGACAAGAGAAATAAATGAAATGATGAAATTCCACAATTCAACTACAGTTCAGTATAACTAAAAGTGATTCATTGTGACAGTGACTGATTCTGAGAGATTTCAAATTTACAATTCAACATTACAGTATATACAAAACAAGCAGTGATTCGTCTACTATTTATATAAGATAGTAGTTTTTTGATTTCCAAACCATCAAACCAGAATGATACAAAAATAAAAACTGTACACAAACTGTTCAAAGAAAACACTTGTTTTTCCTTTTGATATCCCAAAAGAATGGCAGCAAGGAATTAATTTGAATAATTTCTTAATAAGAAACAATTGCTACAGTGTCGTGTTAAAATGGCAAATATTATTTGTTAGCGTAGTGCTCACAACATTAACGTAAAGCCACACAACAAAGCAATTTTAAGGTAAGACAGGCAAATGTTTATGGGAATCACACAAACCGATCGTGTAACCTCGGCCTTTCCTCCTGTAGTCCACCAAATGAAAACTTTCACCGTGACATCCTCTAATCCTGTCACAGACGAGTTCAGTTATCACATACGTACTGGTTTGACCTCGAGTTACTGCTCTGACCGGCACAGGCTTGTCTAAAGCTAAGCTACTGACCAGCAGGAACTAGCTTGCCATTTTATTTCAAGAGGGATACTCACAATATAGCAACAATTGATTCATTCAACTGAACTAAAACCAAACCAAACCAAATTCTGAGAGAAGAGAGAGGCAATATTGCAAATCTAACATCAACCTGAGAACTCACTCTCATTCATTCTTTTCATTCTGTCTCTCTCTGTCTCCCTTTAAACATTGGTGAAAGTCAAATAGACACCACTAAAAGATGCTGGACATGAAATACATTAGACGAGCAAAAGTTTCCTTTAATGGTATGACCTGCTTTCTGTCTGTACTGCATTACAGTCACTTTGCCATGCAGAAAAAATACCCAACACCTCCAGATGGAGCTATTGTGAATTTATTTAGGAAGGCATATAAGACATGAAACAAATAATCTGGGATCTAATGCCAACATCTTATTATTCCACAAAATGACAGGTAGAAACCCTACAGTTGACATTAAGGCAAAAAAGCATCAAACTCAATATGGCTGCATGTCTTTCCAACATCTAGCCACCAACGTCTTTCTCTCTCAGATATGCTTCAACTTCTCTCCCCATCCTCTGTTCTAGCGACTGATCGAGGCTCCTCCAACTTATCAGTTTAGCACTCATTCCTTTGGCAATACATAACTTAGTGTGTTGTGGTGTAGAGAATGCATTACCAGCATGAGTGGGTGAAGGTGAGAGAGTCTGTGCGAATGTGTCCTGCAGTTGACGAGACTGTTGCTTTTACAAATTTGGCAGGAATGGACATAACAAAACAAAATAAAAAGAAGGCAAAACATATGTTTCAAAGCGTCACATGGCTTATCCTCAGAAAGTGACTATCATTAATTATTCACATGGAAAGTGAGGGCAGTTTGTAAGCAATGACAGTGATAAATCTAATGTTGGCCCTAAATGCTTGGTTGGCTTGAACGCAACAGAGGAAGACTGACAGATGAGAGCAGGAACTATTGCAAAGACAATGTGAATGCTCCATGCTGGCACGAACCATATTCAATGGAGATAGATTGCTTAAAAAGAGAAAGAGACAATCAAAAATGAAGACAAAAGCAGACACCCCTGTCCCACGATGCATTGCTTCACAACAGCTCCAGAGTTGAAGCTGGTGTTTCTGAAAGGCACACGGCCATCTTGCACTGGTAGCACTCCTGGGTAAAGGGTAAGAGGGGGTGGGACCCACTAACAAATCATTTCCGACATACTCATCCCTCCACAGTCTTCTGGACAGCAGACGTTATCTTATTTTCTCCCGGCAGATGCAACTGTGTTCTCTCTATGACAGAAATTGAAAAAGAGTCTCAGATTTCACTCAGCGTGTGAATTCTGAGGATTCAAGTCGCTGTTAGAATGCTTTAAAAACTGATTATTGACACTGATGCTCCTTTTTATGATGGCTTTTTCCCAAAGAGATTCCTTTCAGATCCAAGCCCCCTGAACACATACACAGACACACAGCTGTGTGTTTGCATGTGCTGTGGTATTGTTATATAAGGTTAAAATGTAGGCATGTATGTCTGTGGATGTGTGTTTGTGTATGTGTAGAAATTCCAGAGTGCTACACTGACGTAATGGCCCTTTACAAACCCCACCGCAATTCTGGTTTTCTGTCAAACCTCACCCTTGCTGCTGCTGGACGGACTCCAGCTCGCACTCCAAATCTACAGTTGCTGTGTTCAATACTTCTATGATATCAATATTATTTTGTTCCCTTTTTGAAAAATAAAATCAAATGTCTTATTGGATTGGCACACAAGACGTATTCTGTTCATGGTCTAGCTAGCAGAAACAGAAGAGTCCTATGTGAGCGGAATTGGGACAGAGTTTTTGAAGAATTGCCCCTACTTAGCCCCCTGGGCCAGACAGCTGTTCCTTCAGTCTTGAGTATTACGTGTCATCTGTAGGAGAGGATGACTTCTCCTCCTCCTCCGTCTCCTCCACGGGGCTCTCATCAGACTGTCTCTCATCTTCCTCTTCAACTACTGACTGAACCTGCAGTCGCCTCGGTCCCGACCTCTCGACCACGACCTCTGTCACCTCCTCACCGTCCTCCATTTTTTCCTCTATCTCGTCCTCCTCAGCCTCTTCATCTGCCTCCTCGTCTTCTTTCTTTGCCTCTTGACCACAGCTGTCTATGTGGTTATGACTGGGAGTGCTGTCCTGTCCTGGCTCTCCCTCCAGGGTGAGCTCAAACTGGAATTTGTTCGTGCAGGATTCAAGCTCATTATCTGGGCCGTCCGGCGGTGGCGATGGGCTCTGGGGAATGGTGCTTTGGTACCAGTCCCGGTTGTCCTCAAGGGTGTCCAAAATTTCCTGAGCATCAGGGTGGACAAGGTCCCCCCAGGTCTCCCACAGGGGATGCACAATATAATCAATAAATCCCACCTGAACAATGAAACCCAACATGTAGTGAGACCGTTAAGGAGCAGCTTATGCCAGAAGGTTGAGAATGTATGCTTGTGTAGGTGCTTATACGTGTACCTGACTCTTTTCCACAGACGCAGTGTGTTTGTCACACATGGGGCTGATTTCCATCCCACGCTCTCGCTCTTTATCGCCCTGCCGGAAGAACTCCTCCATAATACGCTCAGTCCATTGCCTGTACACTGCCAGGGGCTTGGTTGGGTTACTAAGGTCAGCACAGTGCACCATGTTCCTCAGGACCTACACACACATACATACAAATACACACTTGTGACTAAGTAGTCTGTCTTTTTTTTCTATACTGCACTCACAGACTCATGTCATAGTGTTGAACTGTTTTGTTGCATGATAAAGACACACACCTGTATTCGGTCATTATAATGGTCCAGCATCAGCACACCTGAACTTGTCACTTTCTTGGTCTCAACCATCGTCTTTAAATCTGCCAGCAAGCTCATGTGCTTTGACATGTCTGTTGCCAGAACCTGGAAAGACAAGGAAATTAAAGTGTCCATTAAAAATGTTGACCCTCTGTAATAAAAACAAAAACAACTGAGGTTCAGTGCAGTGCCATCAGGGTCTAACCATGTCGATGACTAGCTTGCGCAGACTCTGTCGTTGCCTTTTGGTGAGGTTCTGAAAGATGTCACAGTTCTCCTCATGCAGAAGCTTGAAACCTACAGCCAGATGGTGGTTCTCCAGTACAGATTCATCATTGTACATTAATGCCAGTTCTGAGTCTGTAAGAAAAGAGCAGGACAGGCTATCAGCGGATTTCAGGGTCTTCTTGGGTCCTTTACATAAACAAGTGAGGACGATTTTGCTGATTTTGCCCATTTTATTTACAATATTTAGCCTCAGATGCAGTATATTAACAAACAGTATAAAATTCAGTAACAGGTATTATCACATACCATGGCAAGCCTAGCTACCGATATATTATCTCAAGGGGTGGGAAACATTTATTACCTCACAGTACGATTCAGATGGATTTTATTTATTTATTTTATTAACATTAATGTAACAAACGGCAAAGTTTATTAAGCTGCTTACACTTTAAGAACAAACGCACAGATCTAATTTACTGTTACATCTGATTTTCTCAAAGCTTTTTATGTTCCCATTTGGCATCATAGACTGTGTGCTCCACACAATGTGCATTTTGACATAATTATGTGTGTATTTGACCATTTAAGCGCAATAAGCTTTGAAAGCGAATTCAGGTCACATTGCTTCTGAGAGGCAGCATTTGTGCTTGCACATCAGCTGTATGTCCATCAGCAAAAGTATTGAGCCCTTTCCGCAGCTTCCTGTGATTAATAACACTAACATGTTAATAACCCTTGATAGTACAGTCAGCAAGTTAAATATAACACTATAAAAACCATTTTTGAATTTTGTGAATCAATGCGAATTGGCAGAAGATAGAATCAAGATTCATATGTGAACCGATTTTTTTCCCGTCCTTATAATGATCAAGCTGACTAACACAGATGCAGTTTGATTAAATCTGTGATAGTCTTGGAAGCATCAGTAAAAAAAAACATCACTCATGTTTGCATAAAAAATGTATCTGTAATGCAAATGTATTTAGTATTCGTATCATTTTACTTAATATTATTTCTAGATTATATAAAAATTGGTTGTTAAAAAATATGTTCCTTTTGTTCCAAGTACAGTAAAAAAGCTGAATACATTCTTATTGTTGAGGCCTATGATTTTGTGCTGCCATAAACTAGTTCTCAGAGGACATCATCATTATTTTTACAATGTACACTTACTGGTGTTGATGAGGAACTGGTTGGAAACTCCAGGGTGGTCTACATCATGAATGGCAGCAGCAAACAATGCAGCCAGGATTTCAAGATCAGTGAAAACAGCCTGGTGGGAAGATACCATAGTATGATGGTCATTATGTAAAGTGTCAGTGCTGACTATGAAATCTGTTTTCAGATAATACAACTTTTTGCTTTTGCATGGGCACTGGCAGTCCCATGTTGGCATATACTCACATCCAGTGCCGGTGTGGAGAGCAGCACATGTGTTGACTGTGTGACATCAGCGGCATGCAGGCTGTTGTGATAGGCCACGTTGGCATGGTAGTGGTCTTCCAGTGTCATCACATAAGTGATAAACGTGTCCACTGGGATCCGAAATGTCTTCAATAGATCCCTTTCCTTTAACGCATCGCAGATTGTAGACAGAACATAAAGAGTGGAAATAAAGTATCACGAGTCAATATAAATAACAATGTTTGCTGTTTTAACTAGCATTTTGCTGGGAATCAGTACTGATTTCCTGTTTCAATTAGATTCGTATTTTGATTCCAGTAAAAAGCCTTGTTCACACCAAGAACGATAACTATAAAGATATCTATATTAGCGACCACAGCATCAGATAATATAGTGTTTATTCTAAGTACACGCTTGTCTGTCACTTTAAATTCTCTAGCTTATTATAGCAGGGTGGTTTCTGATCAGGTGTCAATGTTTTTATTGTTCGTCAGCCTGGAAAAATTGTTCCGAAAGTTATTCCAATGATATTGTTTCTCTGTGCCTTTTTTGTTACAGCTGTGGTCTAGACTCTGCTATTCTTAAATAGTGAGAACGATTTATGAAATATATATTTATCATTATATTTAAGGCCTCAAGTCTGATTTGCTTCAGTTCAGCTGGTATATTTCAGTTATGTTTACATACAGCATTAAGGAAATTAGTTCTCTGCTAATGCTTTTTTTATTGCATCACATTCAAAACAGACTGCAAACTTACATTCACAACTCAGCAGGAACACTGATACAGGGAACATTCTGTGAAATATTATGAAAATATCCATTTTAAAAGTTAACTATGTAGTTGAGTGAGTTAGTTCAGCAGAACACAGTGGCATGTGCAGGACAGAAAGTTCAAACACATTTCCACACAGCCACTGAAAATTGTCACTAAGTAAAAGATTGATATGGGGATTATAAGAAACGATTTTGTGATTGTTCAAGTTTAAATCTGAGATAAATCTGACCTATTTAAAAAGTACAGAACAACACAGGAACTTAAAAAGAAAAAAAACAAGGACCACACACCTGGAATATAGCAAACATGATGCAACTTAGAGGTCTGTTATTGGAGTACTCAGCCACATGGAAGATATTAAGGCCCCACTTGTTTAAGTCATTCAACTCCTGTAAAGAATAGTAAATTAAATCATCAAATCCATCTGACAAACTAACTTTTTCATACCAATAACTAGTAGTAATGGTAGAAGATTGGGTGTTGGTAAAGTTCTGAGTTAGTATGCATGCATTGTGCCTGTACCCTGGCCAGTGAGTCCTCCTGTTCCGTTTTGACCCCGAAGCGGGGCAGGGCTGCACTAGTGAGGCTCGAGCTATGTGTAAGCTTCTTGACACCACTGATGTGAGACATTGGTTTATCTCGCTCCCGGAGTGTAGGAGAGGGGATCTCCACCTCATTCTGTTTGTCTGAGACACAACCAAAGTATAAACCTTTAACATATGACAGCTAATTTTAAATCGGTAAGCACTGAGTTTTTCAGAGCAGTGAATATACTCAAGTATAACATACTGCAGTGTTGAAACTAAGGTTCTGCGCTTCTGAAAATAGTAGCAAGGCTGAGATGTACAGAGCGGAGCGTGCGCAGACTCACTCACCTAGGAAGGTTGTGGAGATGTATTCAGACACCTGATTTCCCGAGCGGCTCATCTCAGACAGATGAGACAGTTCCCTGTTTAACATCCTCTTGAACTAGAGATCAGAAGGGGAAAGATGGGGATAGACAGACAGAGAAAAAGGGAGAGTGATAAGTACACAGTAGATGGTAATAAGGCAGAAAAATAAAAAGTCTATCTGAGCAGAAACTTTATTACAAACAGGCATTATGTACTAATACATGATTATATGCCAAATACTGTACATTGTTTTAAATGGATAGTTCAACCCCACCAAAATTCTCAAAAATGAAGATGATGAAGAAGAAAACTGTTCTGAACAATATTGGAACCCACTGACTTTCCTTGTTTGGACAGAAATTTTTTCAAAATGATGATGGGTAAATTATGGCAGAATTTTCATTTATGGGTAATCTGTCCCTTTAAAACTTACTTTTTGTCTGTATTATTTAGATGTTTACTTTCGCTATTGCATATAGATATAAAACATATATTGAAAATGTCTGAATGCCACCATGGTATGTGGTACTGCAAGGTCATATGCAGTTTGTGCTAATACAGAGTGCAGATATTGTAAATGCAAATAAACCTAAGGCATTTCTAATGTTGTAGCTGTAACATTGTGTGGTTAGAGGAAGGGCTCGTCTTTAATTAAAATCTAATTAAGTGATGGCTATCGGGGGGAGAGCATTGTGGACTTGTCTCCTTAAGTCTCTGCAAACCATTGCTCTAACAAATAGGAGAACAAAGGTCTGTGCAACAAAATTAGAACAAATATGTGCCTTAAATGACTGAAATTGTGCAACTTCAGCAGATAACGCATCACAAGTACACAGTCACACAGCACAACTTCGATAAGACCCCTGGTCTGTCCCACTGACTGGTCCTTCACACATTACAATCTCCATGGAAACCAGCAGGTTTCCTTAGCAACTGCCTCCTCACAGTCCCTCCTGCAGCATGATGGGAGCGAGGCGATGGGTTGGGTGACAATCTGAGAGAGTAGGCAGGTGTCTGTCTCTGACCTCCTCCAAGGTCAACACTCTCTGTATCACTCACCATCTCTTGCACTCCTCCATTCTGTCTTTATCTCTCTCTTTAAGCCCCCATTTTCGTTTCCTGTCTCTCTTTATCTCCGTCCTCCACATTCTCTCCATTTTGCTAATGCTATTTAATCACCCTCTGCAGTCATATTTTCCATTGATTGTGTTTCTATTCATTCTCCTTCATGGTCTGCATGTCATTTCATTCCTATATTACATGGATGTGTGTGTATCAGACATATGCAAATGCATTTCTATTAAATGCATCATCATTGTTGTTAAATCATCTGAAAATAATGGGTTTAAAGACGCAAATAATGCACAATTTCTAATCAACAACACAACAGGAAAAATAACAATCAATGTTAAGTGTAATTTTTAAGTAAGTCCAAGTCAGTTCTCTGTCACAGCTATCAACCCACTCACTGTGAACCTGAATCTTCCTGAATTTTCCCTCAGGGATCAATACACAATGTCTACCTTACACAGTCAAGCTGTGAGTTTATATAAAGCGTCATTACAAAATCCTCTTTCCTCTGCAAGTGCATATTACATACTGTACCAAGGCTCTGTTTGTACTGTGCTGAGTCATTATTAAAACATTCACAGAGTGCCAACTGTTTTTAGCATGCATCCTCTGGAGGACCAAGATGATACCAGATCATGTGGAAAGTAAATCAGAGCAAATTATTACAAATATGTGTTACTAGGGGAGTCTGATAGTATCTGTTGCCTTTATTTACCAAGATTGAGTTTGATGTTTGAGTCTGATAAAGTGGAAACAAAACCTCTATTTACATTTAAATCTTTCTAATTAAATGTACTGACACTGAATAAATTAACCACTTTAAATAGTAATAATACAATTATGGCCACACTTTGTTTTGAAGTCCAATTCTAGTGATTATAAAATTATTAACTATGACTATTGCCTCAATAAACTCCTAATTTTCTGCTTCTTAATAGTTAGTAAGGTAGTTGTTAAGTTTAGGTATTGGGTAGGATGGGTATTAGGGATGTAGAATATGGTCATGCAGAATATGTGCTTTATAAGTACAAATAAACAAGCTAATATGTTAATTATAGGCATGCTAATAAGCAACTAATTGTAAATAGGGAATTGATCGCTATTTTAAAGTGTTACCAAAATTATTTTAAATGCTTAGGCATTTTAATAGGCTAATATCTACAGGTCCAATAATCAGCTTAGATGAAACCTATATGTCATTCAACAATTAACAAGAGAATGCATCGCGTCACTGATTGTGTCCCAATGTTTTTAATTGTATCTGCAACAACAGATTTTAAATAGCCCATGACCAAGGTTAAGGCTTAAGGTTTATTGCGAAAAAGAATTAAAAACATTGGGGCACAAAAAGTGTCTCTGTTTAATTTCACTATCATCAATATTCACATCTAACCTCACCAACAGTACACAACTCTTGGATGAAGGAACTATGCAGAAAAGCTGGTCCTACACTACCAAATATTGACCAGATGTAGCCAAGTCCCAGGACAGACTGAGAGCAATGGAGAGAAGGCTTAAGGAAGGGAGAGAGGCGGTGGTAAGAAAGGGGTTGAAGCATCCTGAGACACAAGCCCAGTGTAAAGGTTCTGTCCATCTCTAGGCACATAAACAACATAAGCCAAGAGCTACAGCTGCAGCCATTTTCTCCCAGCCACACAAAGTTACACTTTTTTTAGATAAGTTTAGAGCTCAGGTTTAAAATCACACTTGAGCTAAGGAGAGCGGTACAAATTTGGATACACCGAACATGCAACAAACATCATCACATTATCACATGTAGTCTGATCCAGAAGCATTACAGGACACAACACCTGGAACTTTTCTTTTTACCCTGTCCTACTTGCATCTCCACATTTTTATCTCTCTGCTGAACAAACAGTCTTGCCTCTTACTTGGACCTGACCGACTGTTTGATAACAGATATTAAGTATCCTTTTTCTGTTCATGCTGGCCCTACCTGGTCCCACCAGCCAATCAGCCAGGGTTTGGAGCAGGTGTCACAGAATAGATCCATGAAGGGGGTCCTACGCTCGGTGGCCTGACCATCCCCATCCAGCACCCCATCTGCAGCTGCCCCGAGCTCCAGCTCTGACCCTCTTCTCCCCTGTAGGGGGCTGTAGCTGGAGGAGTGGGCCAGCCGGTAGCCTCCGGGCACAGGTGAGGGGCAGGAAGAGGGCGGCGGGTCAATGGCCTCCAGTACACCCATGCTGAGGGTGACGGATGGCATAGACCGCTGACAAAGGCAAGAGGCACGGAAGTGCACGGGGGCCGAAGCGCGGCGGGTGCCCCAGCGGCATGTGGGTGTGGTCAGGGTGTGGGCAGAGAGGCCACAGCCTAGCAGGCCGGGATGCTCCAGAGTGACGGCTGCCCCCAAGAGGCGGGGAGCAAGCGGCAGTGAAAGTCCAAGCAGTACGAGAACTAGGCCCTCCTGAAAAACACTGAGCAGGCTCCACGGCGATCTGCAGGCAAGTGTCCCCTGTGAACGGCCCGCCAGGAGCCGCCCAGATCCACAGGCCAAAGGGACTACATCTCATCCCAGCAGGTGAGCAGAGCTGACCCCGATTTAGCCGGAGGGGAAGAAAGTGGCGAGGGGTGGAACAGACAAAGATGGAGAGTCAAAGAGACGGTACAGTCTGAAGGACACAGAGAGGATGCCGTAGGAAGTGGAATTACGCGAGATAGGGAGAAAGATGAAGATGAGCCAATAGCTAACGGAGACTGAGGGATGACAAGCGGAAGAAAGAAAACAACAACAACACAGGTAACAGCAGGAGGAAATGGATGAAAGGAGATAGAGAGGATGAAGGAATCAAGGGGACACAGAAATGCCAAAGAGATAGGGCCTTTAGTCGAAAGTCAAACTACAAAAGAGCGGTGGTCTGGAAAAACATCCTTTCTTTCTCTCCCTGCGTCGACTCCCCTCCCCCAACGCAGAGCTCCAGGACCCAGGCCCAGTGTTCCCAGCGAGTTGTGTTCAGAGTGCACAGTCCATAGAGCACAATACCAGTCCTGTCAGTACAATGCAGCTCTCTTCAGCAGCCCCGCTATTTAATCCACATGCGGCATCAGACTCGCCGAAGCAGCTCAGCCGATGCTCTGCCTCTTGCTCTGTTTTTCCTGAATGCTGTAGACAGATCTCGCAAGCTAATCAGCCTCTGTGGCAGGAGGCGCATGCTTGGGTGTGTGTGCTAGTGGCGTGTGTGCGTGTACGCGCACCCTGAGAGCGCATGTGCGGCAGACGGCATGTAAGAGTGTGGAAAAATGGAGAAACGTCTGTGTGTGTGTGTGTGTGTGTGTGAGAGAGAGAGAGATGTATTTAATAGTCTGACAAAAAGGAGGGGAGGGAATCTAGGCTTTAGTGTCTTCTCTAATCTCCGCATGAACGATTCTGCGTATGGGTGTGAAAATGTGTGTTCTCTGGTTCATTATACAAGCTCTGCCTCAATCGCCCAAGAGATCTTCCATTCTCACACAAATGCTGCTTTCTTCTCATACTGACACCTGCCTGATCATGTAGATAGCAAAACACCGGTATTATGGTGCATGGACACAACCATACAAAAAAACTGCACATCCAAAGTCTTCGTGGCTCTGTCTCTTTAAACAGGCAAGCTATGGAAGAGAGCAACAGATTTTTCATTGGCCAGCATCTAAATCACATGCCTCATGGCCAAAGTGAAGAGCCAATGGTTAAACTTGCAGGGTAGACCTTGCTGCAGCTCGATAGCAACGAAGGTTACAGCAGAAACACTGGCATCAGGACCAAACTGCAGCCCCCTCCTCCCTCCCTCATGTCCTCCTTATCCATCTATTTACTCCCCCTCTCCCCATCTCTCCTACACTTCTCAAACCAGAGCATAGTGTAAGGACAAGGTGTTCAGAATTGCATGCAAAAGCTTTTTGCATCAGTGTTTACGGATGATAATTAAAAATACATTGAAGAACATCACTCAGGCGGGACCATATCAGACAAACCGGCACACAGCCTGCTCAAGAATCTTTCTCCGCATACACACAGATATAGTCCTCCATGCGTGATAATCCACAGAATGGCAGATCTTGAAACCTCTTCTTGATGAAATCTAATATGTCATGATAAGTGTTTTGTAGAATGTAAAGGATGGAAATTATAAACAATGAATTGACACATGAAATGGAGAAAATACCTAGTGTAATAGGCCACAACCTTATGGTAGACTGTGTTAAAAAAAGTGCCTTTGAGATGGTAAGAATAGAAAGAAAGAATAAAGTTCTACATCCTGCAGATTTTTGTTCTAACCATTTCCAACTCGCTTCATGTTAGTCTGAGGACCTTGATTAGCTGGCTTAAGTGTGTTTATTTAGAGTTGGAGCTGAACTCTGCAAGACAGTGGCCTCAGGAACAGGTTTGGACACCTGTTCTACAGAAACCAAACTAACAATTAACTGAAGAAACACCTTGTTGGATGCCATTTCGCTAACAGAGCGGTGGGTCTGAATGGTCTCCAGCTGGTCCAAACACCAGTCAAGCTCCTCCAGAGTCTCCCGGGCCAGCTGCTGGTATGTCTCATCTGCACAGGACATAAGACACAGCAATCAGCACCACATCACGACAGTACTGTCATATGCATTTAACACTCGCTGTGGGACACAGCAAGAACTCTGTTTGTGAACAGTGGGGATGTTGTTTCCTGACAGGAGGAAGTAAAGAATTGTCTGAGTGATGTCTTCATCGAAAAACCTAGCATGAATATTTCAAGAACTTCATATGGAGAGATAAAATGCCTCATAAATAATGGATCTTTTCCTCATATGAATGAATAATCAAATTGTTTTCAAACCAGAGGAAAAAATAAAATTATAGGAAGATGACTATGACTGTAAAATTTCCAAAAACGTGATATAAACTGATTTATAAACTTAACAGTATCAAAGAATCTCAATTAATACTTTAAGGATGAATTAGAACAACAAGCAATGTTCATCAGTGTCTAACCTCACTGACCTCAGTACTAGCAAACCAATAACCTGGCAGCGCAAGAAAACCATGTTTATAAGACTTTTATCATTCCATTTATTATGTGAGGTAAAGCATAAAGCAAAATATTGGAAAATGAAAGCAGGAAACTTTTACGGACTCATATTCTTTTTCTTGTGCAGTCATATTCTTTTTCATGTACAGAATTTTGACTACACCGTTTCAACTTGAGCTGCATGAGATGAGACCAAATTTTATAATCTCCTTGGTCAAAAAAAGAGTATGTGAGTTGTTTGCTCAGGCCAGATGTGCTCAGTCCACAGTACGAACACTTTACTGTTACATTGCCAGACATGGGCACTTCAATAAGCCAAAAGAACACAGGTTACAAGTTTTTGCATGCAAGGTGAAATTGGGGTAATGGGCAATAATCTACCAGTTTTGATTGGCTCATGCTTAAGCCATTTCAGAGGAAAAATTCAGAGGGTTTAGTACCAATTTTCTGAAAATATCTCAGTATTTTGTCACTAATAATAAGTAGATGATATTTTGCTGAGCACATTATTGTGCTGGTACTTTGGCAGGTTTAGTACTGCCATGGATAGATGACTCCCAAAGCTTTTGATATTCATCATATTCTGTGAATTGGTTAGTTTGCAGGAGTAACAGAAAATTACTTACAAGGTTAAATAGATTTTTACCTATTTTGTTTTACCTTTATAAAGACACTTTTTTCTAACCTAATGAAAGGGGTCATATGATTTTTAAAGATCATTATTTTCTCTATTTGGTGTAACGGAATATGTTGACATGCAGTAATGTTAAAAAAAAAACACATTACTTTTTAAATACTGTGCATTATTGTAGGACCTCTATGCCCTGCTTCTCTCAAACGCGACATTTTCAAAAAAAAAAAGTCCCTCCTTCAGACAAGAGGAGTCTGCCCTGATTGGCCAACTGCCCCAGTGCATTGTGATTGGCCAATGAAGCTCCTATGTGTTTGCAGTACACAAGCCACAGACGGTTAAGACAGTTGACTCCACTGTATGACACTGTCTCTCTCTCTCTCTCTCTCTCTCTCTCTATCTCTCTCTGGGCCCTATTTTAATGATCTGAAATGCAAGTGTCAAAGTGCGAAGCGCAAGTAACTTTGTGGGCGGGTCCGGGCGCTGTTGCTATTTTCCCGGTGGGATAAATGGCTCTTGCGCCTGGCGCAAATCTAAAATGGGTTGGTCTGAAGTAGCTTCATTATTCATAGGTGTGGTTTGGGCGTAACGTGAAATAAACCAATCAGAACGTCATCCAACATTCCCTTTAAAAGCAGGTGCGCAAGTTCCATTATGGATTGCTATTATTGTGGCGTATTTACCAGGCGCACGCCAGGAGCGGTTCACAGCCGAGGAGACTAATGTTCTTGTAAGAGCAGTGAAAGACAGAGAAGTTGTGTTGTATGGGGATGGGAGAAACCCACCCAAAATAGCGTCGGTTAAACAGGCGTGGGAGGAAATAGCCACAATTGTTTCATCGATTTTTTTTCCTGGTTTTTGACGGACAAACCAATTTGTCAGATGTCCTTATATACATATATGTCTTGCCACTGTCGGGCAAACAGGTCTGATCCTTAATTACTACAATTAGCCTGAATAATTTGTAAGCTAGATTTATGCCTAGATTTTATGCCTAGATTTATGGCACACCACAATGATTTAACACATCTCATGTGTTAATATTTTTTTAGTGTTACAATTTATGATTTGCAAAAATAACTGTTGCATCTGTGTAGATTACATGAGCAAAGTGTATGCGCGTTGTGCATGCTATACATTATGGTCAAGCATGCGCCCTTAAAATAGCATAATGAACAACGCGCAATTGTTTAATAGAACAGCAAAATAGCACCAGGGATTGTTTGTGCCAGAACACGCCTCCTTTTTTGCGCTGAACTGCCCAGGGAGCGCAAGTTCATTCACTAGTTTAGCGACGTGCTTCTGTGGAGGGAAAAGCGCGCTTTGCTCAGGTGCAAAATAGGAATGACACATGCGTCGGTGTACAAAGTCAATTGCGCTGGGTGCAAGATAGGGCCCTCTCTCTCTTTCACACACACACACACACACAGGTGTACAAGCCCGCACACACACACGATGCACAAAACTCCACATTTGAATTCAATTGCAAATACTTTAATAGCAAAGCATACTTACAATAGCTGATTCAGAAGTGCCTGAAAGTCAAAATTACCTCTCCTAGGTTCACGAAACAATTGTCCATAAAATGCCTTTCTGTTCTGTTGGAAGTAATCGTAAAGATTCCTAAATGCATTTACTCTTGGAAGGCCAAATAAAGTGCTTTCTCTTTCGTCTAGATACACAGAGCATCTCCCTGACATGGCTGCTTCAACACTAACTGCGGTTACTGTAACCAAGCCTTCTTTCTTTGCGTGAACATTCGGGCGGCATTATGCAAATACTTCCACATAGTGATGTAGTCATGTGGGGGCATGTTAGAACGAGTCATTTAAGGAGGGCGTGGACGAGTCTTGACATTGATAAAGAATATCTCTTTGGGTTTGAGACTTTAGTCTTTGCAACTTTACAGATCTTCTTCACGCACCAAGAGCGTATAACACTCCAAAGAGAAAGGAAAAATTTAAATCGCATCATATAACCCCATCTGAAGTATGCATCATCTGATCATGTCAAATACATAAATCAATACATTCAAAAAGTAAGACACTGTAGGGCTGTCACCAATCAATTAAAATCTGTATCAGCAAAATCTGTGTTTGCAATAAAGAGGTGACACAGTATCTGCAAGTGAATTGGCATTTACATGCATTTACACAGATTATTTGCAGGGGATGAATGCATTTAACCTGCAGTTGCAAAGGCATAACTATTGTTTTGATGTTTTTTTTAAATGCTAAATACTAATATTTGAAAATATTTTGGAGAAAAAATTGAAAATATATAAAAAATATCCAATAGGTGGCAGCAGAGTTATAAAAAAATTCACCCCCCTCACAGTTGTCGGGAAGGGCAAAATTAGCTATTTAGACCAAAATCTTTTTTTGAACCAGGCTGTAAACATGTTTTTTTCTGCTGTAAAGTTGGGCATTTTAACATGGGGAGTCTATGGGACTGACTCCCTTTTGCAGCCAGCCTCCAGCGGCCAGTCGAAGAATTGCAGTTTTAGTCACTTCCTTATTGGCCTCACGAGAGAGAGCAAGAGGTGGGTGCTTGTGAAACACCTTAGTATGTTGCTCAGAGATGCAAAACTAAAATAAAATTAAAATAAAAGCCACAGCAAAACTTAAATTATTTGAATTGACTAAATAAAGCAAAAAGTCCATTAATATTAAATTATTGTTTATTGAACTGTTTTTTCAACCTTTAAAACATTTGCAATTGTGCTGATTTTTGAGGAAAAACTACTATTTGTGTTATTAACTATATAGGAAGATATAACTATAAACCATATATAAATATCACATGGTGGCATTTTTGCCATCTTACGATGAAATTTGGGGGAATTCTAAATGTATTTTAATAGACTAAATCAAGCAGTAAAAGCATTAACTCTAAATGTGCACACACATTAGGCTAACCTACATCATAGTGTTAGGGTCCACTCTCTGGGTGTGTTTTTGTTTTGTTTTTGCAATATACTCGATTGTCAAACCGCACATCATTTAAACAAAAATTACAAAATTATCACACACCCCTAACTACAATACGCAACCTGCTCAACAGAAGGGACTATCTACATACATTTGACCATGTAATGATAAGATCTGATGAGGGCTCAAGTAAAAGTGATATCTTAAATAAGAAAAATATTTATATATGATTATATAACTGTTTTTTATAATTGCAGTTATAATTTTATAAGTTTATAAGTTCAACATGTGGAGCACCTTCTATGCTGATACACTTCTGAGTTCCTGATAGAAACAAGCGACTCAGGACTGTTATTCAGCTAGTTAAAGCATCTGGTTAGGTTCCAGACCTGTTTCCCATATGGCTCCACTATTTCTGATGCTGTAATTCATTTTACTGGCAACAGTGCCTACAAGAGGAAGTGTATGCGTAATGTGAGAGACACTGTGTAGGAGAGTGCTAGTGTGGGAGATAGAAAGCTCACCAGTGACTAAGTTACAGTACAGTAAACATACCTGAGAGCGTTGCTGGGGGAACCGTGGGTTGGCTGGTCACTGGTGACCTCCTGTGGTCAGAAAGATAATTACATTAGTGATAGTGGTGGAGGTCGCCCTCTACTGGCATAAATCCAGTTAACACAGCTCACTGTGAGGAGGTCTGCACTTGTAATGAACTGAGCAATGTGAATATAAAAATGCTGCTAAATATATAAAATGATTTATTGGAGAGGATACACTGATGACCGTAAGGGGAAGCAGAAATAAAGAAACTGTTGCATCAAAGCTGGAGGAGCTGAACTGACTTGTTGGTGGGAGTTGTGACATTGGCGAGAATTGTGAAGTTGCTTCTGACAGTTCGTAGACTAGCCAACACCTGTGTAGAAAAGAAGGAAAAGAGAGAGAGAGAGAAAATAAGAGAGAGAGCAGGTGAACAGCAGAATATCACACAACTCCGCCTCAGCAAGTCATGATAAGCAATTAGCACTCATTATATACTGTCTGCCAGACACAACAGTGAGTCTTACCTGAGCAAAAGGGGTGACTATGAGATCTTCAGCATGACTGTGGAAAGAGGAAAGAGCAGTTTCAGTAAAATGAAAGAAAAAAATATGATATACTTTGGCAAATGTTTACAAATGTGACCCTGGACCACAAAACTAGTCTTAAGTTACACAGGTTTATTTGTATCAACAGCAAAAATATATATTGTATGTGTCAAAATTTGATTTTGCTTTTATGCCAAAAATCATTAGGATATTAACTATGGACCAATGTTCCATATAGATATTTAGTAGATTTCCTACTGTAAATATATAAAAAAGTAATTTTTGATTAGTAATATGCATGGCAAAGAACTTCATTTGTAAGACTTTAAAGGCGATTTTCTTAATATTTAGATTTCTTTTGCACCCTCAGATTCCAGATTTTCAACTAGTTGTATCTACGCCAAATATTGTCCATACATAAATGCAAAGCTTATTCATTCTGATTTCGAGAAATTTACCTTTATGACTGGTTTTGTAGTCCAGATTCACAATTATTGGTCTTTTAACAATATTCAGATGAAGCCAGAATCATCCCCAGGTGTGAGGAAACAGATTCAACCCAACATTAAAAATGCTAATTTTTTTATGGCCATGATCCAAGCGGCAGTCACAGTGGTCACCGCTGCATGCTGGGAGCATGAGCTCTTTTAAGGGAGTAACAGTATTAGAGAGGGATTTAGTCTATGAGCTTAAATACTGCATGGTGATTCTGGGATAAAAGAACTTCCTCCGAGGCCTTTTATAAATGAAAAGTGGAGACAGTTAACAGTGAGACTGTGCTGTGTGTTGAGGGAGACGGCTTACCCTTCACTGTTGATGGAGGAGTTTCGTGACATGGTCTTTGGGGACATGTCGTAGTCAGAGTCGGAGCGGTAGAGGAAAGATTCCCTTCTCTGACTCTGAGGGAAGGAGGGATGGAGCACCAGCCCAGGTATCGCCTGCGAATCCATAGGGCTGCAGCCAGGAGAGGGACCATTCTCCCCATCATAGCTGTACAGAGAGAGAGAAGCCAAAATGACAGGGAGAGAAAGTAAAAATGCATGTCTTATCATTTAGTTTGAACAAAGCTTTGCCAGCGGCAGTATTAGATTTCCAGTCTCTGGCCAACACAGCACAAATAGAGATGTGAAACACAAACAATCATGATTGCCTCTTACTCTAGAGGCAGCAAACGCTCTCTGAATGTATAAAGAGTTGATGAAGACTGTCACCCTGAACAACCATTAAAGGAAATCACCAGCCCTAATCAGAGAAGAATCCTCAGCCGCCACTTCACAATTTATATTCTATGAGCACTTTGTGGCTTAAAGAAATAGTTCACGCAAAAAAAAAGGAAAATCTGTTATTATCTACTTACCCACATGTCACCAAACCCATATGCATATCCTTTTTTTGTGTGTGAAATAGAAAAGGATGTTTCTTTTCAAATAGTAAGAGCATGCCACTAGCAATGCCAAAATCATGTGTTTGATTCCCAGAGCGTGCATTAACTGATAAAAATATATACCTTGAATGAAATGTAAGTCACTTTGGATAAAACTGTGCCAAATGCGTAAATATAAGTTGCATGTGCTGTAACCACATGTGACATGTCAGATCAAACATGAAAAATATAAAACTAGGAGCTGCCATGGAACATTGTCTATTCTTAACAGTTTAGAAAGTGTTGAACATGGTGATGTGGACATATTTTTTGGTCCTTCATATTTCACAGAAAAAATAACTAAAGGTTAGAGTCATAGGGCGAGTTAATAATGGCATAATTTCAATTTTGGGTGAACTGCTGCTTTAAGCTTTGCACTAAACACAGACGTCTGTGGAAGCACTAATCCACACAGTTTCGGCATTAAACATGTGACTAGTGGAAAAGTACCGGATACCGTGTCTGACCCCATCTGGGGTTATAATAGACATACTGTATTTGTTCAGTTATCGTGGTTCTGTGATAATGAATGAAGACTAGTCATCCGGAAGAACCTAATGACTGCAGAGCTGAAAGTGAGCATGAAACCTATTGCAGGTCATTGGCCTGCAGTAAACAAGGCATATAATGCAACCAAATCCGACTGCAAAAGCAGATATAATAAAGGACAGGGAGAGTATTGGAACAGTGCAAAGTACACAGCTCATCCTCAAACCATTTACCCAGGATCACCAGATCCTCAAACAATGTAGAAAAGCATCTGCCCATGAACCTCATAGCAGGGTTAGGGGCCAAGGGCAAGGTGCGAGAAATACCAAGCAGAAGAAAGAGAGGGCTTTTGGATGATTCCTGATTCCTCAGCTCAGGTTCCAGCCTCCTCTGAGTCACGCCGCGAATTATGGGTACCAGCACCAGCGAAACCTCAAACCAAAGCCTACACTTCAGAAGTGAAGCGTCAGAACTAGATGCCTGCCAAGACTTCAGTCTCTCTCGCGCGCTGTCAGTCACTCTTCCTCCCCCTCACTCCCTCGCTTCTCACAGACAAAATACTAAAGCCCCTCTTCCCACACGCAGTGCATGAGGCATCTGCGCTCGTCTCCTTCCCCTAACTGCAGAACTGAAGGTACTTTTTAGCCTGTGGCTATGGAAAGCTACTGTTCCTACATAGCAGCTGGGGAGCCGGATCTGGACTACGCCTAGGTTCAAATAGTTTTTTTATGCCACTTGTTTACATTATCACACAGACGTGCTACAGGTGCTACAGCATTTGAAACATGCCTGAGCTGGTTCTTTCTAGCAGCTGCCATTCCCTCTCTCTGGAGATCCCGAGTGATGTCTGTCCTCTCTACATGCCCCTCGAGACAAACACCACCTCGGGCTCTTGACCTACACCTCCTCTTCCCTCTCCATATCACACTTCTTCTGCTTCCATCTAAACCCTTCCCTCTTACAGTTGCTCCTTATGTTTTTCCAGCTCTCACACTCCTTATCTCGCAGCTCCCAGAATTCCTCTCGCAGCGATGGGAAGCCTGAGCGACATGAGCGACTGAAGATGGAGTGCACAAATACTTAAAAAAAGCTTGAGGAGAGCTAAAACATTAAAGAGGAGAGGAAGAGCAAGAGGGAGGGGGTGACTCATGGCCTATCTAAATATTTACATGCCCTAGGTGCATGTACAGCTTCTTCCAAAATCATTTTATATGTATTTTTCCAGCAACAACTGCAACTCCAATTACACATGACAACACAAGTTGACCTTAAAGAGTCAGTGTACCACTCCATGTCACTATCTGCATAACTACAACAGTCAGGCTTTACTGCACAGTCCAAATAGCAGCTTCCTATTATGAAGAACAAGCTCTTTTTTTTTCAACATTAACACGGCGCCTTTCGTTCAGAGTGTGTTGCTTTTCTTGCACTGTATTCATTTCTGTAGAGGTAGTTTCTGTGTGTGTGTGTGTGCGAGAGAGAGAGAGAAAGTGAATGTGTGGGCGCACACGAATGCTCCTGCTTTTCTGTCTGTGCTTCACTTTAATGCCTCCTGTAGTCATGTGACATCTGTGCTGCTCAGAGACTATCCACAAAGGAGCGAACAATAAGAAATGAGAAGCCTTGTCAACCAGTTTTCCCCTCTTCTCCGCTTTCTCGTGTTGTGATTCGAGCCCCTCTCTTTCTCTTTCACCCTCGTTCTAACTCCTTCTCTCCTCTGGCTTTTTACCAGTCTCTGTCTTCTGTCTCTCAAAGATCTCTGCCTTTCACTGCCTCCTTCTCTGTAATTTGTGTCTATGGCTGTGACTCAGCCCAGAATAAAAAGCAAGCAGAATGCATGCTGGGATATTGGAGTTCTCATTTGTTTATAAGGCACAAGAGACACACTCGCTATACCCTCATAGATACACAATCAAAGGGCATTTTTGTGTGTTTGTGTGTATGTGTCAAACACTGTGTCGCTAACTCTTGGAAATCTAAAACTGAGCTTTGAGAACTGAAGGAATATGATATTTACTGTTTTGGGAATTCATATAAACAACACTACCATCAAGTTACACATGTATGTGTGCAAATGGCTTGTATTAACAATCATAAAATAATTGTGGAAGACGAAGCAGCAATTATCTTGCTTCAGTAGTCAATAAGGGTGGAAAAATGCATTAAGCTTTCATCATAGATAATGTACTCGTAAAATACACACACAAAACACACTTTTTTCACACGCTGTGAGTGCAGGATATGTCATTGGCAGCTCTTGCTTTCATTCGGCGATAACAGAATCCCTGGAGAGTAGCACTCTGGACAATGACATGATGATCATAGGGGGCACAGAGGAAAAGATTTGTGCCAGCTGGGTGAGTTTCCTATAAAAGATAACACATTAGCATCAGCACATCCCTTTGCCTCTGAAAACAGACCCTAGCAAATTGATTGGGTTGTTTATGTATCTTCTACGCCTCGCTAAATGACCTTGGAGTGACTGTAAAAAGCTGCAACCTTACAATAATTCCAGAAGACAAGAAAAGCAATTACTGCTTTCAAATACAAAGGTACTCAAACTGATGCACACCAAAGTCTAAAAATAAAAGAAACTGTTATCCGGTAAAACTCCTGAGGGAAGAATTCAAATTCATAATAGCTCACACATGTGCCCCCTGAAGGCTTTACACAATGAGGATGTCTTCCTAACGTCCAAGAGGCTGCCTGAATGTGACAGCACAATTAAAGTAATTTGATAAATGTTGTACCGTCCTCTACACAGTCCAGGAGAGTGCGCGTGGAGGCATGATTCTTACGTTCAGAGCTTTTCGAGATGGCAGTTTTGAAATTAATTGAATATAAATCTGGGCCTATGAGTAATAGAGCGTGTAATGCTCTAAAAGAAGTAGCTTTGAGTCACAAGGATTTGGACTAAAAGACGACTCGCCAAATAAATGCATGCACTAAAACTACCCCCATTTTCCCTCCGAGATCACAATCTTAATGCCACCACCATGTAATCCCAAATTTATAGATGAACCATCGACCCCTCATCTGAAGAGCTTGCCTCAAGTACATACTGTGGCACTTTACTCCATATTTGCCACTACAATGTGTTCCAGTAACTCATTCTGAATGTTTTCATTTACAGAGCAATAATAAAGGAATTTGATTATGTTCCATTAATACTCCAGATTTTAAAAGGCTTTGAAGTTTGACTAAAAAAACTGACTGAATTAATTAAAACATGGTGTAGAGTATGTGATGGACAGCTTGGAGGATTTGCAGGCTCACTCCATCCAATGACCCTCTTATTGATTCCTTATTACCAGTAAACACAAATTCTGGGCCCTGGAGATTCTCGAGCTCCCTGAGCACATGGCTGCAGTCCATCACCGGAGCGGAGTGAATTCTTTAAGTGGGAATAGCAATAAAACCCCACTTCATTCTGTCCCTTTCAGTTAATGATTAACCCTTCCCCCAACCCCCAACCACTACTGCCCGCTCGCCCGTTCCCAGCACGGCAGCCTGAATGGAGAGTGACAGTTATTTCCTGCCTCCACTTTCATCACTGCCAAACACAGATGCTTGTTGCTTGTGCACACCAACACCCCCGATGACTGCCTCCCCTTCTCCTCACCAATGCATTTAGCACCTGGTTGATTGCTGCATGCAGGGAGGTGGCAAGAGAAGAGGGCAGATGTTGGGGAGTGGGGGGCAATCATAAAATCAGTGGCGACTGTATATGATGCTGTCAGGTCACTGGCTCTTTAATCAGCAGCTAATACCATGTGATAGAGCTTTTATTGTGGCGGTCTGTCCCTTTGGCAGTGCATTACAGCAAACTGTGTATCATCAGTCCCCACTCTGACTCACAAAGATATTTAAGGGAGTGTGAGGAATAGTCTCTTCCAGCAGCTGGAGTCCTGGTAAAAGCTCCAAGGCTCCTGATGTTCCCCCACACGATGGTTCGCTGGCTGTGATCTTTGCCCTGTGTCACAGTTCCGACCAAACACGCAGGTAGGACTGAAAGAGGCAGGCTGGCCATGTTGCACTTCCTGGCGTGAAGTCATCTTGCCGGACACCATGCTCCAGTCAGATAAGAGAGCTGGGGATTACAGCAGATTATCTGACAGACAGGATCAGAAGCACCCCATTGAAAGTGTCCCAACAGTGAGAGCACTACCATTTCAGACAAGCCAGGCATCTGCCCTCAGGAAGAGGCTTTAAAGCCTTGATACCATTGATTCAGCTGTACAGTCATTTCTCTGAGAGCCATTGAGAAGATTGTTTTCACTATCTATATTATGGCTGGATGCGTTTCCAAATTCCATATAAGCCTCGGCTTTGCACATAAGAGTGGCTCTTCCATGGTGTGCGATGTTGGAGTCCTGTACAGACATGATGGGCTACCACAAAATATGTTTTACTACCGTCCTGCTCCCTGTCTGTTTCCGATATCTCTGAGTTGCACTGCATTTGTGCACTTTTTTGTTCTTTTTGCTTGATATCTCTATTTTCATTAAAATCCTTGTGGGACTCCTTTCATTTCTTATTAGACAAATGATATTAGCACACTGCTGACTTCAAGAACAGTACACTCTCTTCACTATTAATACAACCCAGAAAATGTTGTCAGCATTAACATCAGCATTTATGTCTTTCCAAACCAGTGTGACTTTCTTCATTCCACAGAAGACAAAAAAAAAAGAAGACGGTGCATAAAAGGCTGAGACTTTCAAGCTTTAAAAGGACACAAAAACAAACTATCATACTATTGGTCCATACATGTTGAATACTACAGTCTTTTTTAAGGAATAGTTCACCCAAAAATGACAATTCGGTCATTAATTACTCACCTTCATGTCGTTCCAAACCAGTAAGACCTTCTTTCATTTTCGGAACACAAATTAAGATATTTTTGATTAAATATTAGAGCTTTCTGACCCTGCATAGACAACAATGCAACTCTTATATTCCTAACAATACATTCCTCTGCTTGCAAATAAGCTGCGCATCTGGGTACAACGTCAGAATGCCTGCTCCTGCGTCAGCAGCATCACATGAATGTGAAATTGTTGAATAAAGTCTTTATTTTTGTTTTCGTCACGAACAAAAAGTATTCTCAAAGCTTCATAAAATTATAGTTCAACCACTGATGTCACATGGACTATTTTAATGATGTCCTTACTACCTTTCTGGGCCTTGAACGTGGTAGCTGCATTGATGTCAATGCAGGGTCAGAAAGCTCTCGGATTTAATCAATAAATATCTTGTCTTAATATCAATATTTTTGTTCCAAAGATGAATAAGGTTATGGGTTTACAGGTTTGGAACAACATAAGGGTGAGTAATTAATGACAGTATTTTCATTTTTGTTTGAACTATCCTGTTAAGTCATAAGGTAATGGAATAAAAATTTAAGTTGTAATTCACTAAAAAGAAGCCATGAATGATTCATAAAGTAATTGGACAATTTCTTTCCTTTAAAGATTATTCGTCAACCAGTATCACAATGTCATCTTTAGTGTTTCAGGGAACAAAGAAAGCCATACAAGTTTGGAATGATTATCTTTGAATTACAATTTGTGGGTGAACTATTCCTTAAAAATTTTCAAAATTGATGCAAAACATAACCCTTGTTGTGAACAGCATTCGTGACTGGCCGGCTGAGTTCAATAAATGATTCTTTTCGCTGCCCCACTGCGCTCTCTTCTCAATCCCATCCTGCGGTGTCACACAGCTCTGACCTCATAACAGCAAACTTCAACCAGTGAACCCCACTGCCATGCCACAGTAGCCATCACAGAGAAACATTACTTAGTAATGTTGGAAACCAACAGCCTGCCAGGTCCCGGCTCATATACTCAAATCAGACTAATTCCTACTGAGTACAGCCACTGGCAACCCAAAGGCTCTCTCTCCCACCGTTCATTCCTCTCAATCCCTAGTGCGCACTAACCTTTTATATGGAAATCATGTCTGTGCATCTAGGGGCCATGAGGAGTAATGCGAAACTATTAAGAATCTGGTTTCCAGCATACACATCTTTTAACAAGCTTTAGTGAACAAAAATGTCAGGGGGAAGCCCCGAACAAGTGTTTGTTTTAATGAGGGTTGCTTGTGATTAGCATCTGTCTGCTTTCAACACTCAGCAGCACTTGAGCACTTTCATCCTCACTGGTTTCAGTATACTGGGATTTATAGCACATCGCAGGCTGAACATATACATGGACTGGGAGGAAGGTACACAAAGGACCGGTTACAACTGAAACAGTTTCATTCACATACACAATAGCTGATCTGAAACATGCAAAGTCTTAAGCTTTGTTTACATCTTACGCCAGCGAAAACAGACCCTTAGGTAGACTGCAATGCTCCATTTCACTGTATGACGATGTACTGATTTGTTAATAGCACCAATCGAACATCATTTCCTGGTGTAATGACCAAGACACAGAAGTAACTGGGGAAAGGAATTCCATAATCAAGAGAGCAGTGGTCAGTTGGCTGTCTAACAATGGCCCTTCAGAGACACCATTAGAGACATCGCAGCTGAACTGGAAATACAATTAACACACTGATCCATGTAATAAGCCAATCAGAGATATTGACATCGGCTCTGATCCAGTGAAAGCATTCATCATGTGCTTTTAGATGGCACATGGAGTCTCATGCTGCATAGACCAAATCTGTAATGTACAAACCAGCTTCCAGAGCTGCACCCCCGCCCTGATCTCCTAGTGCAGCCCACACACAGAGGGGTATTTTTAGCGTATCACCCTGTCTCTGAGATGGAAAGCATAACTCCCCCTCTGCAGGCTGGGGCTGCTGGGGCACTGTTATTTTAATCCAGACTGGAGAGAGAGAACGAGAGAGATACAGAAAAATAGGGAGGGAGTGAGTCATCAAGAGCTACCTTTGTGTCACTGTAGAGTTGTCTTCTGCGCCACCATCATCTCTCCATCTCTCTCTGCACCAATCTATGTTATACATTACAGCCATATAGCATTGCTATCTATCTATCTATCTATCTATCTATCTATCTATCTATCTATCTATCTATCTATCTATTCTTCTTTTTGTATCTTTTATCTATCTTTTTGTAGTATATTAATATACACTGATCAGCCACAATATTGCACAACACAGCTGGCATTAGGGTCATAGGTGCCCAAGGCTCAATGATGCATGTTGGGAGTGAAGGCTAGCCTGTCTGGTCCAGTCACACAAAAGAGATAATCTAGCTCAAATAGCTGAAAAGCGTAGCTGGCCATGATAGAAAGGTGTCAGAAAACATCATGGTTTGCTGCGTATGGAGTTACATAGCCACAAATTGGTCAGAGTGTCCATGGTGACCCCTGTCCACTACCAATACCAAAAGTGCCAGAACTGTACCACGGAGGAGTAGAAGTAGGTTGCCTGATTTGAATCACATTTTCCTTTAGATCAGGTGGATGGCTGTGTGCGTCATTTACCAGGGGAAGAGATGGTAGAAGGATGAGGCAGATGCAGTGTTTTCTGCAGGCAATTTTCTGCTAGGAAACCTTGGGTCCTGGCATTCAAGTGGATGTTACTTTGATATGTATTACCCACCTAAAGACTGTTGCAGACCACGTACAACCGCAGAATCCCCCCCCCCCACCTCCAAAAAAATGGCAATGAAATGGTGTTCCTTGAAGGCAGTGGCCTTTTTCAGTAGGATAATGCACCCTGCCACACTGCAACAATTTTTCAGGAATTGTTTGAGTAACAAATAATTGAAGGTGTTACCTTGGCCTACAAATTCCTCCAGATCTCAATCTGATTGAGCATCTATGGGATGTCCTGGACCAAATCTGGTCCTGCCTCACAACCTATAGGACTTAAAGAATGTTCTGCTAATTTCTTGGTGCCAGACTCCACAGGACACATGCTTAAGTTTTGTTAAGTCTTAGCCTTAGAGCTGTTTTGGAAGCATGAGGGGGATTATATTAGGCATATTGTGGTTTTAATGTTGTGGCTGATAGGCTGGTGTTGTAGATATACAGATATAGATATAAAACTCTATTAGCAGGGATTGGTTTAAGATTGATTTAAGATAATAAATATTTGTGCTTGTGTGTGTGTGCACTTGGGATGGGTTAAATCACTTTAACATGATAATATAATATATATATTAGTGCTGTCAAACAATTAATCATGATTAATCACGATTCAAGTTTTTGTTTACACAATATGTGTGTGTACTGTGTATATTTATTATGTATATATAAATACACACATATACAGTATATAGTTTAATATTTACATGTATTTACATGTGCATATTTCTATTTCTATTATATTATAATTTCTATTATATATAAATATATTTAAGATATAAACTTAAACATTTTCTTAAATCTATACTTGCATGTTTGTGTATTTATATATGCATAATAAATATACACAGTACACAAACAGATATTATGTTAACAACAACTTTTATTTTGGATGTGATTAATCATTTGACAGCATTAATATATGTATACAATGTATATGTACAATGTATATCTTTTATACATCTTTTGTACTAAATATTATTTAAGTTTATAATGAAGAGCGCAATGTGATATTCTAAGTATTACTTATGTTTAGTAGTAAAATTTAGAATATCACTTTGCACTCTTTGTGATGTACTCTAATCTAAATGAAACTGTGCACAGGATTCCATGAACAGATGGCATGGAGAACCCCATTGAAGCCAGGCTTCACTGGGTGTCTATGACAGATACCTGTTCTGTTGACTTAATGGAGCAAAGGTCTCTGTTCATTGGACAAGAGACTCTAAACACGTCATTTTGAGTCCTGCTGTGACACTGTGCTTCTATGGGAGTTACGGCAGCATTATGTGCATGGTTTGCATTGGAAAGAAAAAAAAAACAGATTTTTCATGGAAACTGGGATTTCAATCGATTTTTCATACATTCAATCATGCCTGGAAGCACTGCTTCTCAATATGATGAACTCTCAAAGGATTAGGACTTTGCCACCAGTGTTGGGAACATTACTTTGCTATATGTCAAATATATATACATATATTTTTTTAACAGTTTTCACAAGTCAGTTGAAATGAGTAGAACAGAAAGGTGTTCGTACATAACTTTCGATATTTATTGCACGTCAAAAGACAGCAAGAGTTTTATCCTGCACTTCAGGTATTATCTTTGTAAGAAAAGTGTTTTGGGCCACTAGCTTTGTAGATGCGTGTGTCACACATTACATGTAGGCTAGACATTACATGCACGTTCTTGCATTTGACCACAATGAATTTGAAGTAGCGCTTATATCTCCACCTTGAAAATGCCAACTTTTCATCGGATTGCTCCTGACTCGCCATTTCTGCTGCTGCTGCGAATCTCTGTGTAGCTGTTGCGTGTGTGTTTGTGTGTGTTTGGCGCTGCTGGCGCTTGTGCCGGCATGTGTGTAAAAACACTGGGTCTGATTGGCTACCAAGAAACACATGACTCTGCCTTAGCCAATCATAATCGCTTATCTCGTTTTTAACCCACCGCCACACTCGCTGTGTGTGAGCCAGGGGTGCGTTCGGATTGCATAGTTTATTAAATCAATGATTAGTAACGCACCTCATTCAACTTTCAGTAATGGTAACGGCGTTGTAACGACGGGAAAAGTAATTAGTTAGATTACCCCGTTACTGAAAAAATAACGTCGTACCTAACGCCGTTCTTTTAAACGCCGTTATTCCAAACACTGTTTGCAACACATCAGCACTAATTTAAATTTAAGTTTAATTATCTATCTATCTATCTATCTATCTATCTATCTATCTATCTATCTATCTATCTCTTTTGATTTCCATTACGCTGGATTTGTAAATCTGAAGTTCCTATGTTCCCTCTTTGTAACAGGCAGTATATTAATGAGATTTTATCTAATATGGCAACCTTCACAATTGATTTGTCGCACAAAATTTATAAGACACAAGGATATGATACCAGATTATGAAAAACATATCATGAATGCTGACTAGTATAATGAGGGAAAATTAAACAAGTTTAATTGGAGGATACAGGATAAGAATGTGAACAATGTTTTCATTTGCTAATTGTATTTTATTATTCACTGTTGAATTTGAAAATCAATTTCCAGGTTATGGTGGTTGACCTTGCAGAACGGCACTGATAGACAGATGAGTGGCACTGAACTGCCAACAGTGGAGAGCAATAAAAGATTTAAACAGAAGCCTGTGAGGGTACATTTACTTCAACATGGGTATTACACCTATATTTCTCAGGATTAATTAAGTTATCCTGAGAGGATAATAATTATGCTCATTGATAGAAAAGGCAAAAACAGTCATTAGTGGGAGAGGGAAGAAATCTGTTCCATGGAGAATTTTGCTTAAACCGCATGAACTGCATTCACCCTGAGGCTACACGCTACACACATTGTGTTGGTTTTGGAGACACTGTCAAAGCTAAAAGATTTGAGACAGAAAAATAATATTTTAAGTTAGACTGTCTGGATGAAGCATCAGGGTCTTTTCACATTGCAGAGGCGCAGCCTGACGTCTGTCTATCTGTGAATAAGCCGTGTCACTCCAGCTGTGAAGCCCCTCCAAAATCAATTTTCATTGAATGTTTGCAGCCTTGACCTCTATCATCAAATGGGCATCAGCCGTGGTTGACACCGACTTGCTTTTACTAGAAAGAACAGCTCAGACTCTGGCTCAGAGATGTTATGCTTTCTTATAGAATCCCACTGGCTTTTATTTATAGTGTTTTCTTGCACTTTTATAGTTCATGTGATTTGATTGTGTTTGACGTCGGGCTACTTTGAGGCAATGGCCTGCATCACATTGAGAAAGAGCTTTATTGTGAGAGTTTGTCATTTTATCTTCAATTGGAAAAGCGGCTGGATTATTTTAGACACTTGGGTCGAGGGCTGGTAATGCTGAAGGATCCATTTAGGCTGTGCATCTAGACTTATGCTCTAAAAATGGGCTATTCAAAGACAGCATCTTTGTTTCTGCAGCTGCATTTGTCTTATCTGGTCCTCTCTCTACCACTCGCTCATGAACAAAATCATTCTTTTTCAGCTCCTTTTACCTCTTCTCATGTGTGTCTCTTAGCACTCCATCTTTCACAATCTATTCTGTCACTCCTCAGTACACGGAAAGTAAATCTCTCTCTCTAGCTTTTCACATCTGACCACCCTCTGATGAATAGACTTCAGTCACTCCTCAGCCAAGCAATACATTAATGCAAGTAGACATCATGTTTCAACTGATATTTATGATCGTAATTGGAGACGAGACATATAGGAAGTACTGTGGTTACTGACTGCGTAGTGGGAGTAGTTATTGGCAGTGGACTGAGTGGATGCACTGGAGGAAGCGGTTATTGGTGGAGAGATTAAAAAAAAGGCAGATAACAGGGCAAGTAGAAAAGCTATACGTACAATGGAAGAAATACTTTTTCTCTATGTACATGTCAATGCAATGAAAAACATGGATTGTTGTGAAAAAAATAGAGCGGAATGTGTCCAAACCGAATCAGAATGAGGAAGAACTTGTTATAAAGGAGTCTTGTCAAACTCCCATTGCATTGTGCATAATTGTTTTCGGGTACTGAGCAACATAACAACTTGACGCATTAATATAAAATTCAGCTGATGTGTAGTGGCTTTGAACGTGGCTCATTGTGCTTTTGTAATATGACTTTATTTTGTTTTTAACTCGTGTTACATAATGTGAAGCTGTTTGGGCACTGATGCCAGATTTATCATTCATTTGTTATGAATAATCATCTTTTGGATGGCATCCATCAAGTTCCAAATAAAAAAAGAAATAATTAAATCAGATGAAGTATCTTTTGTTTCTTAAGTAATTGATTTACCAAACAGTACGAAAAATTTACTTCTTTAAAATATAAGCAATTTTTGATGATTATCCAGAAAAAATATATACATGTAGACTGTCAGTTACATATTTTATATATATATATATATATATATATATATATATATATATATATATATATATATATATATATATATATATATATATTATATTATATATATATATTATATATATATATACACAGAGTACAGACCAAAAAGGACACACCTTCTCATTCAAAGAGTTTTCTTTATTTTCATGACTGAAAATTGTAGATTCACACTGAAGGCATCAAAACAATGAATTAACACATGTGGAATTATATACATAACAAAAAAGTGTGAAACAACAGAAAATATGTCATATTGTAGGTTCTTCAAAGTAGCCACCTTTTGCTTTGATTACTGCTTTGCACACTCTTGGCTTTCTCTTGATGAGCTTCAAGAGGTAGTCACCTGAAATGGTCTTCCAACAGTCTTGAAGGAGTTCCCAGGGAGATGCTTAGCACTTGTTGGCCCTTTTGCCTTCTGTCTGCGGTCCAGCTCACCCCTAAACCATCTGGATTGGGTTCAGGTCCGGTGACTGTGGAGGCAGCACCCCATCACTCTCCTTCTTGGTCAAATAGCCCTTGATGCCTTCAGTGTGACTGTAAAATTTTCATAGTCATGAAAATAAAGAAAAGTCTTTGAATGAGAAGGTGTGTCCAAACTTTTGGTCTGTACTGTTCATAAGTCCTGCTTTTGTCCTAAGCAATTCAACTGCCTGCTGTTCTTAAGAAAAATCCCCCAGCTCCTGCACATTCTTTGGTTTTACAGCATTTTAAGCGACTGTATGATTTTGATATCCATCTTTTCACACCAAGGACAACTGAGGGACTCATATGCAACTATTACAGGAGGTTCAAACTCTCACCCCAGATGCTCCAAAAAAAAAAAAAAACATGCATCAAGACCAGAATGGAGATGTGTACATTTTTCTTATTTTGCCTATATATCATATTTCTTCATTTAGACTTCAGAAACTACAGAAGATAGTTACATGTTTTTCAGAAGACAAAATAAGTAAAATTTACCCTGATCTTCAAATTCAAAAAGTTTCCCCGGCACTCAATGCATGTTTTTTCCATCTGGAGCATTGGTGAACATGAGACGTTAGAAGATTTTAGTCATATTGTTCAGCCCTAGCAGTTAAAGTGTTAAAAAAAATGCAGAGCACCAACAGCAAGCACCCCTGGTGAGCCGCAGCCGTACTTTAAGAGCGTCTGCTCTTGGAGGATCTTACAGCGTATGGCAGAGAGCATGTATGGGCTGCCGACCAGCAGTATGGCCAAACAGACTGGTCGTCTCCCACTCTGTCCCCAGACACATGCAAATAGTCAGTGACACTCGCACATACAGTACAGGCACATACTCACAAACACATACGCTAACACGTGCTTGCAGCGCCAGAAATCGCCTTGCTCATCATGAGAACTGGCTAATTTTGGTTAGACCTTTTAACTTGAAGAGAGGCATTTAACTACAAAAAAACATATCTGACATAAAAACTATCTTGACAAGCTGATTGCAGCCATTAGTGTAAAACACAGCTTGCTGAAGAATTTTTATGGTACTGTGGGGTGTTAAGCACATTGCCCTGATAAAGGACAGATCACAAGAAAAAACGGCACACCCTGAGTGGAGGTGTGGTGACATTGTGTAAAACAGTAAAACGCCTTATCAAATCCATAAACATTGACACTACAAAAACAATATGGGGAGCATACAGGCGTGTGATGTGCACGTGGCTTGCCTGCTCTGTTCAAATATATTCTTAAGTCAAATTGTTAATTTACATATTCTTAAGTAAATTATACTGAAATAATAACCACAAATATCCACCTTATTTTTCAACATGGGAGTAAGCTGTTTTCTGTGTTAGTTTGAGACTTCTGATTGATTAGCCATAATGAGGAAATAATGAGAAGATAATACATTAAAATAATATGGTAAAAAAAAAGAAATACCAGTTTGCAGTTTCGAGCAGCTGTAACGAGCTGTTTTGTACAGTTAAAATAACTGAAAGCGTATGACAACTGACGCCAGACACACAAAATTTACTAATGGCCACAGCCGTTTTAATGTGAAAAATAAGGTGGATACAAAAATCATTGTTTTGTTTTATTCCTTTACTTACAATTCTGACATTTCAGCAACTTAATAACTTTTTGTGACCTTCATCTACACGCACATGATATGAACTCAGTATTTGAACATTTAATAGCAAATACTTAAACTAATAACAAAATATGCCTAAAGTAGCTGATTCAGAAGTGCCAGATTGTCGTAGCAAAGTCAGAATGACTTCCTCGTCTAGGTTCACGAAACGGTCGTCAATAAAATGCATTGCATTTCTGTTGCAAGTAATCTTAAAGATTCCTAAATGCATCTACTGTCGGAAGGCCAATTAAAGTGCTTTTGCTGATTATTTTCAATTACCCTTTTAAATCGGTTCGCAAATCGCAACAAACAATTCCTTCACAAATTCAAATGATTTGATTGCAGCTGTTCTCGAGTCGTCAACTCACTGATTCAAATGAACTGTTTAGTGCAAGTCTCCAGTGAACTGAATTCTCAAGTAAGAACCGGGAGATCT
The DNA here is from genome assembly GCF_003368295.1 of Carassius auratus. Taxonomy (NCBI): domain Eukaryota; kingdom Metazoa; phylum Chordata; class Actinopteri; order Cypriniformes; family Cyprinidae; genus Carassius; species Carassius auratus. The sequence continues at coordinate 24,681,237 of NC_039247.1, forward strand.
TGTAAGCACACGCGAAACTGATGCTGCTAAAAGTTAGTGTGTGAAATATGTAAAGTTCACATATAGACTCTTGAATATATGTCCAAGAGTTTTACAGTTATTGTACAAACATTTCCAGGGCAGTCCTTGGCCATTAAAAGCGGCCAAAGTTCCCTAACCTTCTGCCTTCAGTCTAAAGGTCTGTCTACATGAGACTAAAGCACACTAAATGATTGGAAAAGTCTGACATACTTGACCAGAGAGAAGTCTATAATTTCACTGGAAAATAGAGACATCATGATTAAACATGACTAGTGCATAACAATAATAGAAAATCACATGAATAATGAATAATTGGAATTATTTGCATAGAACTCATTCAATACAACTTAACTTAATCTAAATAGGTAATTGTGACAATGGTGGTAAGTTTGAAGTCAAGGAGCTTAAGGTCGCTCAAAGACTTAAAATAGTTAACTGAAAACTGAATGAAAACTCATTCATTAAAACTTCATTCTTTAAACTGCTCTTTTCTGAAGCAAGATACATATGTGATGCTCAGTTCACATTGGAGGTTTGGAATTAATCTCATTATAGTAGAAGCATGAGGCCTCCTATCCTGTTTATAGCATTCACAAAGAGGCGGGCTGGATCCACGAGGCCATGCTGCTGTGGCCTCATGAGTGATACAACTTGGGCCAATCACAGCAGGGGTCAGCTTCAAATTTGATGTGGCCAAATGGAAGACCGCCATGAATCTGTAATGACAGCAGGAATCACTAGCATCACAGCTTCCTTTCATCTGCCCTACCCCTTCAATCCCTCTGCCCTCTGTCTCTCTCACCTACTCTCACCCCGTCTTTCTCTCTGTGCACTCTCCCTGTCCCTTTCCTGTCCTCGATCCACCTGTCTCTCTCCACAGAACACCTAGACGCCTGTGTCGACTCCCATCACAACGACAGGATTTAAACATAGGCGACGACAAGTGCCCTAATATGTCACAGGCGATAAGCATCTCAGGAGCAGAAGGAGAGGGGGCGGGGTGAGCGCCACGATGTGTGTGTCAACATCACATTCCACTGCATTCCTTTCAATTACGGTGTTTTTATCGTTCGTTTGGTGTTCCGAGCAAGCATAACATCGGATACACAAACATAAAGCTGAAAAAAAGTGTCCGAAAACCTTCAGCGAACGTATAAGGCCTGACTAAATGATCAGTTAACACACACACACAGGGGCAAACACGTAATCAAGTGCAGAGGGGACAGCAAAAACTGGAAAAGTAGGGCAAGAGAAAGAGCAGACTGCGATAATCTGAATTTAAGAGGGAGAAACAAGGTCTCGCTGTGCTTAGAGTTGATGCTAATGAATTACCCTTGTTGGAGTTATAACTGGCTCTCTGCCCGTTCCCAGCATCACAGGAAATTTCAATTCCTGCTCTTTTACAGATGTCCAGACCCATGCTGCCAATCACATTACAGCAGAGACCAGTGCTGCTGGGGAAATCTTTAACCCACGGGCCCGTCCAAAACCCGCACATAAGGACTTTTCACACTGCACTTGGACACATGACTCGATGGCGCCGCGCATGGCTGCTTCAGTGCTTGGCTCTCCAGTGTTTGTACTGTTTTTGTTCGTTTTTCCTGTTTTTTGTTTAACAAACACTATCAGTTTCACCAGGGATGAACTGCTGAACATTCGGCAGAACACACCACAAGATCTTTTACCAGATTTAAATTATTCAGACGTTTTACTGAACGTTGTTATCAGAGGAGCGGCGGCGCTGATCAAACGCTTCAGGACGCGCAGACGGGGGAAGCGAGCGGGAGCGCTCGTCAGACTCAGGAAGCGCGGATTTCGAACGCCGTTGCCTAGCATCCATCTGGCAAATCTCCGCTCTCTACTCAACAAAACAGACGAACTCCTTCTGCTCTCTCGGACAAATAAGGATTTCTCTCACTCTGCTGCTCTGTGTTTCACGGAAACCTGGCTGAATGACACCATACCGGACAGCGCGCTCTATCTGCCGGGCTTTCAGCTGTTCAGAGCGGATCGCGAATCAGAATCCACGGGGAAATCGCGCGGCGGCGGGACATGCTTTTACATCAATGAGCGGTGGTGTAGAGATGTAACTGTGTTAAAGAAGATGTGCTGTCCTGATCTAGAAATGCAGTTTGTCAACTGCAAGCCGTTCTATTCCCCGCGGGAGTTTCACTCGTTCATTCTGGTTAGTGTTTACATCCATCCGCAAGCGAACGTGAGCTCAGCTTTACAGAAACTTGCTGATCAGATCACAGAGACAGAACAACAACACCCGGACTCTGTTTTAATCATTCTGGGGGACTTTAATAAAGCCAATCTCTCCCGTGAACTGCCAAAATACAGACAGCATGTTACATGTCCCACCAGAGACAGTAATATATTGGATCACTGCTACACTACAATAAAGGACGCATATCACTCTGTTCCACGAGCAGCTTTGGGAAATTCTGATCACTGTCTGATTCATCTTATACCATCCTACAAACAGAAACTTAAATCTGCTAAACCTGTAGTAAGGACTGTGAAGAGATGGACCAGCGAAACGGAGCAGGATTTACAATCTTGTTTTGACCTCACTGATTGGAGTGTTTTTGAAGCTGCTACCACCGATCTGGACGAACTCACAGAGACTGTAACATCCTATATTAGTTTCTGTGAGGATGTTTGCATTCCTACCAGGACTTATTTAACATTCAACAACGATAAGCCATGGTTTACAGTAAAACTCAGACATCTTCGTCAGGCCAAAGAGGATGCCTACAGAAATGGGGACAGGGTCTTGTACAATCAGGCCAGGAACACACTGAACAAAGAGATCAGAGCGGCTAAAAAGAACTACGCTAAAAAGTTGGAAGACCAGTTTTCTTCCAACGACTCAACTTCAGTTTGGAGAGGACTGAGGGCCATCACAAACTACAAGACACCATCCTCTTGCACTGAGGCTAATCAACGGCTTGCTAACGACCTGAATGAGTTTTATTGCAGATTTGAAACCCCCAACACCCATTCTGACCATCTCCCTGCACAACCATTAACACCTCCTGCAATCCCCCGTTCCACACCTACTGCTCTTCAAATCTGTGAAGATGATGTGCGCCAGGTCTTCAAGAAGAACAAAAGAAGAAAAGCACCAGGCCCAGATGGTGTTACACCAGCCTGTCTGAAAATCTGTGCTGACCAGCTGGCCCCCATCTTTTCACAGATCTTCAACAGATCCCTGGAGTTGTGTGAAGTACCTTCCTGCTTCAAACGCTCCACCATCATCCCCATCCCAAAGAAACCCAAGATAACAGGACTTAACGACTACAGACCTGTGGCTCTAACGTCTGTCGTCATGAAGTCGTTTGAAAAACTGGTTCTGGGTTATCTGAAGGACATCACTGGACCCTTACTGGACCCCCTGCAGTTTGCTTACCGAGCAAACAGGTCCGTGGATGATGCAATCAACATAGGATTGCACTTCATCCTGCAACATCTGGACAAAACAGGGACTTATGTGAGGATCCTGTTTGTGGACTTTAGTTCGGCTTTCAACACCATCATCCCAACAACCCTCCAGACCAAACTGACCCAGCTCTCTGTTCCTAGCTCTATCTGTCAGTGGATCACCAGCTTTCTGACAGATAGGCAACAGTTAGTGAGACTGGGGAAATTCACATCAAACAGCTGCTCCACCAACACTGGTGCCCCTCAGGGATGTGTTCTCTCCCCTCTGCTCTTCTCTCTTTACACCAACGACTGCACCTCTAAAGACCCCTCTGTCAAGCTCCTGAAGTTTGCAGATGACACTACAGTCATCGGCCTCATTCAGGACGGTGATGAGTCTGCTTACAGACAAGAGGTTGAGCAGCTGGCTGTCTGGTGCAGTCTTAACAACCTGGAGCTGAACACCCTCAAAACAGTGGAGATGATCGTGGACTTCAGGAGAAACCCACCTGCACTTTCCCCACTCACCATCATGAACAGCCCTGTGACTGCAGTGGAGTCATTCAGATTCCTGGGAACCACCATCTCTCAGGACCTGAAGTGGGACAATCACATTGACTCCATTGTAAAAAAGGCCCAACAAAGGTTGTATTTCCTTCGCCAGCTGAGGAAGTTTAACTTGCCACAGGAGCTGCTGAAACAGTTCTACTCAGCCGTCATTGAGTCTGTACTGTGTACTTCTATAACTGTCTGGTTTGGCTCAGCAACAAAATCAGACATCAGAAGACTACAGAGAACTGTTCGGACTGCTGAAAGGATTATTGGTGCTCCCCTGCCCACCCTTCAAGAACTGTATCATCCAGAGTGAGGAAAAGGGCTCATAAAATCACTCTGGACCCTTCACATCCAAGTCACCCCATTTTTGAACTTTTGCCATCTGGCCGGCGTCTCAGAGCCGCAAATACCAGAACAGCAAGGCACAAAAACAGTTTCTTCCCCCAGGCAATCTACCTCATGAACAGTTAAATGTTCCCCACTTATGCTTATGCAAACAAAAGTGCAACATCCTTATATTTATTTGTTACCCCTCCATCCTAGTACATCCCTGCATCTTTTTCAATCCTATTCCATTATCATTTATAGCACAATTGTTTATACACTTATTTATTTGACTACCCTTTTTTTTTTTTTTTTTTTTTTTTTTTGTCTGTGTGTTGGTGTCTCTGTGTACTGGAAGCTTATGTCACTAAAACAAATTCCTTGTATGCGCAAACATACTTGGCAATAAAGCTCTTTCTGATTCTGATTCTGATTCTGTCATTCTAAACCCCACATTAAATTATGTAATGGGGTAGAGGAACATTTCACACTTGTACTTTATATAAGTGGGGTTAACACCACTTTTTACCCTGGTGTTATGAAACCATGCTATGGAGCTAGCATTGCTTTTGCTGTGTTTACCCCGCATTGCATTGCCAGTGAACTAATTTGAACTTTGTGTCAGTATTTCATAATTGGAACAAGGCAGCAGTTTACTGTTGGGGATTTGTCATGTCGCACCATACCACATTCTGCATCACTGATTATAATGATTTCTATAGTATTTTGTTCCGCCATGCCACTCGCGTTTGGTGTAGACAGACTTCATTATAATGCTAAGGCTAGATGCTTAGCAAACAAACAACCAATCGAGTGGCTTATATTCACGTGCTTTGGACTATCACAGAAACAAAATACAGTATATAGCAGCTGTTTCAATGTTTGAGGAGAAAATGTCAATTGGTAACAGAAAATGTGTCAACTGGAGTCTGAAACAGCAATTTGTAATCAGTAAAGTACATTTAAGAAAAACAAGCTTTCACCAGTGAAATCTAGTCATTGCAATTGGAATATGCAGTTGGGTGGGAAAATTTGTCAAGCAGATTTTGCCTGTGTTAAAGGCAGTCACGTGAATTCAATACTTTAACCAAACTAGGTGTTTGATATCAGTTGTACTATATACACCTCTACACTATTTACAATAGATATTTTTTACATTTAATCATTTACATTTAATCATTTAGCAGACGCTATATATAACTGGTTGCATGCTGTGTTTGTTAAACCAATGACACTTACCATGCATGTATGCATATAAGAACAATAGCTTGGGGTTTACAAATGTGCAATTTGAAATGTCAGCTTATGGCTACCCTGTTGCAAAAACAAGCATTTGGTGACTCTAAAAAATGCTGGGTTAAAAACAACCCAACTTGTGTTATTTGGCATCCCAGCACTGGGAAAATATTGGACAGAACACATGCTGGGTTTTACCCAACATGCTGGGTTGTTTTATTTGAGTCAACTATTGTTTAAAAAGGATTATATTGCTGTCTTAAGATGGGCTGGAAATTTAAAATCACACACAGAATTACTAGAGGCAACAGCAATAATCAAAGGCTGAACAGTTATTATTAATCATTAACAAAAAGGGCATGGACAAAATACAACACAAATTGAATTTATTTGAGTGAACGCAGAATAGTTTACAACATTGCATATTTTACAACTTGTCTAACAATCATTTTAGGAATAAAATATTTTACATTTAAAAGTAGCATTTTTAATTTAAGCACCGTTCTCTGTAAACACTTTTTACCTAAATAACGCTAATGTGTCACTGAAATCTGAGCTGAAGGGCTGCTGTTCGCGGGGGAACTGAAAACAAACAGTACTGAGATTAGAGAACAAATTTTAACTTCAAATTAAATAAAACTCAGTGGCAATGGGTGTTTTTCAGTGCAAAACGACCGCTGCTGACCCAGCTGGCATCTCTTCCTTATGTTGCATTGTGTTAAATAATAAAATTTATAGCACAGTAAAGACTTTATAAATAAAATAATGTATACAAACCTTCATGTTGCTGAAGAAGTACACCAAATTGATGGCTGAGCTGAGAATTGCTCTCTTCTGTGGACTCAAAAAGACTGCAATCTGTAACTCAGCAGCTGGGTTGGTTTGTCATAGACAGACTCAATCCAGCGGTTGGGTAGAAAAAAGAACCCAGCGTTAAAAATGACCCAGCAAATCAGTTACAGGAAAATTACCCAGCACCTCGTTGAAAAATAACAAAAAATAACCCAATAAAATGAGGCAACATGCTGAACCCAGCATTTTGGTATATATAAAAAAATAACCCAGCATTTTTTAGAGTGTATGTTTCAAAGCATTTTGAGCTGGTTTAAGCTGGTCATGTGCTGGTCCTAAGCAACATTGGCTACCCTATGGCAGGTTTAGGGGCTTTAAGGCGTGTTTATCAATAGATTGTTATAATATCTGCATCTATGCAGTTACAGTGTGTCATGGGGGTGCAATCGCTTCCCTATCTACTGTAAAGTTTTTGCTGCATCCACCCTTCATCACACCACAACTGTTTTCTCCACGAAGATTAAGCCCTTGACCCATGAAAGCATTACTTTAACAATTACGTTGCTATTTTCATTTGAAATTTTTACTTTAGAAATAAAACATATTAAAGCATATGTGTCAACGAGGTTTGTATACTTGAGCTAAAGAAAGAGGTTTGTACTAGAAATACAAACAGTAACATTTTATTTGTACAGTAAACAGGTGTGTGTAACCAGGAGGACTTGTATTTGGCCTTTTCAGTACTCAAATATTACACCCATCTATGAAATACAGTGGAATACTGTAATAAGTTATATATACCACTCTACCCTATTATTTCATTCATTATTATTTTTATTATTATACCCCCCCCCCCCGCCCTCAAATGAAAATGTCATATAACTCCTGCTAAGAACCTAGCCTCCTTCTTAGAACCAGCTTAAACCAGCTCAAACCAGCTTCCATGCTTTAAAACATACCATGTACCGTATCCATGATTAATGGATAACCCTGTCTTAAGTGTGAAATGTAAAACAGGATAACCCAGGATAATGTTTACTCAAGGTTTACAAGGACCCAGAGTTAACTATTTCAGGCATGAAAAACCCCATATATCTAAAATCTGAGGATAATAGATTCAGTCCCAGCATGGAAGGCAGTCCTTGGGTACACAGGGAATCTAAGGCCTTTAAATGTCACGAGAGGCGGGAGTTTTATCCCATGACTGTTCTGCTAACAGGCTGGGCTTCCAGATCAGATGAGCTTCACAGAGGTCAAGAGATGGTCCCGAGGGACTGAAGCTGTGTCCATTACTGTAACTCAGCACTGTGATGTAATGACCAGATCAGTCATGTCTTTGTCGATTCCTGCAGTGCCCTAGCATCAATAATGCAGGAACCTGTTCTAAGTTTGTCATGAATTATCCACTGCGGTTTTGGTAAAAAAACAATTACCGAATATTAAATACAGCTCAGCACTGATGCTACACAACAGGAATGTGTTTTGACTGAAACCGAGAGACATTTTAAGCATCACAGCAAGTACCACTTGTAGGATCCCTGGTACCACCCTGAATCAAAAAAAATTTTGAACAAAATGTTAGTTGTCTGCAGGTTATGTAATGCGGGTGACTCAGAAACAGCAGTTTCCAGTCCAGTTCACACATGACCAGACCACAGTCCTCTCCAGCCGAGCAGGCCGACTCATCCTCCCGCTTTTTCTTTCTCTCAAAGGATATTCATTTTGTGCAATACTACTATTCCGTGTGCAACCTAAAAATCACGACACACCAAGCCAGAGGACATAAAAATACAGCATAATAAATTCACTGAGGATGCAGTAATTATATTTATCTGCGAGCCGATTCATTGGACCGAGTGATAATGTTGTCTAAATGACTAATGTTTAGCATGGAGACGTGTATTTGCGAGCTAATTCATTATAGGTTAGTACAAGCGAAAGGCAATATTGTCTTGGATCATGGTTCAGTGTGACAGTCAGAGCCATATTCTGCTGATACCGAAGCCATCTGTCCTTCACCAGTGAGCAGGACTGCCACTTTCTCTTAATTATCCAGTGGGTTGAAGGAAGTTTAGGGGTTACAAATCCCTGGTGACATCGTACATCAGGAAGGACAACAGGAAACCCTGCCTCAAACATAACAGGTGGATGGCATACTTATTAACTGAGGGACGCTCTTCATATCTCTCAAACCCCAGGTGTGGTGACGCACTCGGCTCAGCTCTGATTTGTTTGCTGTCCTCAGTTTGAACTAGACTCTCCCCGGTGTGCTTTCTGCTGCCCAATCTACATTATCTCACCCGTCTATTGCTCTGACAACGGTCTTTGTGATGTCTCTGGTGTCATGGTGTGTGCACATGTGAGTGAGAGTGTGTTAATGCATGTGCGAGGATCTGACAACTCGGTGACACAAGTATGTCGGTCTCTCTCAGAACTGCCGCCCGCTGAGATGAGAGTCCGCAGTGCTCACGCACACGCATTCAGACACGCTTACATACTCAGAGAGGGTCCAAGATCCCTTGACGGATGTCACTGCACAGCTTATCATCAAAATGTGAGAATGGGAATGAAGGCTGCCGCTGTGCAGCGTGTTGATTCAGGTTGTCTGTCTGATAAGGCACAGAATTCAGGTCTCCTTACACCTCCACGCAGATCCAACACGATCCTAGCGAAATGCACTGATGCTAAATAGTAGAGCTGAAACAACGAATCGATTTAATCGATTAAAATCGATTATTAAAATAGTTGTCAACTAATTTAGTAATCGATTCGTCGCTAAATAAATTTTATTTGCCATAAGCGGCTCATTTCGTGCATATTTCAAATCTGCGGTGACCAAAGTGTGGCAGTAATGAGCCACCGGAGGTTTTACTCAGCCAGTACAGCAGGTGAAGTAGCGAATAGCCAATAGCTGGCCTCGTTTTATGTCACGTGCTTCCCGAACAGCGTCTCTGCAGCATTCAGCGGGAAGTGGGAGTACTTTACTTTGAGCCTTCAAAATGAAGAGTAACCTGTAAACTCTGCACTACTGAACTGTTCAAGGGGCCGTTCACATATTGTGTCTTTTGCGTGCTCAAGTTCGTTATTTCCTATGTAGGCGCGCAGTATGCACTCTCATAATGGAAGCGACGCGGTCGCGACACGCACGCGGTGCGATGCGCCCGTTTTTCCAGGCGCGTCCACACCGCATTCATTTATCCTTTGCTGAAATTTCCGGGTCTTAATGGAGAGGGCACGTCATGGAGAGCACGTCATGGTTGCTTAGCAAAGGCAGACGCCTCAGGGGCGCTTCTGCCCGAGCGCTTTGGAAAGAAGGAGAAAGCGGCGTGACTAGCGTTTTCCACGCGTTTTTTTGTGCGATATGTGAATGGCCCCTAAGAATTTTATTTGTGCAGATTCTCCAGTACAAGGTTGTTTGCAAATGTTTAGTCGTAAAAGCTGATAACATTGCTTTTTAACAGTTAACATTTAAAGCTTTACAAACATGTTCTGTGATCAGTTTGTCGTTTACCAGTTCATAATTCAGACTTGCAGCTTAATTATGACTGAATGAGAGAGGTAAATGTTTGAGTATATTTAAAATGCACTTCTTTTCTAAGTATTCACTGCTCTTTTTCACACAGCAGGTTTTTTGTGTGTGTCCCAATTTTTTTTTTCTGGACAACCTTCTGATGGATTTTACTTTAAATTGTGAGTTCCATTCAGGTTTCATGCCATTGGCACTTTTTTTCGAAGGATTGTTTACAATTTCACAGCATAAGCTATAAAGCTTTTTCCCAGTAAATAATAAAATACAATGCACTGCAATTTTATTCTGTTTTATCCTTATACTTCGTGAAAATATGTTCCCAAAGATTCCTTAAGCTTTGTTTGGGATGTTAAACTACTTTAGGAGCTCTAAGGACTGCCATGGTGAAAACAATATTTGAAATCTCCTTGTGAATTTTGCTAGAGTATGGGTCAGTGTTTTGATTGCAGAAGAGTTCGACAAAGGATTACTAACATAATAAAACAACTCCAGGTATATTTTTGATGAGGATATGACAATGCAAAATGGTTAAAATCTCTTAAAAATCTATGCTGAATGATAAAGACCCTTTATTAATAATTTACTTGGGGAAAAAATGGAAAAAAACTAAAATATAAGTACATAAACCGATTAATCGATTAATCGTAAAAATAATCGACAGATTAATCGATTATCAAAATAATCGTTAGTTGCAGCCCTACTAAATAGCAGATGCACAGAGGACTGTGAGAGCCGACCCCTTTGCAGACAATCAAAGGCAGCTTGGGAATTTAAAGTGTCTTCTTGCATCAAGAAATACACTGTCAGAAAAACATTATGGCAATAGCTTTTTGTTTCTATTAGCATATGAAAGTGAGGGCGGGTGGGGTGGGGGGCATTTATGACTGAGCCAATTATGACTAAACTAGACTATTTTACCTGGCATTGAAAGAAGCAAATAATATTTATATATATATATATATATATATATATATATATATATATATATATATATATATATATATATATATATATATATATATAACACAATGCACAGTGTACTTCACATTTAAAGAATGGAGATCCATTCTACAATCATTTTCTTTTCATTTAAATGACATTTAAGTTGGTTAAAATGTTTTAATCTCCAGCTCTAACCTGCTGTGAACTTTCTGAAGCCCATGGGATTATGTTTTCTGGCACCGTGCATACACTGTGCGATTTCCGTGTGATTTCATCAAGGTACCAACTTTCACTGTATGAGAAGATCGCATGCAATGTAAAATCAAAGCTCACAATTTACGTGCTCACACTGTACGGTCCGATTGTTGACACAAGCACAATTTATGTGCTCACACTATACATGTGAAATACTTGAGTTGCGCAGGCGATGACACTGTTTATGGAAAATAGCCAGAGATATAAAAAATATATATATTTTTAAAGCATCAACTATCAAAGATATCCAGAGGATTTGGAATTTTCCAATTCATTAATTAAATTAATACCATTACTATTATTATTATTTTTTATTATGGTACATTTATTATTAAATTTATAGGTCTGGTACAATTCATTTGCCCTGGAATAATTTCAAAGCTCATTACCGCACAACTGACACGCAGATAATAAATGATTACATGAACTTACTTCTCTTTGAAAATGATTTAAAACATTTAGTTATATTTCACAATGAATAGGCCTATAATTTAAATTCCTTCTAAAGTAGCCTATGTCTGTACAATAATAATCAGTTATCAATGAAAATCTCAAATTTGTTTAATACGAAATACTTATCAGCCATAAGAGATTTTTTTTTTTTTTTTTTTATAATGAAAATACCCAATGCATCTTTCGTCTCCTTTAAAAATATGTGGCGTTAAGCGTCAGATACCAACAGCTGAGTAAGTTTATTCTTTACTTTCTGTAGCTTAATTAATAGACTGGAGTTCATCACAGGCATATGCAGTTTGCACATTGCACATGTGCTGTTTGCACATTGTTTGTGTGGCATGCACTGGCTCGCCCTCATGGTTAAAAACTGAAATATTTCTAATTTTGCAACGTGTTTGTCTTTATCACTAATTGCAAAATGATGGAAAATCATTCACATTTCCCATGATAATAACATTATTTTATCAAAAGATCTCCCTCTTTTCATTTTCTTTTTTGCTGCATTAAAGATTAAATGGTAAAATTTATATTTTCACGCAGGCACAGTTAGGGAAACAGCAATGAGTTTAGGACATAGCGGTGTCTGACTAGAGTCGACATGTGGGGTGATGACATAATTATTTCCGAAAATATACGGATGGCCCCGTCTACACGAAAACGCAAAGACAGCATTTTCAAATTTATCCAGTCTGGAACCAGGGTTATTGCAGTTTTGCCTTCCAAAATTGCAGGATCCGTGTGGATGAAATGCGATAAAAAAATCTGTGCGTATTCACAGAAACACATTTCCGTGTGGACGGGGCCTTCTAAAACATATTTTAGACTTAATATTAAGTAGTATGCCAAGTAAAGTTTAATTATAATTTTTTAAGTCTTTTGCAATATGTCAGTAAATATGTTAATAGATTTTAACTATACTTAGGATGAAATAAACATATTTTAAATATATAAATTTTTTAATTGGTTCAATAAGTATAATTAAATTCTTGTCAGTGATCTTCTGATTAACATCTAGTGTGTGTATATAATTCTTAATATAAGTTGTATATATAAGTATACTTCCTGTAGATAAATAGTCTTCTTCACTGCAAAAGCAAGTGTTCAGCAGCTATATGAATCTACTCCATCAGCATCTGGCACTTACTTCAGACCTAAATAATGCTTGAATTCAATCCTCTAATCAGATCTGTTACAGTAGATGTGTACTGTGGAAACGCTCCTGGTTTCACTCTTCCAGGCATTAGGCTGAGAGGTAAAGGCAGGTCAAAAGAGGGTGAGCATGGGGCTGCTTAGCCTGTTGGTACACGAAGAAAAACAGATGTCTCTAACCGTGACATCACATGCCCAAACCTGAGAGCCAACGTTATCCGTGAAACTGGATGCCTAATGCTTCCTCATTAAAGCACTCGACTGAGCTACAGCAATATGAAGGTTATAGATGAGCACAGGAACACATTATGTCTCTCATATGGGAAGCAAAAGCCTTACAGGAACAAAACAGGCTGAATGCAGCATAAAGGGTTAGTTAGCCCCCCCCAAAAAAATCTGTCACCATTTATTCACCCTCATGTTGTTGTTATTCTTTTTTCTATCATGAAACACAACATTTCAAAACTGTGCAGATTGCTTTTTTACCATGCAAATAAAATGAATGGGAACTGGCGCTTTCGTGTTTTTTTTTCCATGGACGAAATTCATATCGACTTGGAACCACATGAGGATATGTAAATTAATTTACATTTTTTTGCTATCTTTAAGCTCTATCGCTCCATCCAGCTGATTTCCACAACAAATAATATTGAATTGTCTCTGGCTAAATGCATTAAAAGTAATGCACTCACAATAGAAGTCTGTGGGGAAATTGTACAGAGCCAGAACAAGCATGAAAAATACACAATTAGCCCCTTGCCCCTTTAATCAGCAACGTAAAGTGCCATTTCTAGCAGTTAGTCTAATTTGTAAGTGACTATAAAAATAAACTGTTACCCATGCTTTTTTATTTCTTTTTAGGGGTTATTAAAAAAAAGTTCCATTCTTAACAAATAACAATTTGTACAAGCAACATACAAAACTCTAATATTACAGCAGCTTTTTTACCGGTGTCAGATGTGAGATGGATGGGAATGTAAATATATAGTTTCCTCAAGGTATTATACACCTATTATCTCCTCAGTTTTGCCTCATTTCCCAACATCTGGAATGGACTTCATGAGCATTTGAAGAGGGTCTCACACTGCAAGCATGGCGTAAACCCATTAAACACTTTCAGAGGCTTTAACTTGTTAATGATCATGTAGATCTCAGATAGTCAGGCTTATTACACAGTCGAGATGGAGCAGAGGCAAACCGCAGGTATCTTGAGAGCAGGCGGACATGTCTGGGTGTGAGCTAAAAGCCTGGTGCGTTACTGTAAAGTGTCGTGGGGAACTGATGGATGGCACAGAGAATGCAAGGGATTTTTGAAAGGCCGCAGCATCATTTACAAGGCTGCACCCACAGGGAATGGGAGAAGTAATAAATGACGGCAGAAAGTCTAATGGCGGGCAGTTCATTCAGCCACTGGGGAAATGGAAGAGAGAGGGAGAATTAGATGAGTTTGCCGGTCCTCTGATGATCTCTGTGGACATGCACGAAAGTGGGAAGAAATGATAGATTTAAAGATAGGCCAGCGGTGTGATTAACTCAGCGGTGAGCACGAGTAAAGTGCGTGAGAGGCAATGTAAGTGACACACAAGGCCCGGAGAAGAAGGCAAACACAATGGGGAGCACAAAAGGCAACTGGAGAAAAGAGAAAGCAAGGGGTGCGGAGCGAAAATCAGACAAATAAGATGATAAGGAAAAAAGGGGGAGAAAAGCATTGAGCAGACAGCTGAGATCGAAGTCAGTAATTTCCACGCACAAAGAATCATACGGACTGCGTGATGCGGAGGGAGGATGCCGAGAAGAGGAAACACAGGCACACATATGCTCAAAGCCAGAGATATGAGTGAAAGACACTCATCCGTCACAAGAGGAAGGAGGGGCCAAAGCCACCAGACAGTAACAGACTCAAGTGTCGGTGGGTTTCAAGAAATCTGCGAGGGATCGTTGGGGCAACCAAGATGACATTTGAACCAAACAGAAAAAAACACTCAAATGCAGGATTGGGAGCATGTTGAGTGCTTTGAAGTATGAAAATTCTGAGAATCAAGGGGGCTGTAAAAGCAAATAAATGTGGAGCCTAGCTAAGCAATATATGGGAGGACAGATTGCATTTTCGGAGGTGGATTTGCAATGAATATGCCTTGGGGTGAACAATAATAATGGCCATTAGTGCGTACCTGTGGACTGGTTTGTATGGGGTACCAAGTACATTTACACAGCGTGTTACATCTGCAATGCCAATGCAATTGTTGAGCTAATTAATTGCAGGTGTTTCAAATTAAGCATTTAACGAGCTTGGCAGCGTTCCATTAGACTGTCAAATAAACACAGTGTAGTTCATCTATAGATTCACTTTTAGGTGCAACAAAGCAGATCAAAAACCAGCCGGTGACTGAGAATCATAAACACTCGTAAACAACAACTGGGAACAATGTGACTTACAGGAAATCCGTGGGTTCTCAGAGATGGCAGCTTATTGAAAGTGTAAATCCACTACACATTTAGCAGCAATAAAACATATTCGCCTCAGCATATTAAAACAACATACTGCGCATCAGGGATTGAAACTTCCTTTTGGCTTTTTGGGCAAAATGTGTCTATTTTACACAAGCACAAAACGTAACCATAGCAACAGAACTGCAGGATGAGCTGTTCTTCTGTTCAGCGTCGGTCATTCTCTCCTCAGTGGTAACTTCCCATACTGCACTGGGGTATGGGACATGTTCAATAATGCTACCTTCATCCCAAGGTAAGGTTTCACAAATTCATTTCATGTGAAAGAAATAAAAGCTGCCAAACAGCCTTTGCCATCTGAGAAACGGTT
The DNA here is from genome assembly GCF_003368295.1 of Carassius auratus. Classification (NCBI taxonomy): domain Eukaryota; kingdom Metazoa; phylum Chordata; class Actinopteri; order Cypriniformes; family Cyprinidae; genus Carassius; species Carassius auratus. Next base: position 24,696,740 of record NC_039247.1, read on the forward strand.
CTGTTTCTGAGTCCTATCAAGTTTTAATGACAGAAAGCAGAGTCGGTGAGTTTGGGAATACGAGTGACAGTTCAATATTTCAGTGGGAGGTACAGTTAGAAAGGCTCAAAAACAGTACAAGCTATACCTGGAAGGGAGTAAACAATCAAAAATCAAAAAATATGTCCACCGACAAAAAAAAAGCCGAACGATCAATCTTCAGCACCAAAGGTGTTCAAAACTCAGTTTGGAGTCATGGTGTTTCTAATAAATCAGTCATCATGCTTCCTTTAAAACCTGGTGCATTAAAAAGTAATGGACAAATGTATACAGGTGGGAAAAATACTGTCAGAGAGAACAATGGTCTTATTTTGGTCCAAGGAGTCTGATAGGTTGAAGATCCTGAGAGAACTGCTGATTACTTCTCACATCGCCTCCAGTGATTGAACTGAGAGCAGATATGGCCCTATGGGTTTACTTTTCATTTTATTTAACGTCTTCTAGAAACTTGTATAAGAAAAGACTGTTCCTACAAACATCTACCTGGAAATGGTTCAGACCATCTCTCCCAATGGTGATTATTTAAAATTGTTCAATCGACAGCACTTGTGGCAAAAATAGGGTTCTAAGAAATGTGGTTTATTTTTTCCCAAATTCTTTGTTTCTCATTTGAATTTTTCTGGATTCTGTTTAAATGGTTTCATTAAATCACTTTTTTTATCAGATTTTAATAATCCAAATTATGTCTCATGAATTAAACTTTAATAATTTAATATCTTTTTTTAATATTTAACAAAAATAGTTCACAAGAAATGTATTATTTGTATATAAATCCTGTTTTTTTCCCCTCTGAATTCTGTGTTTTATGATGTGATACAAATTTATGAATTACAAACAATGCTAACAAATCAGTGCTTAAAACTTAAAATTGTGAATAAAAAGTACATAAAATCTAATAAATTAAATTTTAATAACACCTTTCATTTATTGGCAAAAGAGCTGCAGAACAGGGTTTTATTGTTTCAAATAAAAGGACAAAAATCAATAATATTTGGTATTCTTTAAAAAATGTTGCCATTCATTTCCATTCGTCCATTACACTTCATCACAGGAACTTCAAGTTTTACTTTTTAAAGAAATCAAAGGAGTTGCAATTTTTTTTTTTATAGTAATCGAAATTGTGCCACAGCTGCTGTTGATTGAGATTAACTTGCACTGAACCCTGAATATTCCTTTAAGGGTGATATAAGTCTGTCACGAAAGGGCATGAACTTCATCATCCTCAAACGCATCACACAGCAAAACACGAGGCATTAGTGTATCACTGGGCATGCAGCTGTGTATGAGGTTGATTTAAGTTTAGCCCCAGGCTCAGAGGAGCAGATGACATGGAGGGGGTCATCTAGACTCAAAACAGTATATTACTTAAGCTCAATAAATATACACTGGGGGCAAGGCACCCTGCTTTGAGCTCCCATTAAAGGACTGCTGGGATATCTTCGCAAAAAGAAAAAATATAAAAATTTGTCACTGCGGCGAAGACCTCTCTACCATCTCTTTGATGTGACCATACATGAAAATTGCTCATTATCATCCGCCTTTTTCTCTAAAGCCTACAGCAACGCATGCGCAAACACACCAGCACGCAAGCATACATCATATCCATATACGTGAACAGCCTGATATCTATCAAAATATGCATATTTTAAAAGCACATTACATAAATAGGTTTGAGATTTTATAAATGTCCTTTTTGATCAGTTTTGATGTCAAAACTTAAACAGAGATGCACACAAGACCCCGAAAATGCTGACAGAAAGCCATTACAAGTATTTACATTAAAAAATATAGCAAATGTCGGCTGTGTGCTTGTTCATGTTGTCGCAAAATGTAAGGTTTATTATCGCCCAGCTCTGTATATGAAGTTTGATGTATTATATCCAAATGTATCCACATACATACAGTGTACTCACATAAAATAATATATACTACATTGCAAATCTCAGTTGCTTACTTCTATTTAGTTACAATATGTAATATTATCCCAACAGCTTGATTGCTTGTATCGTTGCAATTGTAAACTAAAATTATCGCCGGCTCTAATCTGCTAAATGTGACAATAAGGTAATTAATAATATTGTGGTTTTCTGAAAAGCTGAACTGAAACAATGTGTATTGTGAAAAACGCTATACAAATAAATATAACGAGCCTATCAGGCTTAGCTTAATCTGGTTATGACCTTTAATCAATAATAAAAAAAAGAAAACTGTTTAAGCAGTTTTTGTGACCTCACATTGTCAAGTTATTTAGGATAATCTGTTGAGGATTTTACATTTAAACACACTTATTGACACAACACATACTGGGTGAGTTTTGGAGACCTATGCCTTTGCTGGCAGATCATGTTACAAAATGTAATGAGTGCGATGAGGAAGTGAGCAGATAGATATGGACATCTAACTCTGCTTCTTGAGAAATCACATTAGCAGAGCCACATCCAGCTTTATCTGTCTCTCGCTCTTTATTTCTCGTGCCGCTCGCCCACAGCAGAAGTCGGACAGTCCGAGCCAGTGCTGCTGCACTAATTCTTGGACTGGCTGTGAGCATGTCCTGGGGAAGGGAATACAAATCAGGCTTTACTGTACTGTCAGGCAGAGCTGGCCTGGCTCCCAGGAGCCTGCCGTGCAGACCGTCTGTGGCCGAGGCAAAAGTTGACAGGAAGGAAATCAGGGCCTTCAGCTCTCAGCCTCCCCTGGGGCTCATGGCCCTCACAGAAGCGGATTTTTTTCAGTAATAATCACCCAATTTGGTGAGGCGCCATTCAGCGGAGAGTCACATTTTGCCTCTTCCAGCAGTAACATCAGTCTGTATGCGCATCAGTCTACGTACAAGCACAGCAAGCAACACCCACACTTATCCTTGAGGGTAAAAGCAGTGTATTGTATGCTACAGCATATCGTGCAAACCCACAAAATCAACATGAATGTCAGGCTGACAAATGTGTTTCTCTGTAAAAAACTAATTTGAGATGATTATTTATAACAGCGCTGCACAGTGCTGCAAATTGAAAATCCAAGGAATACAGAGCTTCTGGTGTTTCTGTGCATGCTTCGGCTTGTTGGCTAACATTATATTGCATTTATACACATTTGGATCCCCATAGAACTATTCAGTGAGCATTTCCCAAAATAACCATTTGTGACCCTGGACCACAAGTTAAGCCTCTGGGGTATATTTGTAGCAATAGCCAAACATACATTGTATGGATCAAAATTATACATTAGGAAAGCTCATATTCCGTGAAGATATTTACCATATAAAAATTATATATATATATATATATATATATATATATATATATAATAAATATATGAAAACTTTATTTTTGATTAGTAATATGCATTGTTAAGGACTTCATCTGGACAGTTTTAAAGGCGATTTTCTCAATATTTAGATTTTTTCACACCCTCAGACTCAAGATATTCAAATAATTGTATCTCGACCAAATTTTGTCCAAACCTAAGATACCATACATCAATGAACAGCTTATTTATTCATATTTATTCATGTATAAATCTAATTTTCGAAAAATTGACACTTAAGTGTTCTAGGGTAAAAAAAAAAATCTTAGTGTGAAGACCATTTTAATAATTTAAAGAACCTTTTTCCACCATAAAGAAATTTTTTTGGGTGGGAAAGATAGATGAATGCTAAACATTATTTTTGGAACCAAAGATGCCAGTTAAGAACCTTTTTATTTTTTAAAGCACATTATTTTATCATGAAGTTTGTAATTTTAATATATTATCATAAAACCAGAAGAGAGATACAGAACCACATCAATGTACACAAAAAAATCATAGCTTCTTACAGAAAAAAAAAATGTATATATATATTCTCATATATATTTTTTAAGTCTTAAACCCCCCATTTTGTCACTAATTTAATGCTGAAATGCTTGATTAGATAATGCTAATTTTTTTGGAATGCGCTTATGGTGTCTGCGCGTGCCAAGAGCGAAAGCTCATATGCCATGACTGTAATATGTAAATGAGTGTAATATTCGTGCTTTTTTAGCTCTACATTTTATCAGTCACTACACTTTGTGGTGTCCACAACGGGTGCCCCTGCTCTCCAAAAACCCTATTACGTGCGCTCCTTCTACACTTATAATTCAGACATAAGCATTATTAGTAATCAGTTATGCCATCAGCTGCTCATAACCGGCTCGAGGTTACTTCTGGGGGTAACGCTCGAGGCATTTCAAACTCACGCTCTCTGAGAGATGCTGGAGCCGTTACGCATTACGCATCATCAAGGATGCCCACGCGTCCCGCCTCTCCACACAAAAGCACCATTAACCCTTCCAGCATCATTATTATCAGTTTTGGGCGTTCATCACGCAGAAATAGCTCGTTTGCTCACACGCAATTAGTCACTCGACTGTCTTACCGCTTGCTCCCAGCGCAGTTGCTCATGGACGCGCTGGTGGTGCCATGGAACGACGATGGCCAGGACATGCGGGACTTCCTGAGCCCCGGCCGGTCACTCGTGTCCATGGCATTTGAGCGCTCTATCTGTCGGTGGTGATGCCGGTCGGTGTCAGAGTAACCGCGGTGTTTGATTTTGATGGGGGTCCGTGGCTGTCTCCACAGATGCTGGGGGGGCTTGAGGGTCGCCTGTCCCTCCCGGGGAACCGGCAGCGAAAGAGACAGGCTCTTTTTAGAGCAAGGTGGCGGTTCCATCATAGTGCAAAATTAATAGATGTACCAAACGCAACGTGCTAAGAGGAATAAAAACAATATGGCTATGTATTCGTTAAGAAATCAACCCGTCTACTGTCCGTAGCTGACTAGTCTCCATGTCTAACAGCGGAATGTATTAAAAAGCAGGTCCAAAGGCAATAAAGATTCAGTGCTTTTGTGAGAACTAATCACAGTGTTCAGATAACAGGTGATGGCGCAATGTCGTCCTGTATTCTAGTCATCTCCGCAATTATGTCGCTGATAATTCCAAAAAGTTCCCGTGTCTCAGAGATGCTCCACTTTAAAACATCACAAGGCGTCGTATAGCTAGCATCCGCACAAGTGAAGCTCTTCCCCTGAAGAAGTTTCTCATAGCGCCTCGGGACACTTCTGTTCAGTAGGGATTTATTGCTTTTATCAACCGTCCCTCCAGACTGGTTTCCTGCCGCGATTATTGCTGCTAAAGACCGCACATGTCTCTCCAAGCTCTGCTGTCTCCAACTGGATGCATGAGAACTCTGCAATGTTGTGCATCTGGAACTAACGGCGACTAAAACTCAAGCTCGCTGTCAGGAGATTCACCTTCCACCTCCATTAAAACCTCGCCGCGAACAGTTTCATTACGCGAATCATGTTGAATTTTGCCTGGAGAACAGCGCGCGTGGGATGATGGATGTATGGGAGAGATCCATGCACGCGGCTTCTTCGTGTCCTCGCTTTCTTCTTTCCAGAAGCCTTCGTTCAATTCCGCGAAATCATAATTGTAAACCAAAGTTCACCGATCTTCGCGCTGTACTTTAGTTAGTTTTGCCGTCTTATCTCGTTCGTTTCGTTCAGTTGTCGACAGATGTTAAATTATGGCATTTGAGAAACACTCCACCGTCTCTCTCTCTCTCTCTCTCTCTCTCTCTCTCTCTCTCTCTCTCATTTAAGAGTCTGCGCCTCGATGCAGTTTTCTCCTTCATTTAGACAAGATGGACCCAAACCGCTCCAGTCGTCACTAGTTTTCTCCCATGAATTGATTTCGCATGTAATTCCATTAAGTAAACAAATTTATTTGACAAGTAATGTGAGGTGCATTTGGAACTGAAAAATCGCCATACTTATCTCTATCAATTTTAAATGAAATAAATATATAATGTGGTGGGGCTAATGATTTTAACCGCATTAAACAGGGTTATTTTTTTTAGATATTTGCTTTGATGTTTTTACCATAGTCAACATGGGATGATTATGGTACCACATTATTCTCAAAGGATGTCTGCTTAACCCCCTGAGGAGAATACCTGTAGAAATATATATCTTTCAGCATCCCCATTCATCTCCATGACAGTTGCTCGACTGGTGCAAAATCCCCATGTACACGATTTCAGATCTACCATTTTTCCTCATGGGCGCACAATCCTGCTGCCAGGTTATTTTGAGCCAACCATCTAATTACGGCAATAGACAAGGAAAAGGGGTTTTAAGAGGCCTCTAAGAATCACTAGAAACCATTTTGTATAAAAATAACAAAATATGAAATGTTCACTGCAATATTCAGAAAATATGAAAACATATGTTATGCCTTCTTTTAAATGGCCACTAACAAGGCCATCCTAACCAGCCAAACCATGACCGTTTAAAACCCATAAAATGGTTAGCTCTTCTACATTAGCACAATTAAATGATTTAATTCATATCCTGAGCTAGTTAATCCATCAAACTAATGGCATAGCAATATTTAGCAAGGAAACATAACTGTGAAACATAATAACAGGATTGAACACGTCTCCGGAGTGAACGCATCGTTTACAACATGATGCTTCCTCTTTAATCCTCTTGTTACAGGGCAATCGTTGGTGATTAGATAATTAACCTTCGCTTTCATGCCCACCCTTTGGCTTTCAAATCAAAGTCACATTTTTTAGCCTGAAGACAGAAAGTCTTGTTAATGTTTAATCCAGTGATTCCCAATAGTTTTGAATGTATGTTCCTATCCAAAACAACGATTTCAAATATTGGGAGTAGTCTACTTACAAATTAATGAGTTTTATCAGGTCAATGTGATTAGAGAAACCACCAAAACATGTACTGTAGGGTGGCCTCCAGGAACAGGGTTGGTTTGAGCTAATCTCTAGTTATCTCTAGTTACTGAGCAACCTTCGACTGTGTTAACGCAATACCCAAATACCCTTAAACTTTAAAGCATACATGTTGGTATTCTAGATGTCTCGTGCATCTGTCTCATCTGGCTCTCATTTCCACTGTAAAGTTGACAGCGGCGATATTGATACTTCACTCATAATTAGATGGCACTCACTCATGTATCGCTGTGACGAAAGGCTTTTGCTTTTTTCGTTGCATTGATCCTGTTTACATTAACTCACTGCTGTGATAATGGAGGGTTCTTTCAGTTGGACTTCTTTAAAGGTCACGCATCTACGCGCTGCTGGGTACACGAAGCACAGCATTCGTTTTATGTATACATTGACATTTCCAATAGACAGATGGTGAAATATGCAAGTGGGCATGCAAGGGTGTCTGTTGGACTTTTATATTGAATGAATAGCCTATTGGTTTTCATTGCGCTGACGATAAATTACTTGCGGACACCTTAAACAAAAGCGCTCCCAATGTGCATCTTAATGGAAATGTCAAGCACTTTAAATTTATCCTGCTTATTCTGGATCAAAATAGGCAAAGTCACTGCTCACTTACCCTTGTTTCCCCTTTAATACCCGTAAGTTAGCCTGAAATATCACAGCTCATACGGGGCAGTAATGTATCTTAGTCAAAATAATAAGGCCAGTGTTCAGAGTGCATCTGGTACGGTGCATCTTCAGCGAGCAGTTTGTCTGCTCCTATTTTCACTTTGCAGTGAGCGTATGCTACTTCTCAGCCCACTCAGAAGCACACATGCATAGACGAGCTCTGAAACATGAAAGGCGATTTCTCAATGTAATGCCAAGAAAAGCTTTTCGTCTGGCTGGTGTCCCAAACCATATAGTCTTAGCATGAGGGCAACGCTGCGTTTGGGAAAAGGCTGTAAAATATTAATTTGATCCTCTCAGGAATGGACTAATGAATGCAATATAAGTGCAGTTGGTTGTGCATCTAGCACCTGTATCACAGAACAGTAAATATGGAATGCACTTGGGCTTGAATGATGTGTAACCACCTCCTACACTAGGATATGTGGTATGTTTTGTCGCTTGGCGTCTGAAGAAGCTGAATATTAGTCCAGAACGAGGCATGCCTATTTTCAGCAGTTTCTGCAGCTCTGTGCAAGGAGGGAGCACTTTGTTCTTCTTGTTTACCAGGCTGTTACCGGGTTCTGTCCACTTTCTTAAACACCTTCTGCTAATGCTTTACTTGGACAGAGAACAGTATTAATCTTTTTAACAAGAAAGGGTCTTTGTTTTAACAACAATAAAGAAGATCAGACAAAATGTGCATCATTAAATGATTTTAAATAAATCGGACTGTTGAGAGCAAATTACCAAATATATGAACAATACACTAAAAAAATGTTCAATGTTCAAATACACGTTCAAAATCTGGGGTAGGTAAGACTTTCACTCTCATCCTCAAGAAAGCTACATTTATTTGAGCAAAAACATGATGAAAATTTTAATTAAGTTCTATTTTAATTTATTTTGAAATATTATTTATTCCTGGGATGGTCTTTCGTTTCCTTCAGAAATCACTCTATATGCTGAGAGATCAAAAGAACCACATTTATTTGAAATATTTAGAAAAATCCTAAAGATATTTTATGTCTCTTTTATCAGTTTGATGCTCAATATAAGTATTAATTCTTTCAAAAACTAAAATCTTCCTCACCTCGAACATTTGAATGTTAGTGTATGATTAAAAAAAAACAAACAACAACAACAACCAAAACAAAAAAAAACAATCCAAATGTAGAATATACACATTATCATGTTTCATATTTGGTTTAATTTTGCACTTGCAATTTTTAGTCTAAGCAAATTTAATGTTAAACAATGACAAAATTACTAAACTTAATGGGAATTTTTGTTGAAAGACAAAAACTATGAGCACGACAAAAAAGACCTGCGCAAAAAGAACACTGGCAGAAAGAAATGATTGAGAAACCCAAGAACTCAGCATCAGATCATTCAAAGACGTTAATGACGTGTTTCTGGAAAAAGTGGACACATGAGAACAATGTGGTTTTCTGAAAGAATGAACTAAGTACTCTACAACCGCCTAATTGCACTTTAAGTGAGTTGCAGAAGTTGTGAAAGCAGAGACTGAAGAGTGTCAAGATGGGCCCGGAGATAGGGTTGAGTGTCATTTATAGCAGGCAGCCGGCCAGGGTGCCCTTGCGCTTGTAGTTCACCATGCACCATTACCATCCACTCTCATTACCTAGCGGCCCATCATCTCAGACGCAGACAATATTGGCAGCATTAACGCTACCCGCAAGATACGATTTTCCATTCCACCTGATGGAGGAAGAGGATGACATGTCAAGCCTCAATAAACGATGATTCATATGAACCAGACGCCGCTTACCCCCCGATAACCGAGATGTTCTAGAACCTTCTGGCACAGTAAGAGTTAATGCTATCCAATCACCTCCTGCACGTTTTATTCTCCTTGCCTTTCTTCTGTTCAGCATTTTGGGAAATCACAGGTTTCTACAGCAGAGTCAACACCAACAGTGCAGGGGGACTGTGTGGGTGGAAAAATGAAAGGCAGAATTCTAAATGCGTCTGACATATCGTCCACTCCTCTCCCTTAGAGCGCTTGAACGTAGACAACTAGCAGAGCTTCTCCATCCAGAAAGAATCACAGAGCTTTGTAGAAAATGGAAATCAGAGCATAAGTGCACATACGTCAGAACATAATAACAGGGATCGCTTGTAGTGCGCTCGAGTGCCGTTCTCTATTAACATCTGCAGCGACATGCAAAGAGCAGGGGAAGTCATCCAGTTAGACCGAGCTTATTGAAACATGCGACGGTCCATTTGTCTTATTGATCTGCCTATGCTCCGTAGCAGCATGCTGCCATTTGCATTAGATCTACCATTGCCTTTTTTAGATGCCCTTTGGCTTCTTGAGTGTTTATTCCTCTCGTTTAGCAGCTCAATGCCAAGTGGGCAGGGGCACATAAGCTTAGCTTTAGTCAGCCAATCACAGCAGCCTTTAACCTAATTACCAGGCTGAGTCTCCAGAAGAGGCTCTTGTCCTCCTGCCGTGGTCTTCAGGGTTGAAGGGCATGGAAACAAAGGACACCGAAAATAGTTTTTTTGAAAAGAGGGCGAGTGGGAAATATCTTCCCAACACCTCCAGCGCTCCACCACAATTCTTTGTGGAAAACATTCCAAACCGAATCAGAATTCGAGAGGGGAACCTTGACATTACTCTCCGATAAAAGCGAGTGGAAGTGGAAGGTGTTGACATTTTCGTATTTCTAAATGATAATGTCAAGCCACCCTATGAGTATCTTTTTCTTCAAAAAGTCAATTTAAAGTCTCTCGTTACAGCAGTGTGAGGCCTGTATTGACATTCCTCTACTCTACAGAGATATATATCCCAGATTGTTCGTGTTTATTGATGAGTAATCCTAATCTTCAAATCCTAACCTTTGGTGCTGACAGAGGGTGCAGAGTGACTTTTTCAGGCGGCCAGGTCCAGCAGGGACGGCCTTTTTCCGCAGCCAAATCCAACTCCATGGGGCTTTCACTTACGTCAGAAGAGGAATTCTCTGCTCTCCAAAGTGCACAACAAAACGCCATATCAGCATCAATAGCATTAAATGATTCCCTATACATTAGTTCCTCTCATGCATTAGTAAAAAAAACAACTCTACACTTACCCCGTGTGTGCAATAAATATAATTTAATCAAAAATACATTTCTGTTTTCTTTTTAGATGTGTTTTTCAGTGGCAGAAATATTTTAGGGCAAGAACTGATCAGGAATGTATTTCATTTTCACTTCAGGATGCTTAGACACGGTAAATTTGGAGAGAAAACCCCTTTCTGTAATCCAGTAGGTTCTGCTTTTTGTAAATTGTTTATCAGGGACACTCGATTGGCCGATGGCGCCACAAGAACGCTCACAGTCACAAGCCCTTCACTGGCGTGACTTGAATTGAATTAAAGCAGATATTAAGGTGACAATGTTTGAGATCTAAGCAGAGGTGTAACAAGAAAAGTTGTGATGCAGCAAAGTTACGCTCAAGGGCAAATTCTAGAGCACAGATGAGGACTGTTGGAGAAGAGCTTTATTTTCATTATGTTGTGGGGTGTAAAGCAACAAGATCGCCTTATTTTCACATTGAGGCATCAAGGATGACACCTAACCTTGCTTGCTATCATAAAATCTGGTAGATATTGTTTATTCTGACCCAGAATTTAGACAGAAAAAGGCCAGCTGACAGAAATGAACAAAGACTAGCCACATTGTCCGTGACTTATAATGGAAGGTGGAATTTTCTGATGCTGGTGTATTTCTATCTCAACTTTAAGATTTTTGAAGATATGTGAAATAAATGATTTATTTTTTTAAAAAGAGGTGCCATTAGTGTAAAATACTAAATCAAATATTCTATGTAAATTTATGCATTTTGACAATTTGGTTGAATAATTAAATAATGAGAGACAAATCCAATAACAGAATCCAGGTCAAAGAGACACATCTGAATACAGTATTCCGTTTTTCATTTGAAGCGAAGCCATAATAGTAATAGATTATGACTGATTCAGACTGATTTTACTCAACAGGCCTATAGCTTATAATGAAAGCTGAATTTTCTGCAATGTACATGCGTTTCACAGAATTATTAAATAATAACTCAAGATTATTAAGCGCATGTGGGTTAAGATCTATGGTCAAGAGGGAAATTAAGATAAAAGTCTAAAATGTGTTTTAAAACTAATTTTTTAAATCTTGTCATAATAGCCTCCCTTTTTGTCTTTGACAACCCGTGAAAGTAAAATATACTAAAATTATATATTAGAAACAACTCTCTTCAGTGTGTTTGATCTTTCAGTTCTCCAGACAAAGTCAACACTAAATAAATGATTGAAAACGCACACTAAAAAGTAACGAAAGCTTGCACTCAACAAACTCTGTAAACAATGTCTACAAGGCCATCTGAAGCTGAGACTACTTGACACCAAAAGCTTTGACAAAGCTGGAGGCCACAGTGGTTTGACCTTCAACTCCAAGATCTGGTGAGAGAGGTCTTGGCCGGGAGAAAAGAGAGTTCAGTCCAATCAACATTAAGCTTGAGGATACAGTTACATCTAGTTTGAAATGTCAGAGGTATATTCAGTGAACAAATGAAGTGTGATGTCCGAATAAATAAGCAATGTGACAAAAGAGTAGATGTGATTGAAAGGCCCTACTAGATGGTGATGAGTAGGAATCCAAGCACTCATCCCCAAGGAGCCCAGTGGTGAAGTGCCAGATTCTATGGACTTAATAAATCGAATTACCCAATATGATGACACTTGCCCAGAAAACTGCACAAGCTGGATTCAGAAGTCCTCTCCAATGTGAAGGAGGTGGTGGCTACGAGGAATGAAAATGGGAATAAGATAAATGGGCAGATATTTGGAAGTGGGGCACGTTTTGGTTTATTTCGGTTTCTCGAAGTCAAGATTGAGTTTCTACCTTCAAAAGTTCTAGGTCAGGTTGACTTTACATTGAAATCATCAAGCTGAAGAGTATCCTGAATGTCCAAAATGATTGTGAGATGAAATCAGAAATACCGAATTATAAGATCCGAAAGAAGAACATTTGGGAATTTACATCATGTTATGACAAGAAAAAAAAAGATCCATGGTCTGTGAGTTATAGAGCTCATGTTCTGACACGGTTGAAATATAGTTCAATTGGAAAACACAGCATACCTTAACACCAAATTTGAAGACTTGATCTGGAGACCTCATGGTCTCAAAACTTCAAGCCTCGGAATGATTCTTGGTTTCATTCTGCAAAAGTGTCATGATTCTGAAAAACTGGAATATGAACTATAGTCAAACAATGCATTTTATAATCAATAACACTAGCGAGCTATGAATACAGCTGTGATGCAAAGTCATGGCTACTTAGCCAGTGTACAGTGCAGCATCAGCTTCTTCACTAGTCACTCTGTTCAGTTCTGTTGTTTTTATATAGCTAGGCATTTTACCAAGCATATTGTAAAAAAAAATTAGATTCTGTTCTATCTGTACACCTCAGCATTTGAAAAGATGTTGCAACACATTTAGAACTTTCCCTGGATCTTTGACTGGATCTTGAGGACAAGAAACCGCACACAGACTTTTCTTGTGTATATTGTGAAATCAACAGGTCTGAACGTGAATACTGCTAATATTGTGGAAGCTTGAAGAATGCAACAGAAAACCTATGACAGAAGGCAAATTCAACTTTAATCTCATCCCTAAACGAAGCCATTGTATCGTGTTTGAGGATTTCAAAAATAGTCAATATGATTTTTGCACTGTTTGGTGCTAGACGTATGAGTCATTCTTTTCATTATATGGAATAGAGCGGCACAGATATTTAAATTTTATGTTGCATGGAAGAAAAAATGTTGCTGGTGACGTGGGTAGGTGATAAAATATTAACCTTTGGGTGGACTTTCCCTTTAAGGCTGTGTTGTTCATGTGGGTGATATATGTTAAAAGTCTTGCATGATTTTCCAGTCCCAAAGCAGCAAAAAGGCCACAAATAAAAATACATCTTCTTGACCCGAGCCAAGGATATGTCAGAGAATGTGTTTGCAGATGAAGTGTCACAGATTGAAGAAGAGACATTGTTTTGGCATAGAACAATACGATATTACGCAGTGGATTATCAGCTAAAAGCATTAGAGGATAGATGAAGTTTGACAGGTATCTTTAGCAGTGGATAGTTATTGATGCAGACTGTATTATAGTTGGGAATCATCCATCCTTGAAGTAGCGACAGCATACTCTATTGTCTCTTTCTGACAAAGCTTCTGCTTACTCAGAAGCACTTCATAAAACCAACGTTGATGCTGCCTTCATTTCAGAATGATCGCATTTATGGTACGCAATCACAAAGTCACAGTTAACAGTGGGAAAGTCATGATTTTCAGAGTTGCATTGTGTCATTTAAAGAATCGTGATGCAAGGTAATGTGGTATCATAATTAAAGGGGTAATTCGCTGCACCAACAAAACAAAAAAATGTCTGGTCTATGCAGTTGAAAAGATTGCTGACAAATAAAGGAGTACATCCATACAAAGCTGGTGGAAGAACCTTTATACTTTAAAGGGACAGTTTACCCAAAAATGAAAATTCTTTAATGTCTAAAAACCAAAACAAATCACTTTAGTTTAGTTCCAAACCTGTGAGACTAACGTTCATCTTCAGAACACAAGTTAAGATGTTTCAGACTGATGATACACTGGGCAAGATTGTTTTTGCTGGGTAACTTTGGGCAAATGTCATCAACAGGAAACCAAGGGCCTGTACCATGATGGTGACTGAACAAATTCAGAGTTACAGGATTAGTTTTGAGTTGATAAAACCAAACTTCTCCAATCCGGCTTTGTTGGTACCATGATGCTGTTCATCAACTTTCTTTGTCAACTCACTGCCACGGAAGATAATAAACCATTGAATAAAATATTTTTATTTTCTTAGCACACAAAAAGTATCCTCGTAGCTTGAATTTATTTGAACAGTGTCCTCAATACCTTTCTTTTTCATAGCAGTTCTGTTGCGGTCTACACAGGTTCAGAAAACTCTTTGATTTCATCAAAATATCAACATGAGTGCGAGTAATTAACGAAATAATTTTCAATTTTGAGCATACTATCCCTTTGAGTTACGCGACTTAAGATTGCATCTTGAATTTTCTAAAGAAATTAAGCTCATTTAGCTAGTTTAAACTATCCATTAGAACAAAAAAACTCTACTGCACAATCCCCCCCCACCAGTTCTAAGCTTGTGACAGACACTTTCTAGTTAAAAATAAATGAAAAGCCTTAATAAAATTTTAATTTCTAAGCGGACACTTCACTTTTAATGTAGCAATTTCATGCATTTGATGCATTTTCTGCATAGTGTCTAATGGGGTTATGGATATTAATATAACTCTTCGTCTCTTCCCTTTGAGTTAACCATTAAATCCATTCTGTATAGTTGATATGCATGTTTGACTGACCACACAGACATCATGAAGGTGAACTTAAATAACATTTACTTGTTCAAATGCCACAAAAACAGAGCAGAAGAGCTGTACAGAAGAAGAGTGATTTGGTGAGGAGGTCATTTACCACATCTGAAGGTTTAGTTCATTTCACACAGCAGCAGCAGCTCCGCTTACCACGTATCGCACATGAAAAATCATTTACAAGATACTGCACGCTGTAATTTCACTCAGATGGGATACAAAATATAGAGCAGCAATTTTGATACCATTACAGACTAGAAGAAATACAAGAACACGAGTTCAAGACTCCAGAGAAGCAATGTAATCAAACTCAAGCATGTACACCGCAAATAAACAAAACTTTAAATGTAGTCGAGGCTCACAGTGTGATGAGATTACAGTAAACACTGCCGTTTTAAGGCTCCATCGTAAGCCACGGTACAAGTCAGAGGTAATGCGTTATCACAAATCAAATGTCAACCAGATTAATAGAAATCGCACACAGACCAAGTACTCAATCATACGTAAATCACATTCCAGTCTGCAGAAGCTTTCCCCCCTTGGGGGGGCGCAGCAGTTCAAACCAGAGGGGAAAAGGTAGTCACAATTACAACGGTAAAAGTAAATGCCGCACTAAGGCACAGGTTCGGCCTGCTTCAGACTATTGGCTCGCTTTTTGTTTGTTTAAAAAATAAAATAAAGATATGGAGCAGTGCCAACTGAAAAGCTACCTGGCTCCCTCTGCTGGTCTACAGAGGAAAGGCACCATACAGAAGACATGGAGCAAATGAGTATGTGTGTGTGGAAACACTGAAGCAACAGCAGGCACACTGTGCTTTGAGCAGTACTCAGAGTCTGGTGAGAGGAGAACGGCAGCCCATACTCCGTCTCCAACCAGCTGGGCCTTCACAACATGACGGCAGAGACTCGAACACTTTGCAACAGCAAAACTGTGCAGGCTGAACGAGGTCAAAGAGAGGTGTGAATGCAGGCAGAAAACAGGAACGAGCGTGAACGAGACTGGTGAGGAAAGGACAGATTCCGGAGGATGAATATACATGATCCATATCCTCCAAGTGCAACGCACAGAAAACTATGACTCTGTAAAAATGGGAGGCAAAGATGGGAATTAGTGCAACACAAATAGGTGGTGGTGGGGATACAACTATTTTGAGCTAAATCTAACACGAACCGAGCATCAGAGCTCCCCATAAAGACACAGACAGGTGACTCACTGAAGAAAACAGACAGCTACTGTAGCCGTGGCACAGATACATGATTTTCAAGCATGTTAGGCTTGGCACTTGTACGTGAGAGAAAGTATTTGCAGTTGAGGAGCCTTTTTCAGAAAACTGAACAACTATACACACACACACACACACACACAAACAAGACTAACAATAGAAAAAGGCTATTGTTCCGTTTAAATGACTGAAATTAAAATAAGACAAAAAAATAGGACTATTTAAATGAACTTGACAGGAAAAACCCTTTTCTTTCATTTTGGTGTCTGTTGCATCTTTAGGTTTAGAAAAATAAAACAATTAAAACAAATTAAAAAAAAAGGCAAAAAAATAAAAAATAAAACAATATTTACAGACACACTGAAATTATATACACACACACACACACACAAACTTCAGCAATCATCCTTCAGCTTCAGGGTCCTTTCACCAGTGTGAACTCGACGATGGTTCATTGCTCTTTCACGCTCACTTAAAGATGGTATTTAAGCAGCGATCCTTTTAGAGAGCTGGTGGTTCAGAGGAAGCCGTTGAGTGCCGGTCAAAAGAAGCGCTTGCGTTTCAGGTAGGAGTCGGCGTAGTGCCCCCCGAGACCCTGAGAGTGCTGACCTACATAGCCACCCTCTGGACTGGGCTCTGGAGACGGGATGAGACGGGAGAACAGACGCTTCTGCCCACCGACCGGAGTCTAAACATGGACAGAAAAATCTAAATCAATCGAAGAGCCACGCTAAGAATAACTGTTAAAAGGTTCCTGGCACACTTATAAGATAATTGACAAGTAGCAAATATAGATGTTAGACATCAGGGCTGAAGATGATCTACCTTCACACCAGCACCAGGTGCAGCAGAAAACAGGCTGGAATGAGTCACTGGAGGCATTCCAACAGCCTGAAGAAACACAAAAGCACTTTTTAAACTCTCTGGGATGGGTTACATATGTTCCACACATCTATGCAAATAAAGAAATTGTAATAAAGATGGATATTATGTGACGTGTGGTGGTGAGGATAAGGTTTCAGAGCTTTCAAAATGGGTCCTGATGAGTGATTCTTGGGCTCAGGGCCAATTCTGTGATCAAACAAGTGTTGAGCCGCACAGCCACTCTAGCCGCTTTAAATATGCCTGTCCATCTCAATGAAAGGATTTTTAATAATACATTGTGTCTGAATTTATTGCAATGAATTTCGCAATACATT
Source organism: Carassius auratus (assembly GCF_003368295.1). Lineage (NCBI taxonomy): Eukaryota > Metazoa > Chordata > Actinopteri > Cypriniformes > Cyprinidae > Carassius > Carassius auratus. Next base: position 24,714,056 of record NC_039247.1, read on the forward strand.
CACTAATATAGGGTTATATCAAAGCCAGATCAAAAAGGCATTAAGACACCCATTAAATCGTTTTGGATAGAGATGCACATAAACATTAAAGTTCATACTAAATTTAGAGGTGTGAATCTCTTGGCACTTCATGATTCAATTATGATTCAGAGGGCTGGTATGCGAATGATAAAAACAATTTTTGATGCAACTTGAGGCATTTCTGTTTTCTATAAAGGATCTCTGCATATATTTTCCCCCTCCATGTGCGAGTTATGTTTTTCATTACATTATGCTTTCAAAGTATCTGTAATGATCCATAGTGAATTTACATTTCTTTAATAAAACAAATGGAAGTTATATTTAAGGGTTGGAAAGCTTCACCTTACAATAGCAGTCTTAGTTTACCTACTTTATATAAAAATATAATAAATGCACAAATTTAATATTCAAAGTAAGCTACTTTAATTACAAAATCAATTTAAAAAGTTGTAAGTTAAGAATTCAACTAACTAAATGAACAAGCAAATATAAAAAAGGTGAAAAAAAAAAAAAAAAAAAAAAAAAAGTACAATCGATAAACAAAAAGTACTTCTCTGTATCTGTGAGTGCCTTAAGTATCTGAAAGTTTCCAGACAGGTGAACTTCTGGATTTTTCTCAGCATTAATGCTTTTTGATTATTACTGACATTGCAGCATAGAGGTGCCACAGTCTTTCACACTAATGCACAGATCCATTTCAACATATCAGATCTTCATAACATAACTGCCCAAGTTTATTACATATCATAAAAGCATTTGGAGATTCAGTTGCATTTAACCGCTCACAGTTACTCACGGCTGAATACTGTGAGGGCTTTTTGGAACAAAGATGCACAATGTGTAAGTGAGCGTTTGAAAGCAGCCATCGATCAGTATGTGAGCGTCGTGTATCCAACATCTACTGCTCTCGAAACAGCATAAACGATGACTTTGTAGAGCATACACTGAAAGGATGAAACTTCTATACACTGATCATATTGTTTGTGTTTTTATGTAATTGGCAGAGAATATACGGTTTTCCTTTACCCTTCAAATTGTGCAAATTGAAATAACGCCCCAAGTAAACCAGTAATTCTTAAAAAAAAAAAAAAAAAGTTTTTGAAATTAAAATGCAGCTTGAGTGCCAATGCACACGTGAAAACAACAACAAAAAACTTGGTTCAGAATGGATTCTGAAATTTCAGATTCGTTGAGGGAATTTAAACGATGTCGTAGTGCTTTAGCCGCAACAAAGAATGGTTTGTTTTGATTACCTTATTAAGCTGGGTGGAGGGGATGTTGGTATGGGGTCCAAAGCTGAAATAAGATGACTGAGGGGGGCTGGGTGGATAGCTGAAAGGAGACCCTGCATCACTGAAGCCGGTTTGCCTGGAGTGCTTGAGACAGAGACAATTACGATTTCACACGTGTCCAATCTTGGAACAGAAGTCTTCTGGTGGTGTAAATGGAGGAGGGTGGAAACTGTACCTGCAAACCGTAGCTGGGAAGTGCTGCATTTTCCAGAACCTCCTGCTGCTCATACAAATGAGACAAGGGGTCCTATGGATTGAGTGAAAAAGAGACAACATCCAGTCAGAAAAGGTGAGAGAGGCAGTCACACATTTAGCAAAGCTGCTCTTAACACATGAACCGACCTGGTGCAGAGAAAACTCTGATGTGCAAGACTCCTGGAAGCGCAGGCTGTAGTTCGAGTGGATGCCGTGGTTTGCACGTTGGTTAGCGGTGTTGCCAAGTGCCGTTCTCTTCCTGTAGGGGTGAGCCCTTGTGCTGGCACCTAAATAAACGTCATGCTTTAGGAAATGCAACAAGATAAAGAAAAAAAATAAATAAAAGCTGTGCAAGACATCGCGGGTGGACTGACCTGAAGATGGGAATATGCTAGGAGCACTGAGAAAAGGGTTCTGGGATGCACCAACTTCTTTGGGAGGCTCGCCTAATATAGATGCCTTCAGGAAAAAGAGAGGGTCTGAATATACGAACCCGCTTTAGACACAATTTGGCAACACAATGAAGACTAACAGAACAGCTCATTCCAGGCTAAAAGCAAATTGCAGCAATTTCAAAGCTTTCCTATGAAAGATCATGGCAGTAAATGTAGGCTGTGAGACAATAAAAGTGCATAAACAGGAGCATCCATTAGCATCCATCTCACCCCCGGCAGAGTCGGACCATCTGATCCTAACATCCCACTCAGGAGGGGCAGATTCAGTCCCTGCAGTGCAGGAGGGGCTGCTGGGGGAAGGCCGATCGGTGTGGCTGGGGTCTCGTTCTCTCTCCCAAGAGGTCGGCTGAGGGATGGTTGTTTGACGGGGCCGAGAGTCTCATTATGCAAGCCCAGTGTCGAAGCAATAGTGCCTGAATGAAATTAAATTTAGAACTGCACATTAAAATTCAAAGCCAGAGAATCTCTGTTAGTTTTCCCAGCTAAATATGACCTCCACTGGTAGGTCAAATATTAATACCACTTTTTGGAATTAAGTTGAGTTGCTGTCTATGGGAGGGTCAGAAAGCTTTTGGATTTTGTCAAAAAAATAAAATAAATAATAATAAAAACACACACACATATATATATATATAAAAAAAGTTGTTCCTAAGATGAAAAAAAGGTCTAATGGGTTTGGAATAACATGAGGGAGAGTAATTATTGAGTCACAATTGCAACCAATCAGGGTCATTGTCGCTAACTAAAGCTTATTTTATTTCCAAATCAAAGTGTATAGAAGTACTAAACTAAAACAAACTATATAAAAATGTAAAAAAAAAAAAAAACGATTACCAAACAAAACTCCCAAACTTAGACAATTCTTAAACGCAGTGTCCCATTCCCATAATTGTGGGACAAAACATTACAAACATGTGGTACCTTGAGGTATCTCTCCCAACATGTTCATGCCTTGAAGAGGAAGAGCAGCCAGAGGATTTTCACTCAGCAGTCCAGCCTGTGGAATGGCAGAACTGCATTAGTTTAACATTATAAAATAATAAAAAAAAAAAAAAAAACACCACAAATAATCCTTCAGAAAGACACTCGTCAATTACAACCAAATTAAAGAGGGATGTAAACTGCACACCAAGGAAAAAGACATTTGATGAACATTCCGGCCGATACTTGAGCAGAAGTAGGCTAATGGCGTTTTTACTAAATAATTACTTAAGCTCAAACCATTGGTCTGTAGTGGAAGAATAATTTAACAGCTAGTACTTTCCCAGAAGACACTTGAAACTAATTTGGTAAAATATCATTGAAAAGAAAAGAAAAGCACACAAGCACCTCACACCCACACAGAGGAACCACTCACACAAGGGAGAAGACTGTACTCTTTATTGTGCAGAATATGTGCCCAAAGAAGAGGATTCCCTAAAAGAGCTTGCTGGGAGGGGAGAAGAAGAGAGTGAGGGCTAAAACACATGCTGCTGGGACAGTGGCAGGAGATGAGGGGTGGAGGGGATGGAGGAACGGTACCTGTTGGACTTGGTTCTGGAGCAGCAGCTGCATGAGGGCAGCAGAGAGGGCAGGGTTACCCAACAGAGGTACAGCAGGCGCAGCTCCCAGCAGGCCTGCATATTGAGAGAAGAGTGAAAAATAAACTACCTGGATAAAAAAAAAAAAAAAAGCCTACAGAAGAAAAACGAGCAGACGCACCTTGTTTATGCTGCAGCAGCATCTTCAGTGCAGCAGGGTTACTGAGGCCAGTAAGGATCTGCATGGCATTGGGTTCAGGAAGGAGACCTTTCCCTCGGTTCAATGCCTGTACAAAAATTTTAAAGCCACAATCACTTTCACATTTGCTTTTTTATTGTAGGATCTACTAAGACATTGCAAAATGTAGGTTAAGGAAATCTGAGAAAGTTTCTCAAATAATGGAGGTTGGGGGTCTACCATGGTCTGGGCGGCGATGAGGGCAGCCAGCATGCTTCTTCCTGGTGGTCCTGGAGCACAGAAGGACACACGTATGTGAGTGCCACCTAGAGCTCTGCCATCAGTCAGCCGCTGCACATCCTCAGCCATCTCAGGAGTGGAGAACTCCAGCACTGCAAACCGCCGAAAATTACCATCTTGACCCTGAGCAAGCTGTAAAACAAATAAAAAGTGGGAAAAAGATATTTATCAGTATCAAGTCAGTCATGGAATTCCAACAAGGCTGTTCCCATGAAGCAACAGACTTGAAATAAATGCTCCCTTCCTTAAAAAAAAAAAAAAAAAGTGATTTACTCACCCTCATGTAGTTCCAAACATGCATGACTTAAATTTCTCTGTGGAACAAATATTTTGATGCATTTTTCATCCATATATTGGAACCAAAACTGCTTGGTTACCAACCAACATTCTTAATATCAAAATGTATTTATGTTCCACAGAAGCAAGTCATACAGGTTTAGAATTACATGGAAGGCAAATAAGTGACAAATTCTGGGGAAATGACCATTTCAATGTCACATTAAACCGATGTGATCAGGCTGCTGATATGAATAGATTTTTCTCAGACGTTTACTGAGAAATTTTACTGAGCATAAACTTCCAAAACGGAGGAGGGGAAACCACCTTGAAGCACCTTTTTTTTTTTTTTGCAATTTCACAAGAACCAAGTATATAAATACACCTTATATTCCAAAAAGGTTAAAACAAGCCCACTTTACAAGGTACAAACCAAAAACATTTTCACATTCATCTCATTTAATATCATCTAGCTCTCTCTCTGGTGCAAATCAAAGATTCTCCTCAGAAATACAAATACAATCAGTAAGCTAATGGGAGAGCTCAGTTGTACCACCTCAAGTTGATGGGATAAAAGAAATCGAGAAAGTAAGGTAAAATGGAAAGGAGAAAAAAAAAAGCACCACCATGACAAGCACAGTACTTTGCTGAAATGCATTGTAACCACTGAGCCAAATCCAAAGCCCAGTTCTATGCTAATCTACACAAAACACATGCATACTAATACAAAGACAGACAACCTTTCCTGACAGAGCCATTAAGATGAATGCAGCTCCTGAGCTTCTCTGCTTTGGGTGGAATGGTGTTCAACAAGCAAACACAATGAGTCGCTAAGGCCTTGATTAGATGTTCTTAGAAAAAATTCATTAAACATTATTTGCCCATTTTACGCATGATTGGAGCCTCATCCACATGAGGCCAATTCAATACCTGCCTAAAACCTGAGGAGATTGAACTGGGAGCACAGCTGATTTAATGAGAATTAACTTCCAAAGCCTTTGTTAATTCCATAGCAATGGGGAACATGACGAAAAGTGTCATTCCCAACAATGCCCTGTGGAGTACGTGATCCACGTTTAAAATGAAAGGCAGCAGCTCTCTCGTTCCAGAATGACAGCACCTGGCCCAGTCAGGTGGTGATCACCATAGAAACCAATGCACTCCCTGCCATGGAGCGCTCAGCACTGCCTCGTGGAAAGCAGGTCAAAGGTGAAAGAGCTGAACATAAAATGGAACCATAAAAGGAAATTTAGCTTTTAGCATTGCAGCTTCTAAGGGCTCTACAAGATCCCAATCAAGGAATAAGTGTCTTGTGTAGATAAAGGATCTGTCATTTTTAAAACAAATGTGCATATTATATATAATTTTATTTTTTTGCTCATCTTGCTCAAATGGTCATTTTGCACTAGCTCTGCAACATGTCCAAGACTTCACGCATTACATAAACATGTTGAAAAAGTAATGTGTTGCCGTCTGTGTACTTTGGTTAAAAAAAAGGTAGGGTACTAGGGCTGAAACGATTAGTCCACAACAACAAAAAAAATAGTAGAGTAGTCATTTGATGTAAGAGCCTGCAATAACATGGGTTGACCAGTGTGGTGCTGTAGTGCAAGACTGTAATTCAGCTCTCCTGATGCAATTCAAGAGAAGACAGCGCTTCAGTTCAGACCAAATGGCGTTTGGATGAATATGTGATTACAGGTGCTGGTCATATGATTAGAATATCATCAAAAAGTTTATTTCTTTCACTAATTCCATTCAAAAAGTGAAACTTGTATATTATATTAATTCATTACACACAGACTGATACATTTCAAATTTCTCTCTTAATTTTGGTAACTGACAACTAATTAAAATCCCAAATATATATCTCAGAAAATGTGAATATTGTGAAAAGGTTTAATATTGAAGACCCATGATGCCAAACTCTAATCAGCTAATTAACTCAAAACACCTGCAAAGGCCTTTAAATGGTTTCAGTCTAGTTCTGTAGGCCACATAATCATGGGGAAGACTGCAGACTTGACAGTTGTCCAAAAGACGACCATTGACACCTTGCATAAGGAAGGAAAGACACAAAAGGTCATTGCAAAAGAGGCTGGCTGTTCACAGAGCTCTGTGTTCAAGCACATTAACAGAGAGGCGAAGGGAAGGAAAAGATGTGGTAGAGAAAAAAAAAGAAAAAAAAAAAGTGTACGAGCAATAGGGATAATCACACCCTGGAGAGGATTGGGAAACAAAACCCATTCAACAATGTGGGGGAGATTCACAAAGAGTGGACTGCAGCTGGAGTCGGTGCTTAAAGAACCACTACACTCAGACGTATACAAGACGTGGGTTTCAGCTGTCGCATTTGAGTCAAGCCACTCTCGAACAACAGACAGCGTCAGAAGCGTCTCGCTTCAAAAAGGATTGGACCGCTGCCGAGTGGTCCAAAGTTAGGTTCTCTGATGAAAGTAAATTTAGGATTTCCTTTGGATATCAGGGTCCCAGAGTCTGGAGGAAGAGAGGAGAGGCACACAATCCATGTTGCTTGAGGTCCAGTGTAAAGTTTCCACAATCAGTGATGGTTTGGGGTGCCATGTCATCTGCTCGTGTTGGTCCACTGTGTTTGAGGTCCAAGGTCAATGCAGCCGTATACAAGGTGGTTTTAGAGCACTTCATGCTTCCTGCTATTGACCAACTTTATGGAGATGCAGATTTCATTTTCCAACAGGACTTGGCACCTGCACACAGTGCCAAAGCCACCAGTACCTGGTTTAAGGACCATGGTATCCCTATTCTTAATTGGCCAGCAAACTCCACTCTTTGAATTGAATTAATGATATAAACTTTTTGATGATATTCTAATTATATGACCAGCACCTGTATATACACTGTACTGCATGCTTTCCTCTCAGTAATACAAACTCTGAAGTTCAGCAATCCTGTAAATAAAACACATTTATTTATATAAAAGTACAATGCAATTAGATCAAGCTAGATCAAGAAGCTTTACAATATTAAACATGAAAAATAAGAGTCAGCATTGCTTTCAGTTAGAATTAGAACTTAATTTTCTGTTATAAAGCAGCTCTCCAGTGTGGAGCTAGCTAATGATAAATCAATCATTTGTTCGTTATCTGGCTCGGCTCGGTGTTCATCTTCAGTTCTCTCTTCACAGCAGTTCAGTCAGTGTACTGTTTGAGTAAATTAATTACTCCGGGATATTGGTTTGTTTGAACTCAAAGGGAGTGTCAGCCACATAAAAAAAAATAGTTAACAGCTTAAAGCTGCGGTAGGTAACTTTTGACGCTCTAGCGGTTAATAAACAGAACTGCTTGCGTCTTGCGGAAGAACATCGTAGCCGGAACTACTTCTCTGTTTAGGTCTATGAAGAATCACAAAGGTACTGGGTTACTCCGCCGCGGTACCCCCGAAGCAATCCAAAATAGTCTGAATATAAACACTTATTGTAGGTGCACCCTAGTGATTCAGGACAAGCTAAAAACACGGTTTGGAAAATGGATTTATGGTGTACTCTCTTATTATATAAATTTTTCTACATTTTGAACACAAACAAAGTTACGGAGCTCTGATTGGCTGTTTTCTTACCGGGAGCGGTCTGTAACTGCAAATGGCAATAGGACCACTGGGAGGAGCCAGAGGAGCTTGATTTTTTTCACAGATTATCTGTCTCATATTCTACTGTCAGGACATAATGACAGGTTTAACAAATATGTAAAAACGCGGTTGGTTGGAAGAAGTGGACCAGAGCTGCGGTTCAGTTTAAATAGCGTGCGGTACACATGCAGTGTGAGCGCTAACACAGGAGCAGAGAACTACTGATACATGTAGCATGGTTACGTGAGCGTTTCTGGGTGGCAAACGCAATATTTATAAAGCAATGTGTTGTGAGAGGGTCTTCTGTATCACCGCATCCCAAACGATTCAAAATAAAGAATCTAAAAGTTAACAGAATGATGCACTCCACTGTGCTGAGCGAGAAGCTTCCTGTATCCCACATATTAAGTTGCGATTACGAGCTACCTGCATTAGAATTATTTGTCATTTAGGGAATAAAATGTTAGGCTTCTGTCAATTTTGAGATAAAATACAAACAATAAATGTTTTTTTTTTTTTACACTCTTTAATCTGCAGTGTGATATTCGCCTCCTTTTATGCGGCATGTGACTAAATTATATTTTCCGGTTTAATATTTGCAGCACGAAAATAACATTTGAATGTATGTTGAAAAAAAATAAATAAAAAAAGATAAAAAAATAAAACTGAACAGTTGAATACAAACGAGTTTCTGAAATTTGTGTTTAAAAAAATCATCAGTAAGCCTATTGCAGTTTTTCGTTTTAAATGTGAAGAATGACAGGTGCCACATACTTTTTAATTTATAAAATTTTTTGTTGGAGTACAGGTGTAATATATTCGATTTTACTTCATGCAATGTAACATGATTTCACTGTCGTAATTGTGACTTAATTCCTAAAATATTATGACGCTAATCTTTTTATTATAATTTTTTTTTTTGAGAAGGATAAACTGACAAAAATGCTCAACTCACGGTCTTGAGCTGGCCGCTGTGTAGGCTATTTAAAAAACAAAAAACTTGAATTTCTGACTGAGGAAAGCCATGAAAATCTTGGAGAACATGGGGGTGAGTAAATTTTCAGGAAGTTTTCATTCTGAAAGTGAACTTTAAATTGATGCCCATGAAAATAATGGTATAAGAGAATTGCAGTCTATTCAGCATATTTTACTGTCGTGTAGGGCTGGGCAATTCGGTTGTTAAGTGATGATGTAAGAAGCGCTGCTTCCGGGTCCAAGCCTCAACTCGCTTCACTTGAGAATACTACCTCAGCAGCCGTTTATGAGCACTGTTTATTCATATTAATCATTTAAGCTAAACACTTTCAAACTTACGGTATACACTACAGTCTCCGTGCTCACAGCGTCCCAAACACAAATAATTTTTATATTTATATTTTCATTGTCTGGCTATCTGGGACTTCAGTATGGAGTTAAAGGTTAAGATTATAATTTTTCGCTAGTATTCTATTAGCACATTTTGTTGTTTTCTTGTGGTAACTGATAGAGCGTTTGGACACAGGAGCGCTGCTACGTGACGTCAGACTTAACAAGCGAATATGAAAAAAAAAAAAAAAGGTTTTTAATCAGTCGATATTGATAATTATCACGATGAAATGTCAATTTTGTATTTTATTTTTTTTCCCAAGTTTAAAGGTAGATCCGGTTGTAGAAACCAGATAGTTACTTGTGGTTAAATCACTCTTTATGGTCAGAACATGACAAACACTTAATGTGTTTAAATTATTTACACTTTTCCAGTCATTTTAACTTTATATTCTGCATAGGCTACAGTTAGTATAAATGCACAAATGCTATAGAATACAGTTAGTATTTTCTGTGATTAAGCTATTACTCCTTTAATAAATGTCTACATAATAAAATTCTATATAAATTCCCATGTTTCTGACAGTACCGTGGTGTTTTAGTATTACTACAGTAAATGATAGTCGATTTATAGATTGAAAAGCCTTCACACTGTGTTTCTACCATTTGTCAGCAGCGTTTCCTCTGCCTTTAAACTAATTTATAATCAGTGAGTCATTGGTGTTACACTCATAGTGCTGTAGTGTTTGAGTGACCGAGTAAACTAATGTCGCGATGCTGTTCTTTCATTTATTGGTGGATCGCATCAGTTATCACATAGCGCTGCTGTCGAGTGGATAAACTGTCAATATGCCGTGGTTCAAATGAGTCATGCTCATTTTACCGAACTCTTCATATTTTATCCAGGAAAATTACTGCCCTACTATCGTGTAGTGGTGTATTTTTTTTATTATTATTTTAGTAAGAGTTAAGATGACAGGTTTGGGATAAGAAACCGTGAAAAGTCACAGTTTTGGAAAGGCATGAGGGTGTGTAATTGATTTTAATTTTTGAGTAAAGGATTCCATTTAACACAGGAAAAACAGATTAGGACGTTAACATTATTTTCCACTGATGACAACTGCGACTTTAAGACTCGATGGTGCTCAATCAGCCAGACTGTTTAAAATGTCAGTCATCCAGCAGATAAATGTCAGTAGAGCAACTGAAGTATAACAGCTTTTTATCAGCAACACCGCAGTAAGAGGATCAGAACAAGTGAAAATTTACAAGTTTGACTGGAATGAAGGGGCGGCAGTTGCTACTTTTAAAAAACGTCTAAAAAAAATTTTAAGTGAGGATTTCTAGCTTTTTGTGTGCCATTTTTATTATTTCATGGAAATAAACAATCACTTACAAAAATTATATTGCTCCTTTCCTCAACTGCTTCGTTCACGAAAGGCTGGAGATAGATCTTAGCTTTTTGGATCAGCAGTCACATTAGCTCAACATTTCTGCCAGTTTTTCATTAGCGGTATATACACAAGCACCCTAGATTTCATCATCATAATATTGCAGAAGGCAGATAATGTTCCACCAGATAATTAGGTAAATAAGCGTGACTGCGCATATAAAGAGACGAACACAATGGCTGCAAATTAAACTTCAAATTAAAACTGTAGCACTGGAGAAACAATCAAGTAGCATGTTGATTACCATATCTTGCCATCTGCCTCAGTGTACATACAGATCACATTAAGTCAAAATTGACCCCATTTACTTCCTTAATATCAATGTCTTATTGTAAACACTGTAATAAGAAAACTATGGCCCTTGTAATAATTTTCTGTAGACAGAAGAGACCATTCCAAAATAAATTAAAATTATATTTATCTGGCAAAGAATAAATCAACCCCACCCTTTATAATTTCCCATTAAAAATTCTTTCACTTTAAATTAAATCACATTAATGAAATTGTGAATGTGGTTTCAGAATTATTTTAAACCATAATTTAACGTTTAAACAAACTAATATTTTCTTCCTTGTTGTGAATTTTATTTTATGAAACAGCTTCTAAAATGAGGTGGTGGTGGGGGGGGGGTTCCACTGGTAATTGATTGACTCTCTTGCCATTGCTGTGATCGGAGTCAGTGTTCGAAACATTAAAGCTCTTGGTGGGACCCCTTGTTTAAATCAAATATCCATATTTCTGTCTTATTGACAGAAAACCTAATAAATGTCTGTCCGTTGGTTCAAAGATAAATGCTTCAATATTAGTAAATTATGTGTACCAAACATTAAGCAAATAAGAACTACTTTTCTTGGCCATAGCCAGAGCGTGAACCAACTCCATGGTAAGGCTAAAAGTTTCTACTTTACGGTCAATTATTAACTTGCGTAATAAACCCTTCTTTTTAGGAAAGTACCAGAAATTGAACAGGTCATGAAATATTTTAATATGACTGAATTTGTATTTAACGTGATCACAATCTAATGAAAACATTGTAAGTTAATGCTTTAATTTCCACATTTTAACAGCTAATAAATTTAAGTTTAGGCTCTCTTGAAAAAACTCCTGTCATAATCACTGAAGCGGCCTACACTATGCTGAATTAATCTTTTACATTATGTACATCTGCACTTTGTTATAAGAAAATTCGCAAGTGCAGAATTAATTCTGAGTGCACACACTTAAACTCTGCCATTTCAGTGATGACTTATCTGAACTCCTCTGATTGGCCATTGCATTCATAAGGTCAACTGAGTCATGTCTGATTAGTTATAATGCAAAACGCTGTAAAAATGTATAAAATACATGAGATCGACATTAACTAAATTCTTGTTTCTAGTAATCATTTTCACTAATTCCATGTTTCCACCATTTTAAATCACAGTGACCTCAATAACATACTGAAGAGACATTACATTAGGGGCTATTAATAAGGAAGGTCTACAAGAGTCAAGTAAAAAAAAAAAAAAAAGGCCATCATGTGTAAAGGCCCATTCACACCAAGAATAATAACAATAACATTCTAAAAATTGGTTTAAAAATTTAAGAGAATAGCAGAGTTCACACAATGATTACACAATATTAGGGCTGCAACTAACGATTATTTTGATAATTTGAATACCCTTCTCCACTCATTCAACAAAGAGGAACGACTGAGGCCGGCGACACACTGGATGCGTGGCGCAAGTGTCTCAGCCGCGTGGCGTGTCGGTTTTTAATTCGGCTCCCATGTTAACAGGTTAGAGCATACAGACCGCCTGTGTGAAACGCACGTCTCAGGCGCGGCTCGAGCCGCGCGGCAAACGCGTGCATGCTAGAAATAGAACCGACGCCTATTTTTACCGCGACATGCACGCGTATTGGAAGCGCTTCCAGGCAAAATATAATAGGAAAATGTGTTTTGTCATTTTGTACACAAATACATATGAATTCATGATATTTTGATATTTGAAAGTCTATAGGTTGACATAAATTCAGATATAAATGTAATTTAAAAAATAAATAAATTATCGATTTTCAAATATTGCACCTGTCAAACAATCTATTTCGCCGTCAATACTTTTGACAGTGTCCTTTATCAGTAGGCGCAAGTGTGTAAAAAAAAAAGTTGATATTGTTGTCATGCAGACAAGAGCCTGGTCTTTCAACGGTCTCCCTCTACAGCAGCAGCGCGCCAGCGCCGCGTCAGGCATGCTTCTGGTGTGTAAAGACACAGAATCCACCACGTTTCTGGGACGCTTCAGACACGCGGCGCTCACGCCACGCAGCCAGTGTGTCACCGGCCTAATGTTGTCAGTGAGCAGTCAAGCGGAGCTATATGACAAAAGTTCATATTTCTACAGAGACAGGAATAAAAAGGACCTCTATATATAAAACATTAATAGATAAAATAAAGGCCAAAGATAAGAAATGTTTCATTTTACCCCAAACAAATTATATTGTATCTTGAACCACTAAAGAGACAGAGCCAGCGGCAAATGTCAGAAGATCTAGCCGAGGTGAGGCTGCTCTCGGCGGATACATGATGACGGAGCTCCCGCTGATCCCATTGAGCTCATCTCAGAGATCGGCGAAACATTTTTTTTAAATGGACGCAGTCATAATAAATAAACCGCATATTTGAGTTTAAAACAACTACATTCTCGCCTGAAATACTTTTAAAACTACATTTCATGACACAATAACTGTAATATTTTGAAAATTATCCCAATAAAAATGGCGGTTGAAAATGCTGCGTGAACTCAGCTGGCAGAAGCCCCTCAATGACTCCAATTCGCGTCTGTTGTGAAGTTAATTTCACCCGCGAATGATCTCAAAATGGTCAAGCAGCAAACTAGACGCGGTAGAAGCGAATTTGACGCTCAATTCTCGTTTGGTGTGAACACAGCATTAGGGGCTGTTTACATATCGTGCCTAAAAACGCGTGGAAAGCGCTGGGCACGCCGCATTCTCCTTTCCAAAGTGCTCTGGCAGTTGCGCCCCTGATGCGTCTGCCTTTGTAAGCAACCATGACGTGCTCTCTCCATGAAGATGCGGAAATTTCGGCAAAGGATAAATGAATTTGCAGCTCTAAAAATTGCACCCGGGGTGCTCTTGCGGCTCTCTGAAAAGTTTAGATATTTTTTTTTTTTTAACTACGCGTCGCGACCGCACTACTTCCATTATGAGCGCGCATACATTGGAAATAACGAACTTGAGCGCGGAAAAGACGTGATATGTGAACGCCCCCTTAAACAGTTCAGTAGTGCAGTTTACAGGTTACTCTTTTTTGAAGGCTTAAAGTAAAGTGCTCCCACATCCTGCTGAATGCTGCAGAGACGCTGTTTGGGAAGCACGTGACATAAAACGAGGCCAGCTATTGGCTATTCACTACTTCTCCTGCTGTACCGGCTAATATGCACGAAATATATATATACACACACACACAACAAAGTAGGATAAGTCTTTTTATCCGGTAAGAGAAAATGCGCATGAACTACGACGTAAACACCGAATAAATTACAGAATGCGCATCCAAAAATTAATGTTTTGTTTTTATTCCACTAAGGCTACGTCCAAACGAAGCCAGAGCTTTCCCTATCTGATCTTTTTTTCCCCTCGTCTCAAAAAATATCCGTGTCCACACAAAACGATGTAGTATACATGCCAGACCAGCATGTGGCGCTGTAATTCTGCCACAGATAAACCAAAACACGGTTTAAAAAAAATATTGGTTTCCCTCTATCAAAACGCCGGATCTGTGTGGATGAAACACCAATACGATACAAAATGTATGCGTATACAACGAAACACATCTCCGTCTGGACGTTAGAGAGGAGACAGATTACACTAGATTCACTATTTAGATGCTCTCAAAATGTGCATGCTGAGGAAATCTACTGGTTGAGGTTGTGTAATTTCAACAAGTGCAACAAAAACATACCTTTATCGTTCACTGGAGTGGACAAATAGTTATTGTATTTGTATTTATCGCTCTTGGTGGGAACGGGCCTTAAAAGATGTGAGCCACTGGGCAAACACGCCCATTTAACGCACATTTAAACAGAAAAACAGTGAAAAAACACATTCTGCATGAACAAACCCTTACTTCCACACTTGACTCAGGTCAGGTAGGTCAAGCACTCGTACGAACCTGGCAGAAGATGGGAGTGTGTGTGTCAGTCAGCACACTGCAGAGATCCTGAGAGGTGAGGATGTTTTGAGGTAGTCGGTCCACACAGAGGCAGCACGAGTGCAGCATGGGAAACGTGAGAGAGCCAACCTCTGTCCAGTGTACATACAGCATTCGTGACCCAAGCTGCTTCCCCAGCAGTTCGGACTTCGCCCTGGCTGCAGAGTCCTTCTTCATGTACTCCACAAAGCCATAGCCCTTTGAGTGGCCTGTTGTGGCACTGTGCACCAGGAAGCAGCGCTCAATGTTTCCAAAGGGGCGGACGAGCTCCTCAAACTGTTGCTGGGTGAAAGCCCTGGGAAGGTTGGCGATGCATAGCAGAGCGTCCGTCGGCTGCAGCTGCACAGAGATCTCACGCTCACGGAGAACAAATTGGTGAAACTCCTTTATCGCAAACTGAGCCTGCTCACCGTTCAGTAGAGTCACAAAGGCTTGAATAGGAAAAAAACAGAATTAGTAAAAACTCCCAGGCATAAAGAAGAAAAACTAATGATATATTACTAATCAAAAAGAAAATGTAAAATAAGTCACCAAGGCTGCATTTACTTGATCAAAAATAAAATGTAAAAACAAAAAGCTTTTGACATATTGCTACAGTTTAAAATAAATTTTCTCTATCGTAATGCATCTTAAAATATTCCTGTAATGCAAAGTTTAATTTTCAGCATCATTACTCCAGTCCAGACACTTCGGAAATCATTCCAATATGCTGATTTGATGCTCAGCCATTTATAAATCAACGTTAAAAACAGCTGTGCTGCCTAATATTTTTGCAGATATGGAGATACCTTATTTAAAATAAAAGTTCAAAACAACATTTATAAAATCTTTTATAAAAATCTCTTGTAACATTCAAAATATTCTGACTGTCAGTGGATCAATTTTAATCCTCTTCGCGGACTTAAAAAAAGACGATCCTTTCATTAAAAAAAAAAGCCAAATTAAAAACAAAAATAAATAAGTAACAAGAAATGAATCCAACACCTAAAGACTACAATAATAATAAAAATATGAGTGATGCTAAATAAAGACTTAATTTTCTCAGAGAACTATATAAAATGTTGCCAATGTGTCGATTTAAAAAAAAAAAAAAAAAAAAAAAGTGATTACAACAAATATCCATTCATGTGTTAATATGATGATTCATACACACCTGTCCCTTTGTATTTGTCCACAAAGCAGTACTTCAAATCATAGTTACTTAACAGCTCATGCACCTCCTAAAGAGAAAAATAAAATTCATCATTCAGGAAGACTTTCATTAATTAACCATAATGATTCTATACTTCATTTTACATTAAAAAAAGAAAAAAAAGAAAAAAGTAAATCTAATAGATTCAACACAACTTGAATGGCTCAGCTATCATTTTCTTGTCATATTGGCACCCTCTATTCTCAAATCTCTCATTTCAGAGTGTCACAAATAAATTGATATTTCAGTGGTTATGATTGAGGGATTCATAAATTACTTTTGACAGCAATGGGGGGGGGGGGGTACTTTTGCTTTCAGGCCTCCTACGTGATACCATAATATGAACCAGCACTTTCTTTCAGTGTTAGTGAAAGCAAAACGTTTTGTTTCAGCGCCTTCTATCCTTTGTCATCCTCATTGCTCCCATTCCCAATCTGGAACAATACTAGAGTCACTCAAACACCCACAATCACACCTGTTTTCTCCATGAATCAAGCATTTTCCTAAGAGAACCACATCAACAAACAAAAAGAACCAACCGTCCCATATTAACATTGCTCGTTCCCATAATATAACAGTTTGAGAACTTGGTTGACAACAACAAAAAGTCATAATGAATAGCTGAAGTTTGAACAACAGATCACTTTAGTACATGGTTGAGAAAATCTGTAACTTTTTTTTAATGGCATGTCAGCGTCTTTGGCCATTTTCACAATGAAAACTATATGTAAGCTGCTGATTTACAATAGAAAATAGAGGCATTTAAGACCAGTTTTTAACTTTCCATGAGTATCAACAATAAAATTCTAGAAGAAACAATTCAATGCAATAAAACCGTTGGGATAGTGAAAAAAAAAAAAAAATGAACAAAATTTAGCAATAGTGATCAAATGTACTATTTGAATGGTAACTCACAAATAAGCATTAGTGAAATTAAATATACTAGTCACAACGGGATTACTTAGTATAGAGTGGGAAAAAATTGAATAGTAACTTGTTTTACAAAATAACTGTCAAAACGGACTCTGGTCAGCAGGTAACTTTAGCCAAATAACATTCGTGACCAACGTTAATTGGAAATGGGAAACATTTTCAGAGTGAAGAGGATTTCGATAATTGCGATAATTCAAAATAACGTTAGTTAAATGAAGCAGCGAATATATAACACGAAGCTGTAAATTCACAATCTGTGACTGGGCACATTTTCAGGATAAGCATCCGGGGATTCAGCTCGATTAAATGAACGGTCAAACGGCCCGAATCAGTTAACAACAAATAACGTAACGTTACACATCTCGCATCAGAATCGGTTCAGTGTGATCAAAACATCTCTACGACCGTTGAGCATTCGCCTTTTGATCGTCACACCAGATTCAATTATCGACACCAATGTTAACCCAGTCTGTTAACTACGGAGTCAGCGATAACTGAAATTTGTAAGTGGAAGTTTGACTCAATCTGTGTTTGGGCATCACTTGTTTGAAGTAATGTTACAAACCTGATTGCTGATATCGGCGGGGAGGTTCTTGATAATTATTTTTCGCCGATTATAAAACTCTCTTCTCGTTCTTTCCAAACGACTAGCAATCTCTTCTGGACCGAGGGCCGTCGGTTCATCATCGAGTCGTCGCGGACAGTCGCTGGCCGTCGATGAACCCTCATCGCCGGTGTGCGCATCAACGTGTTTGCCCGTTTCAAAACCCCAGTTTTCGGGTTCGGCTGCTTGGTCGTAACTTTTAAATTGTGGATTCGGGGCAGAGTTGGCAGCAGTGAAGGACTTCTCGTCTCTGGCAGCTGAGCTAACGGACACCGCGGCCGCCATGTCTCCGTGTGGAAGTTTGTGTGCTCACTCGGTCGTTTGCTTTTGGCCAGTTTAAACAATACACACATGCGAGAAACTCGCCCGCTGATTGGTCGAGGGGAAATGCATTTTTCTTTCAGACTTGAGGGGCGGGGCTAACGAGTCAAGCTCAAATTTGAACACAAAGCAGGTGGGTTGCCAGATACTATTAAAATGTTAAATATTTACAAAATAATAACTTTGTCCTTGCTCTTTTTTATGGCATTCGTTTCCGTTTTTTTTTTTTTTTTGCTTTTTTGTTTGATTGATTTCATATTAGAAAGAAAGAGAAAAATACCTGATATCATGTTGTTCAGTGTACAGTTAGCAAGATATCACTTTGTGCCAACCATACAGTTTACAATATTGACGTCCTTGCTATGAGTTTGTTTAATATTAATACCCCGATGTTTATAGCTAGTTATTTTTACAGTTCTCTAGTTTTAAAGGCGTAAAAATGGGGACTGGTTGCCAGATAAAGATAAAAGAAGTCAGTGGTCCTCATGGGAACTTATACTGTAAGTGGTTCGCTTCATTTCACTGGAAGATCAAGTCATATTTTGTTAAATGGTAAAAAAAAAAAAAAAAAAAAAAAAAAAAAAAACATAAATGGACAGTGCATTTTCATTTCATGCTGACTTTGACTATTTCCCCAAACCCCCAAAAGGATCCACTTTTAAACAACAATGTCCCTCAAAAGATTTTATTTCAGTATACACGTTCAATAATTACATTTATTAAAAGAGTTTTATAGATACATTCAGCTGGATATTTAAGATGACAGCATTTCACAAAAGAAGATGTACGTCCATAAAACGTGGGAAGAATTGCACGTTTCGAAAAGAGAAAATATAAATAAAAAGAAAAACATTCAAAGTGGCATTTAAATCATACTGTAAACATCTTAATTCTTATTCTTAAGGCCATTAGCTTACCACAGTCTTTGCTTACTCCATATATATATTATATATATATATATATATATATATATATATATATATATATATATATATATATATATTGGGAGTAAGCAAAGACAGCCTTTCAGCAATGACCTTCTGTGGCTTACCCTGCTTGAGGGTCGATGATTGTCTTCTGGACAACTGTCAAGTCTGTAGTCTTTTTCCATAATTGTCATTGCATGGTCTAAACTAGCCCAGGAGGTCAAAAGTAATCAAACTACTCATGCTCAAAATGGAATATTCTAATTTTTTGAGATACTGAATTTTACATTTAAATTCAAAGTCATAACCTTCAGAATTAAAAAAAACTCTTGAAATATTCCAGTTTGTGCGCAATGAATCTAGAATATAAATTACAAAAAATAAAGAACTTTACCATGATATTATAATTTTTTGAGATGCACCTGTGTGTGTGTATGTATATAAAACAGCAGAACTGCGGAAAGAGGAAGTAAAATTTGATAGCAACTAAACACCTGATGGTATCTACCCAATAATACATTTAGAATGAAATTATGAATGACTAAGGTCCACAACCATACATTCTTTGGTTATTATAGTTTCAACAGCAAGCCACTTGACTTAAAGCAACTGTATGTAGTTTTGTGTATTTTTGAGACCCTTAACAGTAAAGTTAGGATTTCATTATAGTTTTTACAGTGGACAGCTGTACACACGTGCATATGTTGCTGCCGTAAAGCGAGTCAATGCTTTGGCAGGATTTCATACTTGCTCACCAAACTGACATACTCCCAGAAGAGACGTTTGCGGTGGAGTGTGGGAAAGAAACCAGTTGCCTTCTTAGAAGTCAGTGTACCACCAGAATGATTTTAAAACTGATTATTTACGGTAAAAACGTACATACAGTTGCTTGAAAGAGCACTTAATGTCACAGTAAACTTTTTGCCAACGACAGAGGACCTGTGCGGATGCTGGAGCTGGTGGCTATAGAGTAACAGAAAGTTGAGTAATTGTATATCTCTCAAGTGACTGAAAGCGGTGAACAGTTCGAAGAGAGGTTTGTAGAACCAAGCTCTGGGTCTAGCACAAACACCAGCACAGTAGTATGTGGGTTCCCTCAACCGAACATTTTAAAAAACATCCCCTTTTCTAAAAATACGGCCCAATGAGCCAAGTGTGGTCAGTCTCACAGTTAAGTGCTGTGGTTACAGGCTGTGAGAACGGCACAGAGAGAGAGAGAAAGAGCAGGTCAGCGATGGTTGAGCTGAGCGAGCTGCACAGACGGTTGCTGTTTGTAGGTTTGCCGGATGTCCTTCAGAAACTCAGCCAGGGAACTGAATGATGGACGCTGCCCAGGGTTGAAATCCCAGCATTGCTCCATCAGTAAATAAACCTGCAATGAGGATTCAGGTTGTGCAAATAAATATGTAAAAATGTGTGTGCTGTATTTTTTTGCATGAACAAATATTTGTGCTGCTCAGTTTGACAGTACCTCACGAGGACAGTCTCGAGGGCACGGCAGTCTCTCGTTTTTCTCCAGGAGGGTGATAAGTTTAACCACAGTCATCTGACCATGTACCAATCCCATCATCTCAAAGAATTTCTATGGAAAAACATAGTCATCCATTAATTTAAAAGACACTGCAAACTTAAAGGAATAGTTCACTAAATTTTTTTAAAGAATTTCTTTTGACAAATGAGAAATTCTAAAGAATATCCACACTGTTCTTTTTGAACATTCTAACTCCTTTTGGCCTTGGTGCATGAAGTTTAATTATTATCTAAGAGATAGTTCACCCAAAAATGAAAATTACTCCATGATTTACTCACCCTCGAGCCATCCTAGTTGCTAATGACTTTCTTCTTTCAGACGAACACAATCAAGAGTTATATTAAAAATGTCCTGGCTCTTACGAGCTTTATAATGGCAGTGAATGGGGTTTAAGAATTTGAAGCTAAATAAAAAAACTGCATCCATCCACCCATCATTAAAAGTGCTAAACACAGCTCAGGGGGGTTAATAAAGATCTTCTGAAGTTAACCCATGCATTTGTGTAAGAAAATTCACGGCCATTATTAACCCCTCAGAGCTTTGTGGAGCACTTTTTATGAAAGCTGGATAACATTTTTTGGGCTTCAAAATCTTAAACCCAATTCATTCATAAAACTTGGAAGAGTCTCACCATTTTTTAATATAACTCCAATTATATTTGTCTGAAAGTCATATACACCTAGGATGGCTTGAGGGTGAGTAATCATGGGGATAATTTTCATTTAATTTCTGTGTGAACTATCCCTTTCACTGCTGCTGCATCACATAAGGGTTAACTAAAACTAAAACCTTTAGTTTTAAAATTACTCTGAAGAAAAAAGAAAAGAAAAAACATTTACTCAAATAAAAAGCCCATTTTATTTCAGCTAGTATTTTTATTTAGTTTAAATAAAATAACTAAAATGACACAAATTATAAAAAAACATCAACTAAATTACTAAAACTAAAATAAAAAAGGAAAACATAAAAAAACAAAACAAATTATATATATAAATATATAAAAGTAATTCAAAGATTACTAAAAAAAGTTAATAAAAAAGTTACTAAAATCACACTGCATCACACCAGAGCTTTTTTTTTTTTTACCTTTTTTTTCCTGTATTATATGATGCATGTAAATATAATTTTTAAATGACATTTTTGGTCATTTTGTTGATTACTGCAGGTTTGCAGAGACAGCGTTACACTTGTATTTCTTTATGTGCAAATCTGGAATATATCAGAATGCACTTTTTGCATTAACATTACAAAATGATGCAAAACTATCAAAGCGAGAGACATACTGAAGGGGGGCTTTGGCGATGGTTGCAGTGGGTTAAGATCTCATAGAGGGTCACAGCAAAGGACCAAACATCAGAGGCAAAGGAAAACTTGCTCTCCTTGAGGCACTCTATGGCATACCTAAAAAGCAGAAAAGAATTGGTTTTGGAATAACGGCTGTTTGTTTTAGAGATTAATTTAATATGTCAAAGATATATGCAAGGTTGCCAACATTTGTTTTTGTCTTATTCAATTATTCTATTTTCTGCTGAATTATTCAATAATTGTGTTGATGGATATCAAACATACTTATGCTTTAATTTATCTGTCACCACATTATGTCTACTGACGTCCATAAATCCATTAACAGATCATGTTGTATTGATAAAAGCACTCAACGTTAGAGAACATTACCCATCACCCCAAGCCGCCAGTTATTACAGCTCACCAGAATACAGGGCTGTCTCCGTCCTCACGAACACGATAGTAGATCTCTCCTTCGGGAATGTACTTTGTCAAGCCGAAGTCACCGATCTTAACTACGCCTTCATTCTCCACCAACACATTTCGTGCAGCCAAATCCCGGTGGATGTAGCGCTTGGAGTGCAGATAGTCCATCCCCTATAAGTGCAGCAGTACAGATCGGACAGCAGAGTAAGGACTATTCATTTTTCTGTTGTAGCTGCAGTTTGAATCTGAAGGGTGTGAGTTCCTCACCATACAGATCTGCTGCGCAAACAGGAGGCTTTGTGCGATTCCCAGCCGATGTTTAGGAAGGTACTCTCTGAGGCTTCCCAGTGGAAGATACTCCATGATTAACTGAACCACCTGTCCACCTAAAACAAAATACCACAAATAGTACACGTGAGTGTGGCCATCACAGTTTGCATGAGTTTCTATGTAAAAAAAAAATATATGAAAAAAATAAAACAATCCCTCTGTGTTTAACATTCAAATTTGGGTCCATATTCCTAGAATGTGAAACATATATATGCTAAAAGTGGTATTTGTCAACTTTTATCTGTATGTACAGGTCATATTACACTAATAAACATACGACTAAAAGCCAAGAAAATAAACATTACCTGAAATAAAATAAAATCCAGACATTTTAGGTAGTGGCCAAGGAAAATTTTTTCATTTTCATTTAGTTTAACTTCATATGGTGGAATAACTGAAACTGAAATAAACAAACAAAATCTACACACCTAAAAAAAAAAAAAAAGACCATTAAAACTAAACTATAAAATAAAATCTCATTTAAGTTTTGAATGAAAATAATAGTATCTGAACACTAAAATGTCACTGCCTCAGACCAGGGCTGTTTGTTTATTATTTTTCTTTATGATTTATTCAGTTTCAAATTAGTTTTAAAGAGTTTTTCTCGAATACAGGTGTCTTTTAGCCGTTCACTAGAATATCGAAAGCTGATGAACATGACTCTTTTCTTTAATGTGGGCTATAAGCTAGTGGCTTTGCTCACCCAATTCAGTACAGCACCCCTTGTATTTGACAATATTGTTGTGGTAAAGTGACTTGAGTATCTCAATCTCCTTCATCCAGGAATCGTGGAGGTTACTTCCACTCTCTTGTTTCAATGCCTTCACCGCCACGTATTCTCCCGTTCCATCATTGCCAGGGTCATAGACGTACAGCATCACCTTTCCAAAATGTCCCTGGAAGCAAGTCACAGAGTATCCTAAGAAACTGAAATATGACGGTATGAACTGAAACAAATTATTGAGCAGGAACCGTACACTGACCTCTCCCAGATCCCTGATCTTCTTCAGGTAACGTTTGTAGAAGAGGCTGGGGTCTCTGTCTGGGAGTGACTCACATTCCGATGAAATGTCTGGATCTTATTGAAGAAGACAATATCATATCAATTTCTGAAGTCACAAACACATATTATTTTTCATGAATTAACACTGTATAATTATGGATTGCCGCTCAAATACTATGGAACATAAATATATTATTAATAATTCAATAACACGGTTTTACCTAAGGTAGTGATATTACCTAAATAGTGATATTATGGTTAATAACCAATATGATGGCTGATAATATGAACGTATACACTTGATTTTACAAAATACTGTAAGTGTTGATGCGTCAAGACATAGACAAGACAAATAAGTGTTTTGTAACTAATAGAAATGCCTATTTTAAGTGATATTTGTTTGGAATTACTACACAATTTTTAACAAAAATGTTAATGTTATGAATACATCATGAAATACATTATTCTCTTCTTTTCATTTAGTTTCAACAACATTCAAATATTGTAAAGGCCTAATATTTTAAACATTTTGTAAACTAAACCATATTGAAAGATTGCATTATTGACTTGCAAGCAAACTTGTTGATTTTACAATTACTATTATGATGTGCGGATAACAGATCTCAAAACAAATCCCATTTTTCCATTCTTATTATGCCTTTTAACACCAAAAATTTATTTTCTGCATTTCTGAAAGACTAACAACATGTTCTTTATCAGCAGCAGCATTAGCTTCTCTTTCTGCTCACTTTAGAGATGGTTTCTAATTGCATTAAATGGCCTCGCAGCTTCTGTTCAAGAACAGGGAAATGCTTGTAATTGGTTACTGTGGTGCTAATAAGACAGCAATCATGAATTCATCTACAATTTTGCTTTTATATGCCTTAGGAGAATTGGATAGAGATACTGAACATCGTGAGTGCCTAGTATTAATGAAACAGTTCCCCCAAAAGTTTTAATTCTGTCATCATTTACTCACCTTCATATCAAACCTACATGATTTGCTTCTACAGTATATAACATAAAAACAAAAAACATATATTTTGAAGAACACTGGGACCCAAACAACATCAGGCCCCATTAACTTTCCTCATATGGATAAAAGAAGACATCTGTTCTTCTTCTGAGGTTATGAACAAAATGAGGACGAGTAAATGATGACAGAATTATCATTTTTTGGATGAAATGTCACTATAATAGTACCATGGTCGTGACAGCACAACCAAACAACAGAAAACCCCTGAGCGCACGGTGTTCAAACACTCACTTTTAATCTGAATCTCCGTTAGCTCTCTCAGGATGGTCCGGAAGGACGGCCGTGCAGCAGGCTCATAGGTCAAACACATGCTGATGAAGCTGGCCAGCTCTTGAGAAGACGGCACCGCCAGACGACTCTGCGTCTCGTAGAATCGCTCTTTCTGTAGACGGAGGAGAGCGTATTAGATGGCGGTGCGAGTGTGTGCTGTCAGTACACAGCTGAAGGAAGTTGTACCTCAGGCAGTGTGCTGCCGCTGATCGGAAGATCTCCATTGTTGCAGATTTCCAGCAGAGTTGCTCCGAAGCTCCACTGGTCCGCAGCGCTTCCTACACGGGCCCCGTCGGCGATACACTCCGGAGCGATCCACGGGATGCGCTCCACGCGCTCTTCAAGTATAACACAAACATGTGAAACAAAGCCTTTGTCATTTTCTGACATAAAATGCGATCCTACGGAATTTTTCAGTCTGGATGATTTATCACTCAGCAGGAAGATTTATTTAGTGAAAATGAACACGATGTTTCTCCTTAAAAAGCTATGTGGATTTGAGTGGCAAACTGCTGAAGGGGTTTCTGTCACTGTACATTCTGGACAGCTGCTTCTCTGCTGTAAATATGATCATCCTGACATTAATAAACGTGCTTGACTAAAGGAAGTGTGCATCACCATAAGGAAGTGGTTGGTTCGTAGCTTCCTGTTCTGTGAACCATGAGAGAATCTGATGAAGTAAACAGTAGTGACAAGCGGACTGAGGTAACTAGAGCAATGACACAGATAGAGGGGTACAGGATGTACTCGGCTCTACAGTTCGTGTGAATAACAACACAGTTCTCGGTTACCTGCACGAGACAAAGCCGACAGAGAAATGCCAGGGTCACTGAGCTTCACAAACGGGGACGTCCCCTCCTCCAAACCCGTTCGCACCACCAGAATATTCTTGCCACAGACATTTCCATGGACCAAACGCTTTGTCTCCTGTGAAGAGCAAGGTTATGGATGGATCAATAAAATAAATAATATATACTATTAGGATGTTGGGAATTTTTTTGACATTTAAGGATCCTTTATCTCATTCTCATTACTGTATGTATCCTACATCAAATATGCTTAACATACAAATTATTGTAATAATTATATAAAGTAGTCTTATATTTTCTGGTCAGTAATGTTGCAATGAAACAAATGTCTCTAAATACAAGAATACATTTCCTTAATGCAAACACAATTTCTTATAATAGTAATTTTTTTTTTTTTTTTTTTGAGGTGAAATGTCAGTAAAAAATAATAATATTTAATTCAAAAACATCAAATGTATTTTTCAGATTACAGTAATGAGAATTCGGTGCAACTGTCAATCGTATTAAAATCATGTTAAAATAGGCTTTAAAAAATAAAAATAAAACTATTTATTTGAACATTTTCCCTTTGGTTTAGAGGTGTAATATGTCTTGAATTACTTGTTTATGTTTAAATGATTGATATTTAATTAATTGTTCTTGAAATTAAATATATAGAATTACACTGTAACAAGAACAAGGACACCTTAAAGTAAAGTGTAACCATTTTAAATTATTAATATTTCTTGAGTTTTACTTCGCTCGTTAAAATTATAGAATCATATTTTTTTATTATATAATCTTCCCATGGAAAAACAAACAAACAAAAAACACATTCTTTTGAGTTTAGGGTGAAATATGACCGTTTTCTTGTGATTCACTCAAAGGAGACTAATTACATAGAATGATCTGAGAGAAAGATCTTGGCAATTATTGATGTAAGCTGTTCTATTTTAAAAATCCCACACTGAGTTAATAACTCACAAGATAGCAAAGAGCGCTGGCAAGCTGTTTAGCGACAGTAAACTTCCACTGAGGAGTGACACGCTGCTTCTCTCGGTGCAGGAACACGTCTAATGGCCCGAACTCCACAAACTCCTCCACCATGATGTCTGTTCACAGAACAACAGTACAGTCAACGGATACAAAACAGGTTTGGCGGATGGTAAACAGTACAGTTTGCATTAAAAAAAGACAACAAAAACAGCTTTGACGACACTTGTGGCCTTTAAAGAGGAAGTCTAAAAGGGCACGGCACTCACTCTCAGATCCCTTGACTGAAACTCCATGCACAAAGACCAGATGACAGTGTGACACCTGATTCATGAGACTAGCCGTCTCAAAGAATGCCTAGACATGAACACAGTCAATCAGAAATCATCTGGGCTTTCGCTGGACTTTACGATACATTATCAGAGGATTCTTACTAGTGCTATATCCTTGTGGCTCTGGTCCAGAATTTTCAGGACAACTCGGATGCCCTTCACGTTGCGGTGATTGTTATTAGACTCGTCGTCTTCATCCTCTAGTGAACCGTGAACCTTCAGCCAGCCTGAGTAAATGTTAGTCCTGGTCCCTCGTCCCAAGTGCTGCTCCTGCATCCAGCAAATAATGCCAAAAAGAGTTTCTTCAGTTACGGAAACAGCTTATTGATCCAAGGGTTGACATTTTTCTCTCTGCTACATAAAGTTCACATCCTTTGTGGGTTTTATAACAAGATTTTTTTTGTTTTTTACTCAAATGGTTTATAAAAAAAGCAACCTCATTCACCGCCATTTTCATCACAACAAACAAAGTACTTAAAGACAATGTCAGCGGAGGTCGAAAAATATAAATAAATAACTTATTTACTTGTCGATGCTTTTTTGTTATTGCACAACATATTTGAGATCGTTTCCAATCTATTTCCAGTCCAATCGATCTATTAATAATTCATTTAAAAACATAATTACTGTATTTAGGAACACACTTTAAGTTTTGTACACTATTCTAATGTTTATTTTGTAAAAGGTTAAGGGCTCAAGATTAAAAGTGGCCAAACTTAAAAAGAAACACTCATTTTGTTTCCGAAAAGCTACAAGTCTGATATCTAGAGAAGTGTTGTCTGCTTTCATTTTATCAGTTCGCCTTATCTACCAAAGCGGAACGTATGAAAAAGCCCCTGATCAGTGGTTTGGTACTGTAGTGCTCGGCTCATGAGGATACAAGGGCGAATGATTGCGTACGATCACATACCTTTGTAATTTCCTTGTCCTTAATTTGATGAAACCGCAGCTGGCTCAGGTTTAAGGCTTCGGAGACTGTTTTAATGCTACTGCTGGCACCCTTTCTCATTACAAGAAGGTTTGATAGCTCTGCAAGAGAACCATAAAAACCCGTTAACAGGATGACTCACTGAATGATAAGAATCGAGTACTTCTGTGGAAATTTTCCCTAATCAGAGACGCACTCCAGGATGACTCAGAGGTTTGATTGTGAAGTCTGCCAAGCAGAAAATACACACACGCTCACCTCCTGGTCTGGGCAGGCAGCACTTCTTCAAAGTGAAGCTGTCTTCTCCAGACTTCAGCACAAAGGTCTTTAAGCTACTGGTGAGCTCCTTTATGCTGGAGAACTCTTGATCCCAGCCTTCCAGTCTGAACGTGGAGCCGTCCTGGGTAACTCTGAATTGTTTGTATTTCGGATTCTCTCCATCCTGTCGGAATCAGGAGTCAATCAGAAATATACATGAACATTTAAAGGATGTAGCCACAGACATTTTTCTTCTGATTGTGACATCCATCCAAATTAGGGTGGGGATGATTATTTTTGGCTTTATTATGATAGGACAGTTCAGGGCTGACAGGAAGCGGAGTGGAAGAGAGAGAGAGAGAGAGAGAGAGAGAGAGAGAGGGATGGGGTAAATGCCATGTGATTGATTGAGAATTGTGACATCTTTCGTTGCACAATGATGTATGGTAACCACTAAAAGATCTTTCGCACTTTGTGCCGCTAGCAATTGTACACAACAAAGTGGCATGATTCTCACAAACAAGCTCCCCTCTTCTACAGTTGCCACCTATCTAAGTCAAGCCAAGGCAAGTTTTCCTGTCTATCAAGTTAATTATTTCACATTCATAAGCTTAATTATTAAGCACCACTAATAATACTTAACTATTGTAATGCCATTAATTACACATTAAGGGTGTACTCACACTAGGCACGGTTGCCATGAACCGGGCCCGAGTACGATTGTCCCCCCTCCCCACTCCCCCTCTGGCCTGCACTCACATATAGGGTTTCAGCATTCGTGCCGGAGCACGCTTACGTCATTATGGTGCGACGGTTTCGGGATAAACAGGAAGAGCGGCGCTCTCTGAACACAATGGAGTGCATCCATAGACAGTAAAAGAAATGGACACAGCGACCCCATTGGAACTCAATTGAGACAAGTGAAGCCCATTTTTAGCGTTTTTTAGCACTTCCATTTCTGACGCGCAGACTCAAACGAAGCTTGATGACGTCAGCAACCTGTCTGACAGATGTAAATCTTCTAGTAGCTGTGCGTGCAAACTGCCATCGTTAATCTTGCAGAGACGGCGAGCTTGAGCGGGGAGTTCTTTGGCGTGAGTGAGCAGGAGTAAGTATTCTGATTAATTATTTTGTATAGTATTTTAAAATGTAACGCCAGTACGGCATATTAAGTTAATTGCCTGCGAGCTTCTCCTCCTGTCTGTACGATAATGCGACAGAGAGACGAGTGGTTATGACGCAATCGTTAGCCTATTTTTTACAAAAACTGTTTATACGGGGCCATAATGTAACATAGAAGGTAATGGAGCCCTTTATACATTGTTGTGTATCTTCAGAAATAAATAATGGACAAACGGAGTCTTTAAACGCCTCAAATGTTAAGTAATTCGCTGTCAAAGTGATGCCAAAATGAATGGGAGTCAATGGGAATGCTAACGCAAGTGAAGTTCTGCTAAAGGATGGCAGCCCCCACCCGACTTCAACTTCCGGTCGAGTTCCTTGCCCCCTGAGTGCATCGCTCTGTTTTCTTTGTGGATAATTTTGTGTTGTTTGGTCCACAGCCCTCTCACAGACTGTTGTTAAACAGATGTGTCGCCTTAGTGGCGCGAAAATTTTCACGTAATCGTGCTGCTCGTATGAGGATGTTTGAAGGTATCAGCAGTTTTTAGTTTTTATGCGTTTTGCACCTCTGCCGTAGACCAAAGCGACCCTTTCCCTGCCATGTTGGTTTTGGAGCGTCGCAAAACCGTGATGCAAAGCGTCCTTTTCCGTGCTCCGGCACGGTTAGCGCTCACACTGCATGCGAACCGCGCCCGAGTCCAACTGAACCGTGCCCTGGCCCACTTCTTCCAAGCGGGCCAGAGCCGGCTAATCGAGCCGCGCCCGGGCACGATTCGGAGCACTCACACTAGTCAAACGAACCGCGCTTTGGTGGTCAAACGCACTCGGGCACGGTTCAAACTGGCAGTGTGAGTACACCCTAAATGTAACTGGAATCAGTTACAGTTACTGAGGAAAAAATATGTAGTTACAAAGGGGGTTCCATCTGAATATTTTCTGTAAAAACCTGCCTTTGTTTTTGATGTGCACACTGCCTCCTGTCATTTAAAGGCTTTTAGTTAGCTGATGCTTTTCATTGGTTTTCTTGAAAGAATTTGCATAGTGCCATGCTGAAAACTTTAGGCTACAACCTCTGAGACTTGCCACCCTGGCAAATGAAAAAAAAAATGCATTCCAGTGCTGGGAGAAAAAACTAAACAATCTCAAAGTAAAGAGAGGTGCTAAAGTCTGTAATTGAAATAATCAACACTACTGATTACATTTTAAACAGGGTAATTCATAATCTGTAACCTATTACATTTCCAAAGTAACTTTCCCAGCACTTTCACATTCATTCCACACAAACCCAGAACTAGAGCCTAACCTGTGTCCGACTCAGAGATGCCAGGATTATGCGATGGTAATCCAAAACACTCCAGCGCACAATAAACGCTCCCTCCTCTGCTTCTTTCTTCAGTTTCTGGAGCACAAACTCATCTCTAAGAGCAAGATAAAGAGTCAATAAAAATCAATAAAAATGGTGGAAGGCTGCATGTGGAAATGTGAGTGACGTACAGTATGGGACCGTGCAGGTCATTGGTCTCACTGAGAACCACTCTGGGCGGAGCCACTTCGTGACAAAGATAATGATGCGCGTCGGTTGTAAGGCGGAAATATCCATCCAGCAGTGAAACCAGAGAGCGAGCCTGGAGACTGGAGCCCAAACACATGTCCTGGAACACATATATGTAGGCGAGCACTTATAGCATGAACACAAAAGATGGAAACCAAATACAGCTTTACACGACTGTTTACCATTGACATGTTGTCTTGGCGACTGATGCAGACGTTTATGCCCTGAATGGCAATAAGAGAAATCTCAGGAAAGTCACAGAAGATCTTCCAGTTGTCTATTTCCTGTTCATCAGGGGGCTTTGCTTCACTGTTCTGACTAGGAATATAGTCATTCTCCTGAAAGTGGGAAGAATTTAAGAGTACAGTTCTATTGGCGCAGACCAATGTTAACTATGCACTTCATCAAGTTACCCGTTGTGCTGATGTCTTCCTCCACCATATTCCTGCTGAGCCAGACACTTTGATCTCATGAGTAGGCTGACCATTCAAAGTTTCCTCAGAGGGAGCTTGTGTTCGGGAGGCATTGAGGTACGACCCACTGCCATCTCCTTCAGCCCTCAGATCAAGACTGAATACAGGGAAGGTCTCGACGCCAAAATTTGGTGCCAGGCGCTCCAGCGTGGATATATACTTGTACACGACCTCTTGTAATCCAAGTTTTCCCATGCCCACTGTGTGCTGCTGGAAAGTTTTCACAAAGTTGGTGAACACGCGTCGAATACGGAACCTCGTCAGGATGTTGTTCCGGGCAATGTGTCGCGAAAAGGATTGAGGGATGCAATGGAGGAAGCTGAAGGCAGGCAAAGATTTATTTTTAACAAGGTGCCTGATCATTTTAGTATGACTTTCATAGACTATAGCACATTTGGACCACAAAACCAGTCCTAAGGGTCAATTTGTTGAAATTGAGATTTATACGACTGAAAGGTGAATAAATAAGCTTTCCATTGATGTATGGTTGGTTAGATACCACTATTTGAAAATCTGGAATCTGAAGGTGCAAAAAAAAAAAAATTCTAAATATTTAGAAAATCGACTTTAAATTTGTCCTAATTAAGATCTTAGCAAGGCATATTACCAATAAAGTTTTGATCTATTTACAGTAAGAAAATGACAAAATATCTTCATGGAACATGAACTTTACTTAATATGCTACTTTACTTTACTTAATATGTTACTGCAACTTAACACTGGTTTTGTGGTCCAGGGTCACATTTCACAGATGACACATTTAAAAACTGCATTTGACACAGCAAACCTTCAGCTTGTTACTGACTGCAGGAAAGTGCTGTAATTCAATCTATTTTCCATTGTATTTCATATACAATGAGAGTAATCACTCAGAATTCAACAAGACACAGTAGCAAATGAGAGAGGGTGGGAAAAGTCACTAGCTTAACCGTGACTGTTTTCAGTAAAAAAAAAAAAAAAAACTTACTAAAATTATGTTAATCATTTTGTAACAAAGCTTTATAAATGATAACATTCTTCAATAACATATCTTTGAATTAAGTTCCTCATTAAACAGCTCTGTTTCAGTAAAGAAAGCTGAAGCCCGCACCTGGTATGCTTGGCCACATCCTGTAGAGAAGAGCCACTCTGCAGTGCTGTGTAAGAGAGGTGAAGCACAGCCATACCTAGACATTCATTCTTAAAGCGACTGATCTCTTCCTCTCCCTTCACTGCATCCAAACATGTCAAGTCATTCACAAAATCATATTTAGCCTGGTAAGAGAATCAACAAAATCAAAATGACTCAATCAACAAAATGACTTCAGGGAACTTAAAAGACTGTTTTTGGACAGTAGTTAGTACATAAAAATAGTAAAACACAACACATCATAGAAAACATAATCATTTCGTTTTTCTATTATCTTTACATTATTATTGTTATATGTGTACATGTAAATACGTTAAATGTGACACACCCGAGTGTAACATATTATTGAAAAAAATGTAAAAGAAAAAAAGGGATTCTGTTAATAGGATTTCTGTCCTTTTCTCTGGGAGGACCAGTTCTGATATTTTGAGTAAGCAAAGGTTACAATTACTTTTAAATGTACCATGTAAAAGGACGAATCATTTACAATTAGATCTATAACATGCATTTAGAAAATGAGTAAATTTGCATTGCATGGCGAATTTAACAATGACTCATTTTAGCCTGACATTATCCGACACCTTTTAGTGCATGGTTTGTTTTATGAATCTGTCCTACAAACTACATCCTAAATGATCTTGTGTGCCAACATTAGGAGGAGACATTATAATAATACCCTCACAAGGACAGATTATTTAGCTTGAGTAATACAGGTGTTTCACGATCGCTAGAGATCGCTGTTCAGTCCAGAAAGATATCTCAACAACAGTGATGCTATGGCACTTCAGTAATATCTTTTTTACAGGTTGTAAAATTCACCTGAGCAAAGAGGTATTCCAGGGAGGTCATCTCCAGCAAAGGAGAAGTCACTGGCTCTACCCCTGTTCCAGTCCGTAATGCATGACGTGTCACTACCGGTTCCTTTTCACTCAATCCGTGCCAGTTATGGAAGTAAAATCTAAGAAGCAATAAAGTTTATTGATGTTTAACTCCATTCAAGCAGACAAGCACAATACATATCTCTATGCATATTGCATAAATCTCTTCATGTGCTCACAATCTCATATTTACCTCATACGGAAATGCAACAAAAGGCCAGACTGGTCTTCCGCATTAAATGTGTGATTTGGACTGTACCAACATGAAGATGCTGGGTCATACAGAGCAAACAAGGCATGACAGACTGGAGTGATCCCTGAGGAAGGCAGAAAACATTTTAGCTGGCTGAGAGCAAAGAAAATTCAAGCTTTTACTGGCATCCACACCCAAACCTACCCACAGCCTTTGCTGCGAAGATGGTGAGATCTTCAGCAGTCACCTCACCCTCCTTGTAAGTCAGGCAGCGCTCTCCCTCTTTGGTCCAGAACAGAAACACATGGACCCCTGGACCTTCACATTGTCCTGTGAATGTGTGAGCTTTGGATTTTTTTGACCGTCCTCGTCGAGACATTATACATTGAGTTCAGCACCTGGGTCAACAATATACAAGAACTTTCACGATTAAAAATTTGTTTAGTTTAAAATACTTGTGTCAAGATCTTACAAATGTAGTCTTTGTACTGGTTTCATATGATTTCAAAACATTTGTACCAACTTCAACAAAATTTCATATTTAATCACACTAATAATATCATATATTGTAACTCAAGTAAAAGCACTGACACTCAAAAATCATCTTAAAAACTGGCTCTTCATAGAGCATACAAGATGCAATCCATGTACATTAATTGCAAATTGTATGTATTTTATGAAAAAATATTTAATCCAGATGAGTGAAAGATGTTTACATCTTTCTTTCTTCAGTCAAAAAAAAAAAAAGGTTTTTGATGAAAACATTTCAGGATTATTCTCCTTGTAGTGGACTTCAATGGCTACCAAATGATTGAAGGTCAAAAGTTTCATTGATGCTTAAAGAGCTCTACATGATACCACATGAGAAATGAGGTCTTAACGAGCGAATTGATCAGTCATTTACAAAAAAAAAAAAAAAATAAAAAAGGAAAACCAAGGGCATTTCTTAGTTCAGTTGTCAAAATATCACTGAAATATCACTTGTCATTATCTACGAATTTAAAAAGGGGGACAGTATGTTTTTGTGTTTTTGTTATTATTGTTATTGTGGGTTCCATACATTAATATCATAACTGATACAGTGGTGTTTGAGGATCAAACCTACCCTTTTTTTATATACAATTCACCAAAAACACACTGGGGTGTAAAAAGACCGCTCCCTGATATGAACATTACGAAACATGATTTATAATTAATTTAACATACAATGCTCATTTAAACACATTTTGGTCATTTGTAACATTTAATTTAAAAAAGCTGTCATCCCTACCAAAACCTGAATTATATTTAAATTCTCGTCACTGATAGTATTTGCACTTTTTGCACATTTTGAAGGGAGATGTTTTTGATCAAAGATTTTGAGGGCACATGAAAAAAAAATATAATAATAAGATTAAATGTCGCAATACTCGGTATAAAAAACAAGAATCGTCCATTTTGATTTCATGTCGCCTTGTTAATGAAATAATTGCACAACTGTAGCAGTAGGTGGTGATATGCAATAAGACCGTAAACTTCCATTAAACAAAAGAAGAAAGAACTGTGGCCAGAGACGGTAACATTAACTTGGATCACATATGTCTTTATAACCAATCACATTACAGCTTTGACTTTAATGAATCTCTGTCCGAGATGTATGACAGTCAGTCATTGTTTGCAAATACCATTAGAGTGAATCAGAATGCCGTGAACTTAATTCTAAAAGCTTTTTTTGGTGTAAATCGATAAATCAAAATAAATATATTTAATTGCAAACATGTTAAAGGTTATCCACAAGGTGTCGATTCATTAAATGATAATCCATTTTTGTGTAGTGCAGAGTCTCCTCCATTGACTACCATACCAAAAAAGCAACCAGTGGTCTCCTTCCCTCATCGTAGCATTGTGTTTTTTTGCTTTTTTTTGTTTGCCTAAAGCGAATTTGCTATGGTGATGCTCCGATTTGCCATAATGTCTTTGTGATTTCATTGTGAGTTGAATAAATTAACTCCTGAATTTGTTTTCTATAACCAAGACAAGAGTAAACAAAGTTTGGGTCAAATGAACTACAGGGGTGATTTCAGGATTTCAGTCATAGGGAGCTAACCCCCCAATGATAGAAATAAAGATAGAAAGATTGCGGTTACTGAGCCTAATACAAGATGAATGTATAGTTCACCCACAAATGAAAATTAGCCAATAAATTACTCACCCTCAAGTCATCCTAGGTGTATATGACTTTCTTCTTTCAGACAAATCCATCCGGAGTTGTATTAAAAAGTGTATTTGATATTTCAAGCTGTTTAATGCCACTTAGTGGATGTTGCCAGTCCAAAAGAAGTTAAATAAAAACCACCCATTCATGAAAAATACTGTCTCACATGGGGTCAACAAATGCGTTCTGTAGCGCAACACTGCATTTTTGTAAGAAAAATATCCATATTCAAAATGTCACTTTAATGTAGCTTGCGCTCACTGTTGTACATGGAAGGGTTCGTCTGAAAGAATGACTTGAGGGTGAGTAAATAATGGATTAATTCTCATTTGTTGGTGAACTCACCCTTTAATTCCTTTTTCCATGTAATAACATGGTACACACACACACACACACACACACACACTCACACACATACACATACACATACACACACCTGTTCCCTGTACAAATACAAACAGGGAAATGCACCAACATGTTTTTTTTGCCGGCTCATTGCCTGGTTCAGGCCTGTCTGATTCCTGAAGATTTGCATATTCAATTCATATCTTTCAGTCACGTGACCGCCTCGAAGGCCTGGAGGGTGAAACATCCACAGAACTGCAGCACAAGCCTGTCAATTTTCCCTCCGTTTCACAGGTGCAAATATTTAGATCACCTCTTAAAAGAATAAAACAAAGGTATGTGAACAAAAAAGACTAGTTTTGGCCATTTGCAATCCATATTAAGCATCTGCGGCAAAATTTCAATCATTAAAGGGGGGGTGAAATGCTCGTTTTCACTCAATATCATGTTAATCTTGAGTACCTATAGAGTAGTACTGCATCCTTCATAACTCCAAAAAGTATTTAGTTTAATTATATTCATAAGAGAAAGATAGTCTGTACCGATTTTTCCCGGAAAAACACGAGCGCCTGGAGGCGTGACGTGTGGGCGGAGCTAAAGAATCACGAGCGCCAGTTGTGTTGAGAGCGTTTGAAAGCTGTGACAGCTGTGAAGGCTGAAACTGAACGAGAGCAGCAGCAGCAAGGACTCGCTCCGAACGGGGCTCGAACCCGGGTCTCCGATGGGAGGCGGACACACTAACAAGGAGGCAGAGATATTTGAAGCAGTTTTACTCACCGCCTGCGGTTCCAACACACAATCGTGACCCTTTTTCGTTGGGATTGCATCATCCTTAAGAAATAAACGATACGCAAATCCGTCATCAAACTGGGCTTTGTTTGTAAAACAAGCATTTTAGAAATGCAGGGAACAAACACAAACACTTGCACAACTCCATTGATGCTCTGTAAAAATAAACTCCATCCACTGGTCCCTTAATGCTGTTTTTTCTTTGGTAATCTGTGCAGGGTTGTCTTGCCCTGGCAACCAAAAACACACTCCTTTTGTGACATTTCGCGACGCTCTCGCTCTGATCAGTGATTGTCTGTGCACAGCCTCTCTCTGCTCTGCTATACGGGAGCGCACGCTCTTCCGGCAAACGTGCCTTCAGGACCCATATAAGGAAATTCCGCTCCATCTAACGTCACACAGAGCCATACTCGAAAAAAACTTTCCGAAACTTGTGACAAACCGGAAGGAGTATTTTTGGAACAGAAATACTCCTTCAAACGTACAACTTAATTTTTGAAACTTTGTCCATGTTTAGCATGGGAATCCAACTCTTTAACAGTGTAAAAAACTCAGTATGCATGAAATAGCATTTCACCCCCCCTTTAAACTGCACAACAAAGTCCTGTAAAAACACTTAAAGTGCCTTAATATATTTAAAACAGTAATGATAAAATATCAAATTCAGTAATCTCTATATTAATGATGCATAGTTTACAAAGCCTAGGCAAGCAAATGAGGCCAGAAATCCGCTTAATAGATCATTGTTTTCCTTATAATGGTTTTCTATGGGAATGTGTTTATATTCTGGGTTCATATACTTGCCTGTACAAGATAAACATCATAAATAAGGTGTTTACTGAATTGCGCCAGTTAACAGAAATGAACCCTTCCATTATTGTCTTAACCCTTGTGCATTGTTCAAATTCACTACCCTTTCGAGTTGTTCGTGGATGAAAACATCCACTCAATTAAACTGCTGTAAAAATGTATCAGATTCATATTTTTTTCAATTTCTTTTGCATAAATCTGTTAATCAACTTCAGTCCTGATTAAAACTACCAAATGTTTAAATAAAATCCAAGAATTTAACTCTTTAATTGCCAAGTTCATAAATGATGTCACTGATTTGGGGGAAAAAAACACACAAAATGACTTATTTTCAATATAAAAGTAATTGTGGCTGGATTTTTTTTTTTTACTTTTTATAACAGTCTTGGGCATGTAAAAGATTAGTAGCAACATTGGCTTTGATGCATTGTTAGTTTTTGTGCAGCATTAGCTTAAAATTTTTTCTCCCTAATTAGTTGTTGGTGGCTGTTTTTGCCCCATTGACTTCCATTATAACAACATTTTTTGATTGCAAAGCCATGACACCATATAATCATGCATTCTTGATTGTTTGTGGTTTTCCCTTTTGGGAAGAGATAAAAAATATATTTTTACAGTTTATCACTAGGTGGGACCATTAACCCTTTAGATAGGCCTGTGCAAAAAAAGCTTAGTTTCTGACTAATAATAATAATAATAATACTCAACTTTACCCCCTAGTGGACGAAAACGTCCCCAACAACGCACAAGGGTTAAAAAACAATAGCGCTAGGTTTCAATGAGGGAGTCATTCAACCAACCGATTTGTTCTAGCAGCTGATTCATTCAGGAACGAAGCAAGTGAAAGTCTTTACGAATGTGTCGTTGAATCACTGACTCATCTGATTGGTGCAAAAATACAGATTGATTCAGTAACGAAATACTGTTGCGTGTTACTCAACGATGTGCAACAGTTCTGTTGAGCCTTAGTTGGAACAGTTTTTGTTCGTGAAATTAAACATACAATAGTGTGTCTAAAATGTAACTCACACATATGAATATGAATGCTGTGTGCATTTTAATAGGCTACATGATGAAGCAAAGGCATGTTTTGCAAAGAGTGAGTGACATACTCTATTTTGAAATGGCAAACAGTTTTGCATTGCTCTTGCATTAGGTTGTGTAAACTGCATTCATAACAAAGAACAGCACAGATGCAGGTGTCACGACAGCCGCTGAATAAACGCACACATCTTGTCATCTGCTTCTGTGTAGTTGACACTGCCGATTGAAGAATGCATTGAATAACAAAGACTCAGCTGGGAAAGGTGTCGAAGTGAAATATCTGAAAATGGTGCTGCCGTCTTCACTACGTGAGTTTTAAAGGGGCTAAGGCAAATTAATTTCAAATAAAATTAAAAGGACTGGGAAGAATTCTAGGGGCCTGAAGCCCTTCCAAAAAGGGGCCTAGTCATGCCAAGAGTTCAGGTTTAATGTGACGGCACGTTAACACTCCTTTTTGGAAAACAGCCCTATACTTGTCAGTTATTCTCTAAAACAATAGTCTATGAAACACACATGGCAAAACTACAGGATTAGTGCAAAATGTTTTGCAAGATTTTTTTTCACTTTTTGTACAAAATATACAATTTTGATGATTTCAAGATGCTACCGATGATTCAATATTCTACATGGTATAATATAAAATCTATAATATTTTACATTAAATATTTAAACATTTGCCCAATGTGGTTGCACAACTGTTTCATTCTAACATTCTAAGACATGAGAATCATGAGATAAATTATTTGTTTTATTCATGGTAATTATTTATTTCCTAGGGTTTTTAACACCCCCAGGTACGCTGATAAGAAGAAGAAAAAACTGCTCATATTTTTATGGGGGGGGGGGGGGGGGGTGACAAAAAAAAATATTTCAAACTCATCACTCTTATCTAGTGACGTTAATGCATTTATGAATAGTAGTTTTACAGAGTGTGTTAGAGTGTGTTTTTGGCAACATCCTCCAATACACTTACTGTGACAATACATTTGCATTGAAATGAAACCTTCCTCTTCAGACTGAAACATCAGACATCAATAGCTGTAACATCTCAGATATACTCCAATACTATTAATACTTCTGTTGTCATCAACTGTAAGTCACACTGGATAAAAGCACCTGCTAAATAACTAAATGTAATACATATTAATACTCAATTGAATACTTTGCACATAATATTTCAATAAAACAGTGACTATAAAAGAGCTAGTAACTTAATTGGCAAATAACAAGTTGTATTTTTATTAGTTGATATTTTGTATGATTAGTATGATATTTTGTACATTAACTTACTGCTATTGTACACCTTAAACACACCAGTGTTCTTGTATTTTAGGAAGGAAGGAGTCCCTCTCAAGGACATTACCTTATTAGAGTGAGGGTCCATCAAAAAGAGTCTGACACCTCTGATGTAAGACAGTGCATCTATATCATAAACCTAGAGCTACTATTAATATTTCATGCTGTACTGCTGTAATGGCCGTGGTTGGCAAGTCTCAGAAGATGTGGTTTTAGATGACCAAAAACTGATTGATCAAGTCGACAAAAAAAGGCCAACTATTAGTATTACTATTACTAAATCACTAATGTGTTTACTGTCCTATTCTGTAGGCGCAAAGTAGGAATAACAATCTTCCTTAAAGAAAATTTCGTATAAACTCACAGATACTTCCTGATTCACATTACAGCCCCGTTAGGCAGCTACAGTTGCTATCCCTGGTCTCATTTAAATGTTAAAAACAATTGGTAAAAGTGTTGAGAACTGCTCATGAGTTGGTATTTACCTGCAGGCAGATGAACGACGGTGTTTATGTCACACAGTGGTTAGTTGTCCTCTTCCTGCAGGATTCACATCTCTAACATCAGCCACTGACGCGCACAGCAGACATTGCGTATGTTTCTCTCTCGCTGCGTGAACTCTCTCTCTCTCTCTCTCTCTCTCTCTCTCTCCCGAGTACGAGCCGAAGAGCACGCGTCACATACTCCACACACAACAGACTGCTCTCGAGCGCAGACGAGTGAGCTGTCTACTCAGAGAGGACGGGGCGAGTGAAACATGCTGTCTGGATATTCAGTTCCGACGCTATTGAGACACAGCCAGCAAGTGTTTTCGTCCACGAGCTCTTCAAATTAAGAGTTCGTAAATGGCAAATAGTTTACCATAAACACGCACATAATTAAGGTTTAGATATCATTTAGGTATAATAATTGACTTTTTATTTTTAAATAAAGAAATAGAGAAATGAAAAAAAAATCTAGATATTGAACTAAAACTTCACACACAAACCCACACACACACACACACACACACACACACACACACACACTTGGTTTTTAACCAAGCATATAGCAATACATTAAGTCTATGTTTTATTTTAATTGTTGTTGTTGTTGTTGTCAGCCATAGATGTTTCATTGCTGCAATGATTAATTCATCGATGCTTTTTTCTGTGATTCTTTTAATAAATAAATAAACATTGCTTTAATATAATAATTTACGGGTAATTTGTTCAATTGCATTAAGTGCTTTTCAAGTCAATCTCTTTTTGAATATATTTAAGTGATTGCATATTATGACAGATAGGAATATGATAAACCTAAGTTCAGTCACTATATTCATTCTTCTTCATATATATAAGTTATTTCAATTATTTCAATTATGAATAATATTAATTTACAGATTAAATTGCATTTGTGTAACTTTAACGTAACGTTTCACGTGTAATGTTTATCTTGTATTTATTCCACATTTTCCTTGCACTCTCTTTAGAGCACGAGGCTTCTTTTTTACCTCCTCGAGACACTTCAGATTTGCGATGAGAAAGGGATGCTATTAAACACTAGAGGGAGCAATTCGACAAACAAACACTCACTCAAGGAAATGATGGCGGGATGAGTTAAAAATTGACGAAGAAGAGATGTGGGGAGTAACTGGTAGTAATTTTTTGAACCCCATCAAACATCCTTAAAGCTTAATATCTCACATATTCCCCTGAAAAATAATGCATGTGCTTTTATTTCACAGCTGCTTAAGAGTTTTCATACTTAAATATGACTGTGTGTTATTTAAGGCTTTTTAAGTTAACCACAGTCCTTAATTTAGCCAACTCATGAATCCAAACAAGAATCTCAAGGCAACCTCTATGCCTAAAAAATGCAAATTGTCTGGTTTTAGTAAACCTGAACCTACATCCTCTTCCTTGAAATCAACCTGTTTCTCTTTGCATGTACTTCCTCCTGTTCTTCTAAGTATTTATACAGCCATTGGTTTACCTTGGGTTTCTTGATCTTAACAATGGAATGGAGTTTCCGCCATTTGTTTGCAAACCACTATGAAAACAAACACCAGGTTTACACAACTAGACCAGAAATTATTTCAAAAGAGTCTGTGAATCACATAGACACACGTCACAACTGTCCAGGATGAATTGCTGAGTGTTAAAGTAATGAACAAAATTAACATTAACAAATGTGTTTCAGTTAAGGTAACAAACTCAACTACATCTTGAATAACCTGTGGGTGAGTACATCATCTATCCCTTTAATGATATGTTGCAAATTACATATTAATGAATGGTAACACAATTGACACAAAACTTTAATTAGTCTTAAAGAGCATCCAATTAATCAAACATGCTTTATCTTTTGTACTGTATTCATAACTTTTATTATTATTATTCATATTATTATTGGGTGAGTATATTTCTACAAAAACATTGAGATGTCAGAGCCATCACAGTGTGTCATGGAACATACAAATGCTCTGTTAAAAGTATCTTAAACACAATATTAATAAAGCTTAGGATGGATTTTACACATATGTAGGTTTGACTCTCATATTTAACAAATCATAATCACCCTGAAAAGAGAGTCCTCTAAAAATACACCTAAAATGTAAGAGCCAAGTTAGATTTTGATCTCCCATGTCCAGAAGGTCCTGAGCGTACCATCTAGAGCTCTTTGTCTCCGGTTCGTTCTCAAGGTCTCTGGACTTAAACACCTGTGAAACACACACATTAATGGTGAATTGCAGATTAGCATTGTAAAAATGCTCATGAAACATTTAATCATCTGCGGTTTTGAGATTGCCTATTGTTGATGTTTTGTGCACAAACAGGAGGATCTGTGCATCAATGTTTAATTTACTTAAAAGACAATGCAATGTGGTTATTTTCCATGTAGACCCATGAAGCATGATAAAAAAGCATGCAGGACTCATATTACTGCAGTATCTGTAACAATAAAGTGGTCATGACTAGGTCTCTTGTGAAAGAGGACCGGTTACAGGAAATCCTGTCTCTGCTTTTCCTCCTGTTGGTGTCATATAGAGATATCATAGCAGCACTAACTTCAGTTACGTTTTTTTTTCCTTTCACTCTGGAACGCCTTTAAAGAACAGCTTTCCCAAAAACCTAACACACTTCACTCAAAACTCATGTAATTTAGTTTTATCTACTAAACACAAAAGCCAATATTTTTAAAAAAAATGTTCTAGCTGCTGTTTTCCATGCAGTGAAAAAAGATTTTCTTTTTTTTTTTTTTACTTCAAAGCTCTGAGGATGTATGTTGGTCCATCCCTTTCATGGGTTTTTGAAGCTTAGCGTAAAGAGCAGACTATTTGTTGTTGCGTAGATTTAAAGGAGAAGAGAGGAGAGGATATAATCACAACATTTTACTGATAAATAGGCAAAATAAGAACCTAAAAGAA
The DNA here is from genome assembly GCF_003368295.1 of Carassius auratus. Classification (NCBI taxonomy): domain Eukaryota; kingdom Metazoa; phylum Chordata; class Actinopteri; order Cypriniformes; family Cyprinidae; genus Carassius; species Carassius auratus. Next base: position 24,757,251 of record NC_039247.1, read on the forward strand.
GAACCAGGGACAGGGAACTAGAGGACAGAGCTCGTGAACCAAGAACATGAAACATAGGCCTACATACAGATCAACAACCAATCTACAGAGAGGCTACAAAACCAGAACAGGAAACAGGAAACCAATTACCAAACTGAAAGGAATGTGTATCACTGTGTCATGTGTAAATGCCACTAACACTTGTGAAAAGAAGTGTTTTGAGAAAAAGTGTAGGTTTTGTGATATTATTGAATTCAAAGTTTTAAAATGTTATCTTTTAATGATTTTGTGGTGATATAAAAAGTACACGTGATTTTGATTATAATTCAAACTGTAATGTTTTTTTCAGTATTACACTTATTACATTTTATAAGTACTAAATTGCTACTTCATTTTAAATGTGTCCTTACACTTACATTTAAATAAATGGCATTCCAGTTACAAGACATTAAAGTATTTTTTAGTTTACCATCAAACGCTTGTTAATGCATTCTGCAGTGCACTTTAAGCATATTTCGAAGACAACAGAAGTTATTATGAAATTAAATATAAAAATGCACTCATGTCCTACATAAGAGACAAGAAACACTCTAAAGTTCAGCTAATTGTATTTAATATAAATTTAAACTAATAATTTCATTAAATTGCAGTTAACACTGCAATGGGGAAGTTGTGGCCTAGTGGTTAGAGAGTTTGACTCCTAACCCCTAGGGTTGTGGGTTCAAATCTCAGGCTGGCAATACCACGACTGAGGTGCCCTAAATGGCTGCCCAGTGCTCTGGGTGTGTGTTCACAGATGTGTGTGTGTACACTGCTGTGTGTGTGCACTTTGGATGGGTTAAAAGCAGAGCACGAATTCTGAGTATGGGTCACCATACTTGGCTGAATGTCACTTTCACTCACTCTTGAAGAAGTGTTTGAAAACATGTTTATTATTTCTGTAAATAGTATTCTTTTTAAACCTGCAAAAGTGTACTTCTTGTTCACAAGGTTTGTATGCTATCTGTTGAAACAAAATGTGTGGAATGTCTTATCTTTTGGGAGTATCTGTTTTTAGGAGTATCTGCACACTGAGGGGATCAGCTCGGTGAATGGTACTACGATGCTACACTGGCCACAAACAATTTAAAATAGTTTTAGGGCTTCGTAAGCTTGGGGCAGTGCATGAAAGAAGTATGTGGTATATGATTTTGATGTTTGTAGCTGTTGAAGTCTGTTTGCAATGCATCTTTTGCTTTTTAAAATGCTTTACTCTTCAAATCCAAATATTTAAGCTTAATTTTAACTAGGTTTAAAACTAAAATATTGACAACTGAAAACTTCTTGTGTTGCTAAATGATACTTAGCTAAGCAATGATTTAAATAATTTAAAAACTGGCTGGGCAAACAAGTATTAGTTGGGAATGATATTAAAGGGATAGTTCACCCAAAAATGAAAATTCTGTCATTAATTACTCGCCTTCATGTCTGTGTAAACCTGTAAGACCTCGGTCTTCCCAACACAAATTAAGATATTTTTGAAGAATTCCCAGAGCTTTCTGATCCTGCATAGACAACAATGTAATTACCACGATCAAGGTCCAGAAATGTAGTAAGGACATTGATAAAATGATGCATGTGACATAAGAGGTTCAACCGTAATTTTACGGAATACTTTTTGTGCAAAGAAAACAAAAAGAATGACTTTATTGAACATTTTGTCTCTTCGGCGTCACCCTATAGCGCCATTTTGGAGAGTATCCACTGAACGTAAACAGCGTATGCTGCTCTGTGTCAGCTGCGTTACGCGGATACATTTTCTACATTGTTTACGCTTGGATTTAAACAAAGAAAACAAATTGTTGTAATTATTTCTGTTTCCTTTGCACACAAAAGCTATTCTCATAGCTTCGTAAAATTACGGCTGAACCCCTGATGTCACATGGACTATTTTAATGATCTCCTTGCTATGTTTCCATGCCTTTATTGTGACAGGATCCTTGCTGTGTATGGGAGGGTCAGAGAGCTCCGGAATTCATCCAAAATACTTAATTTGTTCTGAGGATAAACACAGGTCCTAAAGGTTTCTTAAAGATTAAAGTAATTAATGACATAATTTTTGGGTGAGCTATCACTTTAAGAGAGAACTCAAGTAACTAAGTGCATCACGTTGCCTTGATTTGAAAATACATTAATATTTACATTTCTAGTGTTTTATTGCTCTCACCTTAGGATTCACCTGGATTTGTGCTTGATGACAAACTGTTTGCTCTTTTTCCCCAGGATATTGGACGCAGTGCATGTATATAGTCCTGGGCTCAAAGATGCAGCTGTCAGAACAGGCTGATCAGCCTTCTCCTGAAGGTTTGAGGAGGACCAGACATACACAGGAGGTGGGTTACCCTCCGCAGTACAATCCAGCACCGTTTCACTGTCCTCACTGATGTCCAGTGTCTCTTCCTCTGGACTGCGGAAGATCGGCGGGTCTGATGAAAAACAAAATTGAACAAAGGTTTAACATTACTAGCTAAAATGTCTTCACTATTGAGTACTGTTGACTTTATTCACCTACATTGAACAGCAATGTTGAGAACTTCAGACTGAACTGTTGGAGGAGGTTGAGGTCCTTCTGCTCCCAGTTCCAGCTGTGCTTCACACCTGTATTGAGCTCCATTATCAGCTCTGTTTGGGACAATCAGCAAGGTGGAGGACACCTGGACTGGTGTTGCAGGGGATAACTCTGAGAACGAGTGGTTGTAAACCTCAGTTTTTCCTCTGTACCATCGTAAAACAAGGTACTGGACAGGTGCGACGTTCTGCACCTCACACTGTAGCTGGTACTCTCTTCCTTCCACCACTGGACTGCTGTGATTTACTAAACTTATGGACACACTGTCTGGTTTCTCTGCATGAAGACAATTGCAAAGTTATACAAAGGCATTAAATGGAGAAAACATATTAGTTTAGACCAGTCTGAACCAGCTTAAATACCAAAGTGGTTTTGTTTTAGATGGTTAGTGCTGGTCTGTTTCTGGCACAAGTCGACCTGTTTTACCAGTGTAACCATGTTAAAAGTGGCAACCAAAAGGATAGTTTGCACCAAAATGACAACTGTGTCATTGTTTACTCACCCTCATCATTCCTTGATGATCTTTTTCTTCAACAACTCTCTTGAAATTTTAATTCTGCTTATGTTCATTTAAAAATGCTGCCACTCAGACTCAGAAAAATGTTTCGTAAGTAATATGTGCAATGAGTAGCACTAAAAGATCAGTTTTATCTGAAACAGATTAACTTTCCTCTGGAAATGCTTTATCACATTGGTTGTTTTATGTTTCATGACAGTACAGAAATTAAATGTAATGATGATTAGTGCTGAGCCGTTAATATGATCATATACACCCTAAACCCTACCATAACCCTAACTAACCAGTGTTGTTAACAAAAGAAAGTGTGAGAAGAGAAACAAACACATTTGCTGAAGCAACAATGCCATTGTAGCTTGCTTCTACAAGTCACATGCCTTGAGTTTCATGAGACTCATACCGCAAATGCAGTGCTTTACCAGGTGACCAATTTCACCAAGCCAGAAAAGCCACACATATGAGGCTGGTTATGTGATTAAATGCCAAAACCTATAATGTGTAAGAGACCATGTGAAAATCAGTCTATAAGAATGGATAATCTGCGTTTGGTCCAATTCTCGCTACTAGCAAACCATTAACTACGACTTGTGCCTCAATAAAATTGGCTGCTTCTTTAGTTAGTTGTTAAGTTTAGGTATTGGGTAGGATTAGGGATGTAGAATGTGGTCATGCAGAATATGTGCTTTATAAGTATTAATTAACAACCAATGTGTTAATAATCTGCATTCTAAAAAGCAGCTAATTAATAGTGAAAATTGTTCGCTATACTAAAGTGTTACCGATACTAAGCTGGTCATTTGAAGCTAGATGCATCTAATCAACTCCAACTTTTTATTCTTCAGGAGATGTTTTAAATACTCTACTTACTGTATAGAACAAGGTTGAGTTTTTCCTCACACTGTCTGGGTGCAGTGAAAAAAACACCATAGCAGATTGGCTCCTCAATCCAGTCAGTCAAACTGTCCACCCGCCACTGAACGCTGAGGTCATTCTGAGTGTGCGATGCGGCAATGACCGATTCCCATCCCAGCACGCGCACTGGACGCGAAGCCACACAGCTGACCGACACCGGATCCCCAAATTTCACCACTACTCTGGAGGGAGATATCTCTAGCGAGCAACTGTCAGTGGACACTGAAGGAGGTGCGAATCAGAATCAACAGTTTCACAAAATGCTGGGTTGTTTCGACCCAACTTTGGGTCAAATATGGATTGGGACCCCCAATGTTGGGATAAATATTTACATTACATTTTTAACCCCAAAACTTGGGTTAGTCCATATTTGACCCTAAGTTGGGTTGAAACCACCCAACATTTTTTTTTTTGTAATATGCCATTTATAGAAAATGTAAATGCTATTTGAAAACAATTATTGTGCAGTAGGCCAAAGTTTATTTTTTTCTAACAAATACTGATGTAAAAAAATGAACTTTAAAATTTAATTGAATGAACTTTAAAAACTTCGAGAAACATTACAGTTCAGTTCAATAGGTTTTCATGGGAAGTATATGCACCTCAAAACAGTTTACTCTCAACTTAACCTGAAATATTACTTAACAATTAATGTTATTTTCACAGAGAAGCATCTTACCTATTCCAATAATGGACAGACCGAGGAAGCAAAAGAGATTGTTTTTCATTTTGATGAAAATGGTTGAAATCTGCTATAGTCCGCACACAGAGGCGAGAGGAATTCCGACTTGGTCTTGCTTGGCAACTAAAAACAGTGAACAGTGACAGCCAACAAAAGCCTTGTACTGAAGGGCCTGGAGGGGGATTGAAGTAGTGGGCCTCATTACAATCAGCTCTCCCTCTTCTCACACCTTAGTATTTCTCATCCTCTTTCTCCTGTATCTTGTGAAACTGTCTTTTTATATCACATTTGAGTCACACAGCCTACTGAAGCATTACCACATTATAATGGCTCTTTAATCTCATTTGTGTTTTAACTTGTACTTGTTTAATGCAATAAATAGTTAAATGGCTCATGTTTATTGTCTTAGTGGATCACTGCATTAATCACATACAAACTATGTTTTAACTGATTGTGCACATTTAATTTTCATTATTTCACTGTGCACGCATACCGTCTTGTTAATGTTTAAACAAGCTTATATGAGTTAAGAGCTAGTGAGCTCCAGATATAGCTGTCTTAAAATGCTTCACTGCAGCGAGGTTGCTATGCCAACACTCACTCGCAGAGGTTTTGGCAGACTGAAGTCACACGGGTCACTGTGTCAAACACACAAAGCAACACAAAGAAGACTTAGTTTAAAAAAAAACAACAACATAAGGATCAGATTTTATGTGTTTCCCTACTTCCTTGAATTGATGTGTTTCCCTACTTCCTCAAAGTCACACCACAGTGACTTTGAAAGATTCATGGGTCCCACTTTATATTAAGAGTGCCTTTACTACTATGTGCTTACACTTGAATTAATCATTTGGCACAATGCACTACATGTTTTCCTGTACTTAAAAATACTTGCATGTATTTAAATCTGTAATTAATTTCTGTAATTACATTTATAATTACACTGCTGACCCATCCCACCAAACCTGTCCCATCTACCTATCTATAGCAGCAAAAGTACAATACAACATGAACATAATAACTATAGTAAGTACTTTTTGTTTTATGTAAGTAGTAGTCAAGGCCAACTAATATAAAATGGAAAGTAATTTGTTCGGGTTTTTAAAAAAGGGGTCCTATGATGCTTTTTAAAAAAAGATTATTATTCTGTGTAACAGAATATGCTGACATGCTTTAATGTTAAAAAAACACATTATTTTTAAAATATTGTACATTATTCTAGGTCCTCTATGCCTTGCCTCTCTCAAACACATAGTTTTCTACAAAGTCCCTCCTTCTGACAAGCGTAGTCTGCTCTGATTGGCCAACTGACCCAGTGCATTGTGATTGGCCGAACACTGCTAGCACTCGTCAGAAAAATGTAACGCCCCTTTGCATAATCGGGAGCTTCATTTTCGATAATAAATGTAAAGACAGTTAATAATGTCCTTAGTTTTACCATCAGTTCAAGCCCAAAAGAGGAACAGAGTGGTGTGACAGACACAGTGATGAAACTTGTGCTTGCAGTACACAAGCCACAGACGGTTAAGACAGTTGACTCCACTGTGTGACCCTGTCTCTCTCTCTCGCTCTCAAATCTCCATTTGAACTTTGAGTAGCAAATACTTAAACTAATAACAAAACATATTAACAGTAGCTGATTGAGAAGTGCCGAATAGTTGTAGTAAAGTCAGAATGACCTCTTCTCCTAGGCCCACGAAACGGTTGTCCTTAAATCCGTTGCTGTTCTGTTGTAATAATCTTAAATATTCCTAAATGTATCTACTTTCAGAAGGCTAAATAAAGTGCGTTTGATTTCTCCTAGATATACACAGCATCTCACTGACATGACTGCTTTAACACTAACTGCGGTTACTGAAACCAAGCCTTCTTTCTTTCCAGGAACATTTGGGCGGCATTAAGCAAATATTTCCACATCGTGAAGTAGTCATGTGGGGTCGTGTTTGAGCCATTTTAAGTGGGCGTGGCAGTCTTAACTTTGATAAGGAATATCTCTTTGGGTTTGATACTTCAGTTGATACTTTTCACCAACAGCTTGTAACACTCCAAAGAGAAAGGAAAACTTGAAATTGCATCATTTGACCCCTTTAATATTTACACATTATAAAGTAAACTAGGTTTTTTTTAGGCTCAGGTAGTCAGGGTGGATGTCTACTGGCCTAAGTCAAAAGAGCCCACTCAAAAGTATTGTGATATGGTATATGGCAAATTCACACTGTGGTTAAAGGCTGTGTTGTGATTAACACTATCTTCTAAACATAACAATGAGTCATTTTAAGGCTCCACCTTGTCAAAGTTTCCACTGATACTCAACCAGCAAATTTCCCCTAACACGGTGAAACTGAGCAAAATGAGAAAAAAATGAGAAGGAAATACAAGCCGAAGAAGACAACATTTATTTTGCTGCTGTTCAACTACACAAAATATATTTTGTATATAAACGTTTGCCGGTATAAAAAAGGATGTACATGGGGGGAAAGCTGTCAGAGGAGGGGGCTGAGGGAAATGAGTGCTCATCTTGTGCTCAGCTCACATTCACACCCATTACAGAAGATTTTTAAAAGCTCCTCTGTGCAATGAATAAACAGTGCAATGAATATACATATATGCTAAATACCTTCTAAATGCCGTGCTACAATGTGGCAAACCATATACTAAAATACTAATGCAATATTGTAATGATTTCACATTTGCACATTTATATACCCTCATATTAATTTAGAGACAAAATGGAATACTTGTTCTGTAAAATGAATTTGTCATACAGCAGTGAGGTCAAACTTAGGAGAACAGTAAAACACGGAAAAATCCAAATGAACATTCATGAAAATGCACTTTCCAGTTATCTTCAGATGTTATTTTCATGCTAAAGGCAGGAATTTATTTATAAATATAAGTGATGTGTTGTACTGGTTCCCACTGACTTCACTTATGAACCACAAGTCAACTCATTTTTATGAATTCCCAGCAGAGTAGAAAGAAAGGAAATACAATACGGTGACTAATAATCTCTGTTGTGTGACTATTAATTAAATGACACTAATCAATGCAACCGACAACTGGAAAACAGTAAGAACAGTCCAGAATGTGGGACGAATACCTGTGGAAGAAAAGCAGTGTTAAAACACTTTAGGGTTTTTAATACACTTAAAGGCTCTTGGTGGAACCATAGATGCCAAAAAAGAACCTCTATTTTTAAGAGTGTACGAAAGAGTGACTCTGGTTTTACACCCAGAAATCAAACATAATGTATAAAATAACACCCAAACCAACATTTAGAGAAAAGAAAAACATAGATAATGTCTTAAATGTGCACGCATTAATGAGAGCAAAATAATACAGATTCAAAAAGAACACATATTGTAAATTTGAAATGTTTAAATTCACATTCATAAAATTGTGTTCAGATATAAACAAAATAATAAGCAAAATAATTTCGAGTTTTACAAAAATCAGATGCTATGATATCTTCATTCATAACCCACCTGTAGATTTGAGGATGAACACTTTGCTGTCACTTCCCAGGATGTTTGTGGCTGTGCACGTGTAGTTTCCTGGACTGAGTTCTGAGACCTTGATCACTGAGGAGCTGATGTTCAAGTTCAGATGACCTGAGGACCATGTGTATACAGGAGCCGGGTTTGCCTTCACTGTACAATTTAGCACGCCCTTCTCATCTTTAATGATGGTCTCTGTTGATCTGGAGTGTCGTGGTTTATCTGAAGAGGACAAAGATACATTTCTCAGCACAACAGCATCACGATGAGCAGCTGTTAATAACAGATCACTAAAAATACAACTGAAAACTTTTTATCTAGGTTCATTCAATTCATATATATCATATTTAAGTAAATATGCAAATATGTGTGTGTGATTAAATATGATAGTTGCACATCTTTCACACTAGAAGGCCCTAGATAAAATATTAACTGAATTATATGGCTAGCTTAGCAGTAATAAACTTACAGTATACTTTGACATTAAGAGGTTCTGATGAATATTTAGGAGAAGGTTGAGGTCCTTCTGCTCCCAGATCCAGCTCTGCTTCACACCTGTATTGAGCTCCAATATCATCTCTGTCTGGACGGATCAGGAGTGTAACAGTTTTATTCACTGGAGTCTCGACGGTGTCACTGAAGGTTGTTTGATGCAGCAGAGTCTGTCCTTTGTACCATTTGACAGTAAGATACTCAACAGGAGCCACATCATGAACGTCACACTGGAGCTCATACTGCTGTCCCTCTATCATTGGTCCTCTGTGATTCACAGTGCTGATGGACACACTGTCTGGAGTCTCTGTGGAGGAAGATTTACACACTCTGAAATCTGCTGTGATGAATGTACATGCATTAGATATTTCTAAGAATGAAAAGAAAAAATATCAGTAACAGAGAAACTCACTGTAAATGGTGACCGGGAGCTTTACTTGACACTGTGCACCTTTGTTTAGATTTATGTAGCAGACTGGCTTTATGTCCCATTCTGTCAGGTTTGACACTCTCCATGTGATCAGACTCTGGTTTATGATCTTGGGCACTGCTCCCTCACTGGCTTCCCATCCCATCCCATTATGAGGAAGGACTGAAGTGTTACAGTTAACTTCAACAGAACCGGCGTATCTCACAACAACTCTCTGTGGGTTGAGCTGAAGAGGACATTCATCTTGTGCACCTGTTAAACACATTGAGAAGGATTTTAATTAAACAAAGCTCACAAATCTCACAGCTTTTCAAACATTTAATCAATTAATTGCACAATTCTATCGTCTATATAAACTATTCATTCACAGTACAGGTATATGCGTTTCATAATGCTATTAGTCTTTTCAAAATATCTCTTTCATTTAAAAAGTGAAAGTGAAAGTGGCTTAGTATTAGACTTAATGAGTTAATTCATTAAAATGGTTAATCAATGGATCATTTGGTGCTTCAATGCATTTATAGATATCAGTTCTAGAGTTTTGTATTTTATAGAATTGGGCCAAGAACATTTATTTAATAGCTTGATAAAATACAAAAGTTGGCACACCATAGACTCTAAAACTACAAAACTATTATTATTGGACTTTACACAAGGTAATGTTTCATGCTAACAGGCTCTTTGTCAGACTAATTCCTTTCATACATTTTGTAGGGTATTTTATTAAACTCATTAATTCTGTGACATTACTCTTCATTTTTCTATGACTATGGATGTTGAATGTCTATATATAAATGTTTTTATTTTTATGGATTGGTACAGAATCTCAATTGTTAGAGTTTCTTAGACTGGTAAATGATCACTACAGAACATGAAATACACCTCTGAATTCCTTTAGGATAAAATTTATTTTCTGCATCAGTTCATGAAACCATCTTTCATTGAAAACTTATTGATCGTAACACATTGTTGCATGTTATCTTATCATCCTGAGTCATTAAAATGCTCTTTACTATCAATTCAGTTGTGTAATTACATCGTATTTGCAGTAGAGATGTTGTCTTTCAACATCAAGCAGCAATTTTATCTGAAAGGCTTAGAGCAGTACCTTTGTCTTTCTCTTTATTTATTCTTTCCCTTTCTAGCTTGTATACTTATTTGAACAAAGCCTGAAACTTGGCATTACGAGCACTTCCTGTGTCTGTTTGCCTCTTACTTTATGTATTTCCCACGTGTAAGTCGCTTTGGATAAAAGTGTCTGCAAAATTACTAAAATGTAAATGTAAGAGCATACAAACATGGATTCAGCCTGCCATTTCATGAATAGTCTATGTCACAAGGTGAGTGTCAGAAAACCAAATGAAAATAAAGTGAACTATATTCAGTACTCTCTGGAAACAAAGACCATACAAGCTGAAATACTGGAATATTATGAACAGGGAGTGACCCTACTCTTAAAAAAACTTTCCGTGTGGTTTATAACAGACCATAACCTTCTGGTTTGAGAAGATTTAACCTCTCCTTCATATTTTTTTTTTTTAATAAGGTGACCTTTGGCAAGTTTGGATGCAGTTACCTTTAACAATGCAATTTTACCTATTAAACTTAAACTTTCAAATAGCCGTATACTGCAAAATAATAATAATAATAATAGACTAATTAAAAATAAGAGATAGACCTACTATTTCAAGTAAAAGTGGCACATTTTTTATTTATTTTTTTGCGACTTTTTGACATTCAGTTTCTATGTAGCCTCGGAACAGAACTAGTCAAAGGTTCATGGCATGGAGGCGACATAATATTTTTGAGATGTGAGACTTTTTGGATTTACACATTAGATAGCTCTTAGGGGATTAAATGAAGATTTTGATATTTGTTGATTAGTCACTTGTAGCCCAAGTATAAAGACATGTTTGAAATAATTTTTTATTGCCTGATGAAGAGCCTGTTAGCTCGAAACGTTACCTTTTGTGAACAATATTAAATTATTTAGCATTTTTGGAGCCTATGGTATGCCGAGTATTATTATTATCATTAATATCATCATCATCTATGTCGAGTACATGATTTTAAACATTTTGTCCTTTGATGTGTGTGCTTTGGTTCCGTTTTTGCTTATGGCTTGAGAGAAATGTTTTGTTTGCTGTAGAAGCCAGTCTATTTTCAGTATCTTCACATGCAACAAAAACGAACATAAATAAAGATAAATAATAAAGTTAAAATAATTTAATCTCCAAATAAAGTAATAGCTAACATTTAGGATCTTTTCAGATAAACAGATCTTTGTACTTCAGGGATCGAACAAATAAAACATACATACCTGTGAGACTCAGAAGCTGTGGAACTGCGAAGAGATAAATAAATCCAATCAAATGTTGAAACATGTTCAGCGTTCTCAAGGAAAAGCAAATGAAGAGAAAATATGCAAATAAGACCCCACTTTATGACTGTAACTCTAACTGTCTGTGTCTGAATAGCTGCACCTCAAGCACATGTTAATGAGAAGAAAAGAGGAAGAATAAGAAACCCCACCCCGGAAAGGGTTTAATTTGACTTATCCTTTCAGTGGACGGCAGTAAAATGAAAGCAAAGGAGAAAATAAATGAACTCTAATAACCAGAATTCTTGTGATGAGTTAAAGTTAAGATAACCACAGTATCGTACCAAAACAGCAATCATGAATTTTGCATAAATTCTTCTATTCAGAAGCAAGTCGCTTGTTTCAGTATAAAAGAAGTTCATAAAGAGTCACTCTAGTAAAACTGAACTAGTTGAAAATGAACTAGTTTATTTGGGCTTTTCTAAGTGTTCTGGTGGTTCTTCAGCTTTAGAATCATTCTAGAATTGTTTAAAATGAGTAGCTCCACCCTCTCCACAGAAACTCACAAAGGACATTTCCCTCAAGAAACTGAAACTGAGCAAAATCAGAACAATTAACACTGAGAAAGTAAACAACTTTAAAGGAGTCAAAGGTTTTTCTTTTTTTTCTGTTTAAAGCAAATGTTCACGTATTCTCCAGCAATTCATGAGTTCTCAGCTGGTTTCGCTCGCATGACCCAGATTTTATACTGGAGATAAAGTGGCAACCCATTACCTCTACGAAAGTTTTACCTTACAAGCAAACATTGTTTTTATTTTTATTGTAAATTATTTTTGAATTACCATGAACTGGTAACAACAGTTAAATGTGAGCCAATTCTTCACAATTAAATCATCACAATTAAAAGAACCAAAGACTTAAACTTCTTCAGTCTGTGTGAATTGAATTTATTTAATACACCAGTTTCACAATTTGAATTGAATTACTGAAATAAATGAACTTTTCCATGACGTTCTGATTTATTGAGATGCACCTGTACGTGAACAACGTATGCAATTCATGTACGAAGATACATTGTTTCACGAGTTCACCCTTACATCTAATCTGAAGGCGAATAGTAGGCATATTTTGGCGTGCTGTCCTAGGGGAAAGGGGTCCAGGCCCGGAGTATAGCCCAAACTCAAATAACTCCCCCTATCCCTAATTTGGGATAAATAGATTAGAAGTGAGGAGTTGGGGTGGAGGAGGGTTGCCAAAAAACTGTCGTGGGACAGGAGGTAGGAAGACTGGATATATATATACGCTTCTGTGCTAGTTAAGTTAAGATAATAAGCTAAACAAGATGCACCTGTGCCAAATTGGATGATTATCTGATCGTGCTCCTCCTGAACTTTGTTAATAAAACCACATTTATGTTCAGATCAAAATCCAATAAAGTTTACTTCACTTCGGAACCTTCATTCATGGATTCAAGCTATAGGCCACATCCTGCAGTGTCTTCTCACACAGACAAAACTTACTAGACAAGTGTGAAGTGTGCCAAATTGCAAAGGAGAAATCAGTTTGGTCCTGATGGTGATATGATAGAAGGTAGCTGTATGATTTCAATGAGTGTGCATGTGTCATGTCCTGGTCACACAACTGATCGCTTGAATGATCATTATTGAAAATTAATATTAGTCCATTTATTCTAAGCAAATGCAAGCAGCTCTTAAAAATATTAAGACAAATACAGCCATGTTTTTCCTCTGTTGATTTGTATCTGCTGTCATCTGCTGGCAAAAATATCTTAATTTGGGTTCAGAAGATGAATGAATGTCTTACTGGTTTGAAACTACATGAGGAGAGTATAGTTAATGACAGAATTTTTTTTTTTTGGTGAACTATACCTTTAATTTGAGGACTGTGTGGAATAATATACTTTTAAAATATGTCACACAGCAGAGCAATTTAAAATTAGTGAGGACAGAAGGGCGTTAAATACAACAATATAGTGAAGGTTACAGGATATGACATACTGTACATTTTAACTGTACATTCACACTTTTATAAGTGTGATATTTTAAAACAGTTGTGCATTAACGTATTTGTGACAGAAAATTAAATAACATATAACAATATATATATTTTAATGCAAGGATAATTACTGTAATGAGACACTGTGATCCAAAAGCACACCTTTTGTTAGTAAAAGGTTCATTTCTTGGTTTAAACCCTCAGTCATTAGGAATCACAGTTAAAGAAAGAAGAGCAGAGGTTCATAGGGACTCATTCATTTTCCAGTTCAGTTTCAAGTCAATCTTTCTTCAGGTTTCAAATTCTTCTCACAACTTTATGATTTTGTAAAATATATATTTAAATATTCTAAAATATATTCAAATTTATTTATTTTTTTGTCAAAGATTGGCATTTGTTGTTGTTTTCTGAAGTCTTATGAATTGTCTGCTTATGCAAATTATGGTACATAAATTGGCAAAAATGTCTCTCCCTCTCTGTGTCTCTCTTTCTTTGTGTGCTGTGTGTTTCACATTGTTTTGCATTTATGTTTTTTGCATTTTACTTGACAAAATCAAAAAACTGCCCTGGACACCTGTCACACTGGTGTGTGTGTGAGTGAGTGAGCGAGTGAGTGAGTGAATATGCTTGTTGCATTTTGCATTTGTGCTCTCGTACCAGTCCTTCATTTAGTGGAAATTTTCATATTTATGCCAGATTTGCTGATTTTATTTGCCAATTTCTATAAAATGCTCTCTATTGCAGTCGTGTGTGTGCGTGTGTGTGTGTGTGTGTGTGTGTGTGTGCATGATATAGAATGTCCGTTCCAATTCGCATTTGTGTTTTAGATCCAGGCCTTTATAAAAATGTAAAACATTCTAGATTTATACTGTTTTTTTTTTTTTTTTTTTTTTTGATAAATTAAACTTTTAATGTGGGGTCAATACGACCCCAAGGACCTTAAACAGCATTTTTTTATGCACACTTTTAGAACAAAAAAAAAACAAGTCCAGATTTTTTGTGCGTGTTTAAACAGATTATCTAGGAAAAGTAAGTTGTAGGTTGTCTACAAACCGGAAGGTTGGTGGTTCAATCCCCGGCTCCACCTGAATAAGTGTCGAGGTGTCCTTGAGCAAGACACCTAACCCCAGCTGCTCCCGACGAGCTGGATGGCGCCTTGAATGGCTGTCACCGCAGTCTGTGTGTGAATGTGTGTGTGAATGGGTGAATGTGGGGCAACTTGTAAAGCACTTTGGATGGCCATGGGGTCTGTTGAAAGCGCTATATAAATGCAGTCCATTTACCATTTACCAAAAGTCACAGAATTTCATGTCCCTGAGAAAAATGAAAATCAAATGGGGTCAGCTGGACCCCAAGGACTAATTAAGGGTTTTAATGTAAGTTTGTCTTTATTGATTCTCAGAGGTGTCAAGTAACGAAGTACAAATACTTCGTTACTGTACTTAAGTAGAAATTTGGGGTATCTATACTTTACTTGAGTGATTATTTTTCAGCCGACTTTTTACTTCTACTCCTTACATTTTCAGGCAAGTATCTGTACTTTCTACTCCTTACATTTTAAAAAATAGCTTCGTTACTGCTATTTCATTTCGGCTTGTTTTCATTCCGGCTTGTCATCATTAAAAAAAAAAAAAAAAAAACCTATCCAGATAAATCGCGCCATCCGGATGGAGTGAATTTGATTGTGGTTGGATGAAAGGTATAAACATATACCATTCCGACACCCCATTGGTCTGTACGCGATCCATCGCACCTGCACGTGACACAAATCACATCACACTCCAGCAAGGACATAGCCAGTTTTGGGTTCGTTTATCAAAAAATATATATTTCTTTAAAGTAGAGTTGGGTATGGAACCTGTATCCGATCGCCTCATAGTCAGTCCCCTTAAATGTCATTTGAAACCAGCGTCAGACCGGTCTCCCGTCTTTCAGCGCGCTCTTCGATCCGCAGAGGCGCAGACCGCGAGCGGAGCAGCGCATGCGTTGCGCACTTAAACAAACAGAGAAATTTAATCATACGTACTTTATACATACACTACTGTTCAAAAGTCTTAGACACGTTAGCATTTTCACTTAAAAGAATGGTGTTCGGCCAGTTATTTATATATTTTGCTGTGGTGTGTCATTATAAAATATCAGTTTACATTTCCAAACATTCATTTTGCCATTGTCAGACTGCTTGTGCATTCAAAATCGCACTAGATTATTATTAAAATTAATGGCAAACTGATATTTCCTACTGACACACTACAACAAAAGATATAAATAACTGGCTTAAAACCCTTTTTTGGGGTAAAAATACTAATTTTTCCATAAGACTTTTGCACAGTATTGTATTTTAAAAACGAAATTGTTGCTACTTTATAAAGAATGAGCATACAGTAATTCACAGAACTGATTTAAGACAGTGACAGACAGCACTCATCTTAACTAAATATCAGAGAGATTGACAGAGATACAGTAGAAACATTATGTGTGGTTTTGTATTAAATAATGACCCAGATTGTGAAATACATTTATTAGCCTTAGATTAAGGGAAGCACAACTTGAGAAATGAGAGCATCCAAGGTGAAAGCTATGGATTTATATTAAATATTTGTAATGTTCTTTAAAGTTATCCATAGTTTTTTTTTTTTTTGTGGTTCTTTTTTTTTTTAAGTATCGGTTCAGGCACTGTTTAGGTGCATAGCAGATGTACCGAATACAAGAAGCTATATCAATCAACAAGGTATCAGGATTATGACTTATTTTTCAGTTTTAGTTTTTGATTAATCACTTGGATTAATCATTCATTTTGACAGCACTATAATGTTTACCGTAAATAGACAACCATACAAGTGTAATTGTTACTAAGCCTGCACCAATGTTCTTGTCCATTGCCCTCACAGATTCCTGCAGCTAAGCTTGGATGTACATTTACATTCCATTAAAGGTTATTGATGGCATGCCTCTAAAGTTTGACTTTTTGGACCATAACAATAGTTATTGGCAACTAGTCATCGTATGTCTAGTTCTTTAATGTATTTGCATTGTACTAAAGTGCGTTCATTTTAAATGGGCATATATGCGGCTGATGAAGACCTGAAGGTCGAAACGTTGCTTGATTAAATTCCTCTGAAGCAGTAGTTTTCAGTGTTCAGACTTCACTTCTTTATTTGTCTATATCATTCAGTTGTCTTGCACCTGCGTCCTAATTGGATGTTTGGGATGTGCACACCATTTTGTATTTTCATATATGCGGCTGAAACAGGTAGCCTAGCATCCCAAATTTTTCAACATGAACATTTTAATATAACATTATAGTCATTATGGCCTTTAGAAAAATGTTTTTTGAGGCGGTGGGGTAGTACACAATAGCCCCCTGTGGTGCGGCCTAAGCTTTTGTTCTTAATGGCATTTTTTCCCCCTTACATTACTTTTACTTTTATACTTTAAGTAGTTTTTTAAACCAGTGCTTTTACACTTTTACTTGAGTAAAAAGCTTGAGTTGATACTTCAACTTCTACAAAAGTCTTTTTAAACCCTAATATCTATACTTCTACTCAAGTAATTAATGTCAGTACTTTTGACTAATTCCACGCTAAAACGTACCTTTCTGAAAATCGTTTATGTCTCAGTGACGCTTTAACGCGAAACAGGAAACTCCAGTGTCACCGAAAACCCCCTGCAGTCAAGGTTGCTCTCTAGTGGAGTCAATATGTAATTACATCATAAATGCATATAGCACTACACAGCAGTAACTAATCTCTACAGTCAAAAAATTACAGCAGCCAAAGAGATTTCAATGATTTTATTAAATTCAGGTAAATGGTCAATTCAGGTTAATACAGCTACATATAGCCAAAAATGTAAACATACAAAAGTACCAAAAAACAAACAAACACAAAGCAATGTAAGATTATAGGATTTCATCATGTGAAAGTTGATGTGTGTGAAAGTGTCATCTTTAGTACATCAATTTCCAAACACTGTCCATAGCTGAAGTTGGGTGATAGCAAAATAATAATTCAACCTCTTGTAATGAAAACAAGCCACAGCTCTCAAACACCAGGGGCCTGTACCATGAAGCTGGATTAACTGGCTGGCCAGGTAAATTTCAGGTTAATTTGCACCAACCCTGGGTTTTAGGTACCATGTAAGTGGCTTGGCTTTTAGTAGCATTCATTGCCATAGTAACTTACACTCCAAGGCTCACCTGCTCCGGGGCAGGTTATGTTCTGGGTTAGAGATCACAAACTGAAGTTGGACCAATCAGATGTGAGAGAAGTGACACATGTCTGACACAAAGTCACTCCCCCAGTTTATCTTGCTCCAAATTAATCGTCAATAATGCAAAAAAAATAAAAAAAAATAAAAAAAATAAATAAAAAAAATATTAGAAGTCTGGCTTTAATGATAATTACTGAGTCATTTTATGATTTCTATAATTATAGTGATTCATATTATCATTATTATTATTTATCTTTTACACACAAGCAATTTTAGTTGAACAGTTATTTTAAATCATTTATTTTAAATAAATATTAATGTATACAGATCATGTAATATAAATAAATTGTAGTATCAAAAGATTGCACTATTTAAAAAAAAATCTGACTTTACATGTTCGAGTCTCTATATATTTTTAAATGTATAAACTAACTTAACAAGTTTCACTTGTCACTGCACTGAGAGAGCAAGATTATTTATTTTATTTGTCCTCCTTTATTTTTTATATGACTTTTAAATTTGTCATATTCTTCAATCTGTTAACCTTAGGCAAAATATTTAACCTTTATATTTGAACCTCGCTGGGTCTCTCGCGAGAAGTAAATCAAGCTTGCTTTGTGTTGCAAGGCTTGTGATTGGCTGTTTGCCAGTGATGTCACACATTCATGTGCACGCGCTCATGAAAGTTGATGATCAGCATCATGGTACCAACAAAGCCTGATTGGTGAGGTTTGGATTTGTCAACTCAAAACTAATCCTGTAACTCTGAATTTGTTCAGCTACCATCATGGTACAGGCCCGAGACCCTCCCTATCCAGGAACAACTAAAAATACTCCAGACTATGGTCTCACGTCACAAATAACTTTTAAATACATATTCAAACTGGACCATGATGTGATGTCCTCATCAATAAAGTGTCTTTCTAAAATGCATACAAATACACTGTCTTAAACACATCAGCAATGTACACTTTTAAATAAAAATACAAACTCCTTTAGACTGGGTTTGAAATTACACATTTGAACAAAAACTCACAGTTACAGGATTAGATTTAAGTTGACAAAACCAAACCACCTCAATCTGGTTTTGTTGGTACCATGATGCCGATCATCAACTTTCTTTGATAATGTAATTGCTACAAACAATATAGTATTAATGGTAGTCCTGTATGGTAGGGTGAGTATGGTAGTTTCTAGCCTAAAGCCGCGTTTCCACCGCAGGAACTTTACCCAGGAACTAGGGACTTGGTCCGGTACTTGGTGTGTTTCCACCGCAGGAACCAGGAACTAAATAAAAGTTCCGGGTAAAAAAATGCGCCCCAGAAAGTCCCTGCTGGCGAGGTGGTACTTTTTTAAAGTTCAGGAACTTTTGGGGGCGGGACTTTGGCGCTAAACATCCTGATTGGTTGAGTTGACGCAGCATTGGTTGAGTTCAACCACCATTTATTCGGATCAACATTTTCAAAATATTACTGTTATTGTGTCATGAAATGTATTTTTAAAAGTATTTCAGGCGAGAATGTAGTTGTTTAAAACTCAAATCTGTTGTTTATTTATAAAGACAGCGCCTATTTAAAAATGTGTTTCGCCGATCTCTGAGACGGTGAGCTCCACTCGATCAGCGAGAGCTCAGTCCTCATGTATCCGCCGAGATGCAGCCTCAAATCGGCTAGACCTTCTGATATGTGCCGCTGGCTCTGATGTGTCTTTAGTGGTTAAACATAACATATAATTCAGCTGCGGGGTAAATCTAACAGGTTTTCTTTGGTCTGTATTCAATTTATCTATATGTTAAAATGAAAATAAAAAAGGCAAGTCTATATAATATTTCGTTTCATTGTAATGGCTGTATATAACGTTACACTTATCCCTGAACTAAGTACATTTCTGCAGCTGTTATTATGTTTAAATGAAAACGAAAGGAGGCAGTGGTATTTTATATCCTATTTCGTTTTATTGTAAATGTTAGAGGTGTGCGATACCGCTAGATTTGGTATCGATCCGATACCAAGTAAATACAGGGCCAGTATCGCCGATACCGATACCAATATCGATACTTTTTAATAATTAAGGTGGATGCGTCTTCAACCTAAATCTAAATGAATTTTCATGACTTTTAATTTGTTTTTGTGATTTGCATTTTGGGTTATTAATCAGTACTACGAAAGCTTTTGTTCAGAAACAACTTTTGGTTACTTCTGATTTATTTAAATAAACAAAGTTACAAAATGATTACTTCACAAATATAAAAAATGTAAAAACAAATTCTCTTTTCAAGTAGCATGTTAATAAAAAAATGTTTCTCCTCTTGTGCACTTCTTTTCAGGATTGTTTTCTTAAAGTCACAACGTTTTACTTCACAATTGTAAAACAAATTCTCCTTATACAAAATTCCTGAAGCCGACATCTTCCACTATGGAAAGAGGCTGCAGGTCCTTCACAATCATTTCTGATAGGCGCCTTGTAATATCCACTGCTCTTGGAGAATCAGTTATTGATAAAATAATAAAAAATAATTAATTCTGGTGCACATCTAGGTGAAGTTTAAATATAGAAACTAGTATCCCTTTCACAGCTAACACAAAAAGGGTAGATCGGCCTGAAAATACAGCCATACAACGCTCTTCTTTCTCTCCGCCTCTGACTGACTGCTGTTAGAAATGCGCGGCTGAGCGGTGCGCGCGCCTGACTGCTGGTGGTAGCGCTAGTGGTGAGTCACGTGACGGTACAACACAGGAGAGGGGCGGAGAGCAGTGTCGAGCACGAGCAGCACTCTTGAGAGCTTGCTCTGCTCTGTGACAGCAGCAGCATTTTGACAAACACGGCCAGGTGGCAAAACGAGAGAAACTGAAACTTAAGTATCGATATTTTCCCGTTGGTATCGATCAATACCGATACCAACGTTGGTATCGATATTATCGATATTAGTATCGATCTGCCCACCTCTAGTAAATGTACTGAGGGGAAAATTGCAGTAGCCAAAGCGATCCGAGTTCACGCAGCATTGGTTGAGTTCAACCACCATTTATTTGGATCATTTTCAAATATTACTGTTATTGTGTCATGAAATGTAATTTTAAAAGTATTTCAGGCGAGAATGTAGTTGTTTAAAACTCAAATCTATGGTTTATTTATAAAGACCGTGCCTATTTAAAAAATGTGTTTCGCCGATCTCTGCGACGGTGAGCTCCACTCGATCAGCGAGAGCTCAGTCCTCATGTATCCGCCGAGATGCAGCCTCAAATCGGCTAGACCTTCTGATATGTGCCGCTGGCTCTGATGTGTCTTTAGTGGTTAAACATAACATATAATTCAGCTGCGGGGTAAATCTAACAGGTTTTCTTTGGTCTGTATTCAATTTATCTATATGTTAAAATGAAAATAAAAAAGGCAAATTTATATAATATTTCGTTTCATTGTAATGGCTGCATATACACATATCCCTGAACTAAGTACATTTCTGCAGCTGTTATTATGCTTAAATGAAAACCAAAGGAGGCAGTGGTATTTTATATCCTATTTTGTTTTATTGTAAATAGGAAAATTGCAGTAGCCAAGACGAGCTGACTGAAGTTATCAAGTACGCTGCTGTTTATAGATTTACCGGACTTGCGTCGTCGCGGACATCACACTCCCGAGTCGAATGCACAAAGTCTGAACTAACTACCGAGGATGCACGTCCAAAATCAGCGTACTTTAAAAAAACAAACAAATCAGCAGTACTTTGTATTGAGAAACGCGCGCAGACCTACGTCACCAGTCTATTTGCCTAATCTTCCCGGTACTTTACACCGCGGTGGAAACGCAGAAAGCAACAGGTCTGGGGGGAAAAAAGTTCCTGGGAAAAAAAGTTCCTGGTAAAAATGTTCCGGGTAATTTCGGTGGAAACGCGGCATTAGTGTCCTTTCTGAATGGGATGGTATTAGCTTTGGAGTAATGGCAGGTGCATGGTGATTGCCAGATAGGGGGTGGTGATTTCTTTCTTGGAGACTGCAATGATGGTTTGTTCCAGCTTCGGAAAACAGTTGTCGTAGCTGTTGTTAGGTATGTGACAATGTTGGAAGTAATACTTTTTAACAGTGTGATATTGTGTATAATCATTTTTCATTTACATGTTTGTGCAGATGGCAATGATGGTTTGTACCAGAGTTGGAAAACTCTTGTCTAGCTGGTACTAGGTAGCCTATGTGATGTATATGGTTGAAGTGTTTGTTTGTTTTATATTGTACTGTATTGGAATGTGTATTCATGTTATTTGATGTATGATGTTTTTCAAATGATTTTGAATGTTTTAGCACAATAAGGAGGGTGTCTTTCTGGCTCTGTTTTAGGAGCTGGCCTGTGTCACTCTTTTGAATTACTGTTTTTGTCTGGTGTGAAGTATTGCACATTTACACATGCTATATTGGGGGTTGTTGGACCCTTATGGTATCAACTTGCTACCAGCTAAGCCTATTTGTGTTTTAGAACTTTTGACGAGTTAATACATTTTGGTTACTTGGATGATTTGATTGGAGAAATTTATTCCTTGACATTGACAGGCTTTACAATAACTCAGGGTTTGATCCTGAGTTTGTGGAGCGTATGCACATGAATGTGTGACATCACTGGCGCACAGCCAATCACATGCCTTGCAACACAGAGCAAGTATGATTCACTTCTTGCGAGAGACCCAGTGAGATTCCAATCTAAAGGGTCAATGTTTTTGTTAAAGGTTAAGAGATTGTAGAATATGATGAATTTAAACACATCTACACTGAAAAAAGAGGTGTAAAAGTTCATGAAAGAGGAAAAATAAAAGATTATCTTGCTCTATCTGTGCAGTCACAAGTGAAACTTGATGGATAGAGACTGAAACATGTAAGGTCACGTAGTCATTTTTTAAAGCATTATCTATTGATTCTACATCTTATCTTTATTATTATGATCTGTATATATTCATATAAAATAATGATTTATAATAACTGTTAAACTAATATTGCTTGTGTGTAATGGATTAACAATAATATCAATAATATAAAAATTATATAAATCATATAAAATAAAGTTCTTATCATTAAAGCCAGACTTTTTTTTGTACTAGTGACCTTTAACCTGTTAACTGTCACTCACGTGTTTGTAGATAGATATGAATGTGCATGATACAAACCTACATTTTTATAATTCATGACTGAAAACATTTTGTAACATGATTTTGATGTGCCATTTACATGGTCTGATTTTAAAATGGGTTTTGAAGGATGAATTTTGAGATTTTATGTTTTCAAGTGATATATAACTTCTGATGATTTCTAAAATGTGATAGAGAAAAATACGGAAGCGCATTGCATTCACTTGAGAAAAAAAATCTATTCTGTTTTTCTGAATTAACGAGTTAATTATCTCAGAATTACGAGATAATTTTTCATGAAAAAAAAGTTTTTGCTCTGTTTTTCTGAATTAACGAGTTAATTATCTCAGAATTATGAGATACATTTTTCATTAAAAATATATATTTTGATCTGTTTTTCTGAATTAATGAGATCCCTTAAAAACCTGCCAGGGGCTCTATTTTAGCTGGATTGCATGGAAGTAAACATGTCCCGCCTTTCAAGTTTAATACGGTTTTATTTTACTTTGGGTTTGAGACATTGGGAGATACTGCTGTCTTTAAGCAATATAAATGGTATTGTTATTAGTGCGTCAA
Organism: Carassius auratus; assembly: GCF_003368295.1. NCBI lineage: Eukaryota > Metazoa > Chordata > Actinopteri > Cypriniformes > Cyprinidae > Carassius > Carassius auratus. The sequence goes on from NC_039247.1 coordinate 24,780,602, forward strand.
CTTTGCGCAGGCACCTCAAGACTTTGCGCCTGTTCAGACGAAAAGAACATTCTGATCTGCTTGACATTGCTGTGTTTCCCCAGGACAAGTTGAACCGATATGGTATGCTTCACGGATATAAGATGATGCATCTGAAATGCATTCAGGCTGGCTACGTGGTGACACAAGAGGCAATCAGGCAATTGTTGAAAATACTGGATCCCCATGGAGTGCAACTGAGGCGCCGGAAACGTCTTCGACGACGTTTATATCATAATCCAGGCCCGAACTTTTTATGGCATGTTGATTCATATGATAAACTCAAACCATATGGGATCTGCATCAATGGTGCAATCGACGGGTTTTCAAGAATGATGATATGGCTACATGCATACTCTACAAGTAGTGATCCCAAGGTCATCGCTGGATACTTTATTGATGCGGTGTCATCAAGGAATGGGACAGCCACCCGAATTCGCTCAGACTTAGGGACAGAGAATTGTTACATGGAACAGATGCAGATGTTCTTGAGACATGATCATACGGACTATTCAAGAAATTGCTATTTGTATGGCTCAAGCAATCATAACCAACGGATAGAGCATTGGTGGGGATTTTTGAGGAAGCAGCATGCACAGTTCTGGATCAACCTATTTCAAGATCTAAAAGATTCAGACGACTTCTCCGGTGACTTCCTAGACAAAAGTCTAATACAGTTCACATGTCTTGAAATAATAGAGGTAAGAAATGTGCTTTAGACATGTAAATTGTGACATGCTAGTCAGCTATAGATTTTGTCAATACACCAAAATGTTTTGGAGCATAATTATCTAATTTCATAGGTCTAACAACTGTTTCATAACAGAAGCAAATGGGCGATAACCATTAGTTATTTAATTATATTATGAAATTAATTTGTAGATTACAAATTATATGTAGATTTTTCCTACATATAGTTGAATTTTAAAGAGGTAAGTGGATCTCAGTGTAAGTAGTTAGAATTAGCAGCAGCCTACATCTACAACAAGTGCAACACAAACATTAATTCAGCTATAATATTAATCCTGTTATATGGATGTTGCACAAACTTCTATCTAATATCAACTTAAAAACATCATAATAGTAAAACACTGACAAGGAAAATTTACCGTTATACGAGTAGCCCATTTTTGTTTATATCATTCTGGTACTTGTATGTTTATTTTGGTGAAAGAAAATTGTTTCTCTGCATTAATGGGACACATATAACACAGATCATATAACACAGATCTTAACATACAGAGATTTATTGTTTTCAAATATAGAATTTAATATGCATGAAACTGAGAAATGGCTCTACTGTATCATACTGGACCATATGCATTTATTTTGCCTGCAGGTGGTATTGTGGACTAATTTTCTTACTTTCCCACTCTTTTCCTTTATATTTAGAGAGAACTGCAGGATGTTGTTCACCTCTGGAACACTCACAGAATTCGCCAATCCAGAAATGCTGTGTCTCCAGGTGGACGTCCAGTGATGATGTACACCCTACCCCAACTTTTTGGTGGTAGGGAGTACCTTAAAGAGGCTCCCCAACAGAAGATACAGGCTTGTAGGGAGGAATGTCGGGAGAGAGGACCATATCCTTGTGATAATACAGTGTTTGACATTTGTTGCCTTGCCATGGCAGAAAACAGTCTTCATCCACCAACCTCTCCAGAGGAAGCCATTGATCTTTACATGTTCTTACGTGCTTACATACGTACCCAAATTTAAAAAGTTGCTTTACTGGATCAAATGATTGAATGCAGTTTTGGACGGAAAAGGTTATATACCATGACATTCACTGTAAATGTTTGACAGAAGTACTATGTTTAAGCAATCAATAATAAACTCTTTCATAATTGACATCTCCCAACTGAGCTCCATACCATCTCTTTTTTTATTCATCATTATTTAAAAAGTACATCTCAACCACAGAACTGGGAACAATCCTGTACCTGCAAATGAAAAGTATCACATTTGTCCTTATGGTGGAACTGTTTCGTATCACCAGATGCGGTCTGACACACTTTGGGCTCATAGTAAACAGGGCAACCTACATGATGTCTGGATCACCTTTAAATCAAACATATGATTGTATCTTGTAATCATGTGTCTCTGGGCTGCACATAAAGCACTTTTTTTTCTACACAATTATTTGGCATCATATAAATAAACCAGTGCAGTGCAACATTTTTCCCTCTGTGTGATTTACTGTGCATGTAGAAATAGGCCTATTTGGTAAATTTGGTAATGTAGAGATGACTGTTTAAATATGTTGTCTAAAGAGTGCTGGTGAATGCAGGAACTGCAGTGCAGTTGTCAAAACTCGGTAATTCTGCTGTGTGTGACAAGATCCATGTGTGTTATCTGCAGTAAAGACTTGATTTGTTTGAAAACATCCGTAGAAAACAAGAGAGAAACCTGTGCTTTTTATTTGTAAAAAGCAGAACACCTTCTAATGTACAGTGCTGTATGTTAGAACAGATTGCCAAACACTGCCAATAATACGATTTAACATAAGCTGACATTACCTCAGGGTCCAAGTTAATTATAATTTCTCAATGAAAATGCAACTTTACAAGAAAATTTCTTTTAAATTGTCCCAAAAAGTATGCTCCTAAACTGCTAACAGAAATGATGGTTTACATAAAAGTACATTTAAAATATTGGAACATGTATCTAAATCACTTAAAAATGAAAATGTATCCACATGCATTTATAACATACATTGTGTAAAATGCCTATAATTGTTTTTTGGTTAAGTGGACCTTAAAAGTATATTAACAAAATGTTCAGCCACTCAATATGTTTCTACAGACAGTTTAGGTCTGGTAATAACAGCAACTGCATATGAAACGTTGCAAAACATGTTGCCATTGTCAAAATGGCAAATTTTTCCTTACGGTGGAACTATTCAGCATGACCAAATGTGATTTGACACACTTTGGGCCCACTGCAAACAGGGCAACCTAAATGACATTTGAATGGTCCTGTATCATTATCAATAAATCAAACTGATTATTGTTTCTTGTTACCATGTGTAAATGTTTCAAAACATAAATGTAAAACATAAAATAAAACACAAAACATAAGGGTAAAACATAAAATAAAAAATAAATCACCCTGCGCTCATAATGCACCACCTAAGTTAAATACTTCCCCTATGTGCTCTGTCTCATTTACACACTATTTAAAGGTCAACAGATGGCACTGATTAGGCTATAACTGGGCAAGAGGGAAGAGTGTGTACTGTACATGTGAGTGAGTGAGACACTATGCAATGTCCATTGCATAGAAGTTGCTGGACAGTATAGCCTCCATTTCAGCTCGGAGGTCAGGATAGCTGTTGTAAGTTGATGGCAGCTCTAAAGTTGGGCCACAAGTATGTGCAATAGGCCGCCTTGATAACCCTTCCAAAGGGGTGAATATGACTTGAATGTCTTTAACGCAGATGACATCAGACCCTGTCACGAATCTCAACATCTTCCGGAGGCCTATCTCATCCAGTCCCCTGATGTATTGATGTAAAAATCGCAAACTTTGGTTCTCAGCTGGAGTAGCTGGAGAGGCCGTGATCAACCTTAATACCTTTCGGGTTGATGGTTTAAGATCCTCATACATCTTCTGCATATCCAGCACACTGGGGAAGAATTCCCTGAGAGTTGGTCCTGCGACTGCTCCAATGTTATCCAGTGCATATTTTGGTTGCTGGATTATTTGCTTGTGGGCAACTTGGAGAAGTACAGCTTTCAAGTTCTCTTGTGTTGGTACTGTTCTTACTCCCATGTGATCCATAAGATCAAGAAGTTCATCTTTATCATCACCATCAAGGGCGTCTTGCAAAGCAGTGGACAAGAGATCGCGCTCAGACTGACTAAGATACAACATTAGTGAGTCAAACAATAAATCAGGTGAGACAGTGTGTTCACCAAATGTGATTGCTGCTGTAAAAGCTTGAGCCAGCCGAGAAGGAAAATATCCATGGTCCTTTAATCCCTTGACCATTATCCTACCAACAGATTTCCATTCTTCCTCTTGCCATTTTGGGGATAGTGATGGCACCCTCACATCTGCACCCTCTGCTGCACAGTCTAAAAACTCTGTCCAGAATGCAGCATATACATCCCTGGACACGCCATCAGCATCTGCCCCCATTTCATGAATGAAGCTGTATTTCACAGTGTAGGACATCATCGCTTCATCCTTGAATTGGATAATCAGTTCCTCAAGAGATTGACTCTGTGGAGTTTCACTGTCACATGCAACAGTTCATAAGGAGGACTTAATTGGCCAGCAGACACGGTGTCAGAATGGACAGGAGTTGAGCTATTGGCATCGATGTTTATCTGGGCCTCTTTTATAGGCTCATGTAAGATTGTGTCATCAAGATCTTCTAAAAATGGTCCACCTTGCAAAGGGCCAAAAATGACCTCCGATGTATCACACAAAGATGTAAGATCAACAATCTCTACAGCAGTAGAGACAAAAGCTTCCACAGTGTGTGTCTGCTGTTCACTGTCATGTGGTTTTTGTGTCATCTGCTTATTATCTTCTGTTGTGTTTTTCTGTCGCTCATTTACACTCGCTGCATCTGTCTGTTCATCAGTTCCTTCTGTCGTCTCTGTGAATACTTCATCTCCATTTGTCAGGTGCTCTGTGAACAAGTAAAATCTTAAAATCCCCAATTTATGTGTTTCATAGAGCTCTCCCACACTAACACCCTCATCAAGGTATGCTTCCTGAAAGTCAACAATGCTGTGACTGAACTCTTCCCACTTTCCCTTTCTCGATTTCTCATTGGGGAAAAATAGCTTTTTAGCTTGTGATAGAATCTCTGTTTTTGTGGCTTTCTTGGAAATATCAAGAACTCTGGTTCCTCCACCATTGCGTTTTCTCACTTGTTTCTTGTTGTGTATCCATCCTAGTTCTATTTTCCTTGTCATCTTCATGGCCCTTTTGTTATTTCTCAGATGCATCTTTGTTGGCTGCATAGAATGCTCCTCCTCAAAATCTTGATCTGTGTCTTTATTGCTTGTCAATGTGCCCATCTTTCTTCTAAGTTTTTCAAATAAGGACAGTCTTTTTAGATCATCTCCACCTTTTCTCTGTTTTTCCATACAGAAACGCCTTGTAGCAATCCTATCACCATATGCTGGAATGTAAGCAGTCATAGTGGCATCATCTATTTCTCCAACTACCGAGCTGCCAATCTGTAATGAAAACAAAACAATACAGTAAGACATATTGGTTATCTTAAATCTAAGAGATGGCTATATTTCCATATGAGTGAAAATTAATTTCTTAGCGGTAGCTGCAAATCAGCAATTTATTTATATTTTTCTTCACTTGCTTGTTTCTTTTTTCACATGGGAATAAAAAGGAGCTAAAATATTAAGTAATTTAAAACAAAAACTGCTGTCTCAAGGTCAATATTGTTAAGACAAAGGCTATATGTACTCATTTATCTGTGATTCACTGCACAACCGGAATCTAGTTAATGAAAAATATATAACTTGCTTTGGAAAGCTTCAAAAAGCTGGCTTTGTTTCCAAATTATTAAATGCATCAAGTAAACAGTTTTGCAAAATATCAACAAATAAAACAATAACAGGACACATATGCATAGTGACAAACCAAAAGAGAAGGCACAACTAAAGAAACCGAAGCAATGTCAGAATATATTCAACATTATTATTGGTGTAGTACACTGAACACTATACTAAACGTCCATGCAAAACTTAATCGAAATAGTATCCCTGCTGGCTCTGAAACTGGCAAAGTTCTGAATGTGTTTACTGTTATGTAATGTCGCGATGTTCAACGTGCTGCATGTACTGGGGATTTCTGATGTGACTTTTTCCCTCCCCCTGACAGCAGCCTCTCTGTGTTCGAGGACCTCTTGATTTACAACTTAAGCACTAAAGTTACAGCAAATAGCGTGGTTTACTTATCCTGAAAGGAAGGTGGTTAACGTAATATCTCTAAAAAATAAATAAAAAGAAATCACACGTAATTATCCCCTCGACCTTAAAAGTTAAGGTTCCTTTTGCTTACTAACGGTACAAATATTAGCTTATCATTACATAATTTAGCCTACCAGCTGCAGTTGATGGTGGAACTTAAGTTAACGTAGTTAGTAAAAATATGCCCGTAACTTTAACGTTACATGTTTATAAACAGCTATTCTAACCTCGTTGTACATGTCGTCAAGCGAACAGTTAGCAGACATAATTTGACATTAACATGTAACTATAATAACTTAGCTATCTTACCTGCACTGAACCCATGTACATGTAGGCCTGGCACTGTTGTTGTTATCGGAGGGTCAGGCTGATTTGCAACAGCAACTTTGGCCTGACGTTACTTCGTGCAGGTGAAAGCTTCTGGTAGGATTTTGGGGGATCTCGTTAATTCAGAAAAAAAAAAAATCATGAAGATTATTCTCATAATTCTGAGATAATTAACTCATTAATTCATAAAAACAGAGTGAAAAATTTTTTTTTTCAAGAAAATAATTCTGAGATAATTAACTGGTTAATTCAGAAAAACAGAGAAAAACTTTATTTTCATGAAAAATTATCTCGTAATTCTGAGATAATTAACTCGTTAATTCAGAAAAACAGAGAAAAACTTTATTTTCATGAAAAATTATCTCGTAATTCTGAGATAATTAACTCGTTAATTCATTAAAACAGAGTAGATTTTTTTTTTCTCAAGTGAATGCAATACGCTTCCCTAATGTAGATTTCTGAGGGTGCACTCTTGTCATAAATTCATCTATTATTTTTCCTACATAATGTTTAACAAAAAATATTGGTAAAATATATATTTGGGAGTCTTAGACCTTTCCAACGATACATAGTTTGTCAAGATTAGATTAGATTTGATTGTAATATAGTATAGTCAACGTAGGCGTCCCGTATACGGGACGGGGTGACAATTAACAGGTTCATTTGGAACAAGATAAACTGGGGGAGTGACTTTTTTTTTTTTTCGACATGTCACTTTGTTCACATCTGATTGGTCCAATTTCAGTTTGTGATCTCTAACTAAGAACTTAACCTGCCACGGAGCAGGTGAGGCGTGGAGAGTTACTTTGGCAATGAATGCAGCCAAAATCCAAGCCACTTTCATGGTACCTAAAACCCAGGATTGGTGCAAACTAAACTGAAATGTACCTGGCCAGCCAGTTAATTACTTAAGGCAGTGGTTCTCAAACCTGTTCTGGAGTACCCTGAGCCAGGCGGTCCCATAGTTTAGGCTGCTCACAGAGAGCCTGCGATGAGCCCAAAGCTGTGGGCCTCCCCTGGGAAAGCCCGCACTGGGCCTGTTTAGGTTTGGTGTGGGCTGGCCCTACTGTGCCCGCAAAAAGCCAGCATGGGCCCACAAAGACATGTTTGCAGGGAATGGTTAATTATTATCGCCACCTACAGAGAGATCTTTAGGGAATAATATGAAAATAAAGCCTCGTGGAAATAATAGTGACAAGCTTTTTAATATATGATGAATAAAAACTATATATCAAATAACTACAATGTTAAATAAACACACAGAGAAATTAAGAAGTCAGACAATAAACATCCAGCGTGCAAAAGATTCACATCTACCAACCCACCTACCCTTGTACAAACAGAGAGTGAGAAATTAGTGAGTTATGACTGTACACATTACTGGAAAAACTTCTGGCTAAAATGATGAATAGTTACACAGCAGTACACACTACATAGAAAACTCCAGCCATCTACTGACCAAAGACACCAGGTTAGATGCCATATTGGATTTGACGTGGATGGAAATGAGGGATAGATTTGCAGTCCTGGCATATAATGGTGTCTTTTTTAATTTACAAACTTTTTTATGGAGTTTTTGTCTACAGAAATTTTTTTCAGGAAGAATTCTTATCAGCTGAACAATTGGTTGAATGCACTGTACTTCAGTCTCTCATAGCCTCATTTTCATTCTTGTCCTGAAATACTACCCTAAATAATACCACAACAAAAGGTCTATAGCTTTCATATAATGATTTTGCCCAGGCATGTAGTCATGTAATTTGTTACACTGTTATTTTTCTGGGTTAAAAGTGACCCCCTACAGCCTAGCAGTTAGGGTATAAGGGTATATGAGTATAAGGTCTAAAAAAAAAACATAACACTTAACTCTTACTACTTCAGGGTGTTAATGTCACAACATTTCATTAAAAAAGAAGAAAAAAAACAAAACAAGATGATAACAATCAATGTAACCAGCAAGAGGAAGACAATAAGAACAGTCCAGAATGTGTGACGAGTACCTGTGGAAGAAAAGCAGTGTTAATAATAGTACACACAGAAACAACACTCAGTGTTTTCAATGCTGAATCTCTGTCTACAGATACACTCCTAAAGTTACCGGTTTGAAAAGGGGGGTTTGATGACATTAAAAAAACTACTCTTGGTTCCCCAAAAGTTCTTAAAATAAACTGAATTGTTTTTGTGAAGAACGTTTAAAAAAAAAATGTAAAGGAACTTTTTTCCAGTAACAATCCTTTAGTAGAATGGAAAGATCCCATGGATGTTAAAGGTTCTTTGTGGAACCATAGATGCCAAAATAATTAATTATTAATTTTAAGAGTGTACAAAAGAGTGACTTTGGTTTTACATTCTGAAATCAAACACAATTTATAAAATAAGAAACACCCAAACCAACATTCAGGGAAAAAATATAAACAATATAACCATTATTATATGAAGCATTTTATATGAATCAACAGACAAATGATGCGCACTGTCACTTTTTTAATTTTTTTTTTTTTTACTTATAACCCACCTGTAGATTTGACGATGAACACTTTGATGTCACTTCCCTGAGTGTTTGTGGCGTTGCACGTGTATTTTCCTGGACTGAGTGCTGAGGACTTGATCACTGAGGAACTGATGTTCAAGTTCAGATGATCTGATGACCATGTGTAGTCAGGAGCCGGGTTTGCCTTCACTGTACAATCTAGCATGACCTTATCATCTTTAATGATGGTCTCTGTTGAACTGGAGTGTCGTGGTTTATCTGATGAGGACAGAGATACATTTCTCAGCACAACTGCATCACGATGAGCAGCTGTTATTAACAGATCATTAAAAATACAACTGAAAACTTTTTATCTGGGTTCACGTGATTACAGTATACTAATATTTGAATGCAAATCTCTGTCTGAAATATAACAGTTGCACATTCTTCACACTAGAAGGCCCTAAAGAAAATATAAACTGAATTATATGGCTAGCTTAGCAGTAATAAACTTACAGTATACTTCAACATTAAGAGGTTCTGTTGAATTTATTTTAGGAGGAGGTTGAGGTCCTTCTGCTCCCAGATCCAGCTCTGCTTCACACCTGTATTGAGCTCCATCATCAGCTCTGTCTGGACGGATCAGGAGTGTGACAGTTTTATTTACTGGAGTCTCGATGGTGTCACTGAAGGTAGTTTGATTCAGCAGAGTCTGATTTTTGTACCATTTGACAGTGAGATACTGAACAGGAGCCACACCATGAACGTCACACTGGAGCTCATACTGCTGTCCCTCTTTCATTGGTTCTGTGTGAATCACAGTGCTGATGGACACACTGTCTGGAGTCTCTGTGGAGGAAGATTTACACACTCTGAAATCTGCTGTGATGAATGTACATGTATTAGATATTTTTGAGAATGAACAGTAACAATATCAGTAACAGAGAAACTCACTGTAAACAGTGACTGGGAGCTCTATTTGACACTGTGCACCTTTGTTTGGATTTATGTAGCAGTATGGATTTATGTCCCATTCTGTCAGTTCTGACACTCTCCATGTGATCAGACTCTGGTTTCTGGTCATAGGCACTAGTCTCTCACTGGCTTCCCATCCTATCCCTTTATGTGCGACTGAAGTGTTACAGGTAACTGCAACAGAACCGCCGTATCTCACAACAACTCTCTGTGGGTTGAGCTGAAGAGGACATTCATCTTGTGCACCTGTTAAACACATTGAGAAGGATTTTAATTAAACAAAGCTCACAAATCTTACATCTTTTCAAACATTTAATATTTTCTAAAATGTTAATAAAATCATAAAGTATCTGTTTCACTACACAATTGTATAATCTATATACTATGAATTCACAGTATCTGCGTTTTATAATGCTATTATTATCAATCTTTTCAAAATATCTGTCATTTAATCCATTTGGTACTTCAATACATTTATATTTATCAATTCTAGAGTTTTGTATTTTATAGAATTGGGCCATAGACATTTATTTAATAGCTTGATAAAAAACAAAAGTTGGCACACCATAGACTTTAGAAAAACAAAACTAATATTATTGCACTTTACACAAGGTAATGTTTCGAGCTAACAGGCTCTTTGTCAGATGATAAAAAAACTATTTCAATCATGCCTTTAAGTGATTAATCAAGAATCACATGAACTTAGAAGAAAAAAAAAAAAAAAAAAAAAAGGATCTTGAAATGAAAAATAGAAAATATTGTCAAATTCAAACATACAAAATTCCTAATAATATCAATAATAATACAATGAAGCCTGCGAAATCATGCCAAAAAAATACAAATAAGATAAAAAAATAAAAATCTTTAAAAACAAAGACAAATACTGAAATATTTATTTAGTCCTCTAGGGGCTTCAGGGAATTCTCTCATATCAAAAATAAATTATTACTCTCACCCTCTACGCAGTGGATATTGGACTAATTCCTACATTCATACATTTTGTAGGGTATTTTATTGAACTCATAAATTCTGTGACATTACCTAACTCTTCGTTTTTACCATGGATGTTGAATGTTTTTTCTTGACCAACTTTCTCTTAAAGTTGCTAGTGTGTCTGTTGGAATTGACTAAATTGGTACTGTCATACAATTATTTTGTATTTGCATCTGATTTCTAAAATGGCCCTTAGTTTTGCATCATTTTATATATATATATATATATATATATATATATATATATATATATATATATATATATCAACATCAATTTGTACACCATACAGATTGTAACCTTTTTTTTTTTTTTTTTTCACCCTGAAACATATTTTGCTGTGGAAACAGTATATTGATAATATGTTTTTTTATGGAATGGTACTGAATCTGTTGTTAGAATTTTATAGGCTGGTTAATGATCACTGCAGGACATGAAAATCACATCTGAATTTCACAGGATAAAATGATTTTTTCAGATGTCCTACATCAGGTCTTAAAACCAGCTTACATTGAAAACCTATTGAGCGTAACACATTGTTACATGTTACATCTTATCATCCTGAGTCATTAAAATCCTCTTTACCTATCGTTTGAGAGAGCAGCACAGAGGCAGAGACACACGTTTTGAACCACTGAGCATTATATCCAATCCTATACGATTCTGTTGAGCTTATGAATGCAAGGACCAAACCAGAGGCACTCAGATGAGTCACCAATGTAACACCGCTGTTTTGTCATGATGCGTGCTGGATGATTTAATTATTTGTCTAATTCTCTCATCAGAAACAACAAAGTCAAGATGTACGAATGTAAGTAAGATATTAATTTCACAGTGTGAACAGCTTTAAATATTATTATGGAAATTTTTTGAGAGTGCTTGAACTCGCTGGACCGAAGTTAAAATTTTCTTTGATAATGTAAACATTTTTTGCTCTCTTTTTGTGTGCCTACAATGAAAGTGTTATAGGCTAATTAGTAATTTACAATGTTTTTATTAAATACAAAATCATATTAGTCGTATTAAAACAATTTTATGGTATGACACCTATATTTGGTTCTTAAGTAAAAAGACAAAATTTTTATGCAAAGTTAATAGACACAATTAGTAATAGACACTTTTCTACTTTTTTTTTTAGCCAATTACATATCAACTAGCAATCTATATAGGTGCAAAATTCATCTAATCACACACATACATAGATACATACATACATACATATATATATGTATATAACCCTAAAGCCAGCTCTACCAGTATGCCATTTCATGAATAGCCTCACAACGTGAGTGTCAAAAAACCAAATGAAAATAAAGTGAACTGTTATATTCAGTACTCTCTGGAAACAAAGACCATACAAGCAGAAATACTGGAATATTATGACCCTTAAAAATGTTTAGAAAAAAACACTGCATGTGGTTTATAACAGACTATAACCATGTGGTTTATAACAGACCATAACCATTTGAGCAGATTTAACCTCTCCTTCATATATTTTTTTTTTTTTTTAAATAAGGTTCCCTTTGGCAAGTTTGGATGTGGTTACCTTTAACAATTTGATTTTACCTATTAAACTTAAACTTCAAATATTATCATACTGCAATAAATAAATAATTAGAAATAAGAGATTGGCCTACTATTTAATCTAAAACAGCTATATGTTGCACTGCCCCTGTGGTATTTTGGGTAAATGTGTGTAAAACTAGTAAACTTTTAAAAACCCTCAATTCAGAACATCGTTGTGCGATCAGAAATCGATCATTTAAGTCTGGTGGCTCAGCAATTTGCGACTTTTTCACATTCAGTTTCTATGTAGCCTCGGAACAGAATTAGTCAAAGGTCCATGGCATGGAGGCGACATAATATTTTTGAGATGTGAGACTTTTTGGATTTACAGATAGCTCCTATAGGGGATTAAATGAAGATTTTGATATTCGTTGATTAATCTTGTAGCCCAAGTAGCCTATAAAGACATGTTTGAGATATTTTTTTTTATTGTCTGACGAAGAGCCTGTTAGCTCGAAATTACCTTGTCTGAACAATATTAAATTGTTTTGTATTTATAGAAGCCTGTCAGTATGTTCACATGCAACAAAAAACAAACATGTCAACTGAACAGAAAGAATGTTGCACCCCAAACACTGGTCCTACGATAAATAATAAAGTTAAAATCATTTAGTCTCCAAATAAAGTAACCGCTAATATTTAGGAACATTTCAGATAAACAGATCTTTGCACTTCAGGCGTTAAACAAATAAAACATACAAACCTGTGAGACTCACAAGCTGTGAAACTGCGAAGAGATAAACAATCAAATGTTGAAACATGTTCAGCGTTCTCAAGGAAAAGTAATTGATCAGAAAATATTGCAAATAATGCCGCGTTCCAGACAACACAAAAGCCGTGTTTTTCCAACCTTCTACCAGTGAAAGTGCACTGGAACGGCAATCAAACACGTGACTCCCCAGCCTAAAACTCGTACTAGATCGATGTACTCCTATGCTGTGTTCGAAAGCCATACTCTCATACTTTTACTATTTCTGCAGTATCCAGTCTGTATTCTGTACATAGTGTGCACATTTCTGTATGCATCAAATACTCGGATAACCTACTTTATTTACCAGAATCTGATAAATATAACTCAAGCACACTGAAATCAGTAAAGAAGCTGTGTTCAGAATGGCATACTCCTGCCACAACTCCTACTATATTGCTGTATGCTGCATGTATACTGTGAATAGTATGTGAATGTTCTCTATGCATGGAATTCCTGGATTACCCGCTACATTTGCTGAAATTTGATGAATGCAGACACTCCATGTGATACTGTTTCACAGAACGCAGCGCACTTCATGTAATGTTTCATCTTCAAACGCGTGAGTGAACTGGAGGCAGGGAATGGTAATTATAAAACACTTTTATACATACATGTTACTGTAAAGTACAAACTATAGCTGTGTATCTAAAAACAATATCGTAAGTAGGACATAAATCGATCAAGTCAAATGACGTCACCTTTATCTCTGAAGTGCTTTATACAGTGCAGATTAATTTAAAGATACTGTATAATAAAAATATCGAAGAAATCTAATATATAAATAATTTGTTGGCAGAGACTATTTACAATAACTCCGCCGACCAAAACCTTGCTGCGATAAACAGCATTGCAAAAGATGCCCATTTATCTGTAATATCAGTTGCGCAGCGGCTGCAAGACGTGTGATAAATCATTTTGACACGAGTTCGAGGCCGCCCTTTACCAAAACTTGGTTTTCCCAACACATATCATATAATATCAGAAAGGCATTTATTTTCAGTAAAAATAAAGGAAATATTTAAAAACTTGAAATAAAACGTCTCCTTAATAATGCGTAGTTATTAGGTGGTTAGAAGTATATGTGTTGGAAAGTTTAATTGTCCCAATAAAGTTGTGTTCATTTAATAATATTTTTAAATATGATAATTTAAACACACTATGTTATTGCATACTGTTGTATAATGTACTACAGTAGGCTACTGAAATATAAATATCTACCACCTAACTACTATTTACACAATTATTAGTTCTGTTCAGTATGTAAAGTCCGTGAATAATGAAATGAGTTCAATTGGGCAATATCGCATTGATTACTAGTATGAATCCTTAATTAACAAGCCTTTGTAAAAATAATAGTTAGTACATATATTTGTGATGTAACAAACTCAGCAAGCTGTGTTGAATTATTGTTTCGTCATGTGACAACACTTTAGCACACTACTCTGAAACATGTGTTGCTTATTGTATACTCCATCACACACTATTCTTCAAAAAAATAGTAGGAAGTTGTGGCCCAATAGTTAGAGAGTTGGGCTCCCAATCGAAAGGTTGTGAGTTCGAGTCCTGGGCCAGCAGGAATTTTGGGTGGGGGGAGTGCAATGTACAGTTCTCTCTCCACCTTCAATACCATGACTTAGGTGCCCTTGAGCAAGGCATTGCACCCCCAACTGCTCCCCAGGCGCTGCAGCATAAATGGCTGCTCACTGTGTGTGTGTTCACTGCTCTGTGTGTGTGCACTTCGGATAAGTTAAATGCATAGCACAAATTCTGAGTATGGGTCACCATACTTTGCTGAATGTCACATCACTTTCACTTTGTCGATAGAAATGATTGTAAATGACCTCGTATGGTCCACCATGCTGGTTTTTATTCTTCTTTTGGTTCCCTCTCGAGAACAGTCTCTCAACATAGCATTAATACCTTGAAGACTCCCTTCCTTCCTAAACTACCTGAAATATTATTGTACAACACCAGTGAAATTGCAACTCTCACTGGCCAATGCCAGCCAAGATGGTGAATGGGGGCGGGCCCCCGCCACTATATAATGCATTGTATTGGCGGCAAAACTCAGAATCTTCCTCTTTCACATATCCTACTGAAGACAGCTGTAGAGAATACGCAAGAAGGCGGATTTCCCTCTCAGAGTTCCAGCATGTGGAACATTTTTAAATTGTATTTGGGACCAATCTAGGCCCTGGACACCCACAAGTTCTGCATCCTTTGCCTGGGTCTCGCCCATGCGGAGTCAGCACTCACCGGGTTGGGCTGGGGGTGGAGTGGGTGCTTTGAATTGTGACATTATGCATGGTCGCCCACGTGCAGATATCGCGAGGAATTCTCAGTGCAGGGTTTAGGGCTAGGAGGAACATCGCCCTCGGTAATTTCTGTCAGCAATGTCCCACCTCTGCCAGCTAAGAGCAAGCTGGATTCTTCGTTCCTTTACTCGGGCCGCTGAGCTGCTGCTCCGAGGAAGTGAACCCCATTCCTCCCAGACTTGGACGACGAGGTTGCTAAGGTGTGGGCTGCATTCCAATCAGCTCGTGCTAACACTGGCGGGTCAGAGATCTTCACAAAAAGTCGACGGAGCAAAGGGCCAAGGATACACACACATTTCGCCCGTCGAGGAATCCATTGCCACGCACCTCTGCCCCCTCCCCACCTGTTTTCGGATCACCAGTACTTCTTTCGGACAGTTCGATTCAATAAACCGGTTGAAGAAAACGGTTCACTGGACATAATGGCGTCATTGGCGATGATTGCCCTTGATTTGAGCCTTCGGTTTACCCGCACTCATAACACTAGCATAGAATCAGTTCAGAATCAATCACCAAAAGAATCAGTTCAGTTCAGATCCTCTGTGTGTCGGTCTGCGACACACAGCTCCTCGTTTCTCGAATCGGACACGTCTGACAGAAACGGTTCTTGACTCGTGAACGGGTCATTATCTGTCTCGGCTCGGTGTTCATCTTCAGTTCTCTCTTCACAGCAGTTCAGTCAGTGTACTGTTTGAGTAAATGAATTACTCCGGGATATTTTTTTTTTTTTTTTTTTTTTTTACTCAGAGGGAGTGTCAGCCACATAAAAAAGTTAACAGCTTAAGTAATTTGTGTAATTTTTATTTGGCCAGGGTCTTCTATGACTATGTAATTTCTTAATTTAATTTGCAGATTTTTTTTTATAGACTGCCTATTCTTTTCTAAGTCATAGAAATATGTTGTTTTCTTCTCACTTTCTTCGATCCATCTAGCCCTGGATCGTACAAAGTCTCCACTTGCTTTTTCTAAATAAATTTCATCAAACTGTTTTTGGAGGGAGTTCAACTCAGTCAGTTCTTCCTCCATAGCATTAATTTTACCACAGAGAATGTGTTAATCCTTTTCAGTATTTCTTACTGTTTTAGTTAACTTGTTTTTGACGTGCTTTTTCCCCATTTCAATTGCCAACCTCTTTGTTTCAAGTTTAAACCATTCCCACTTCCCTTTATTTGAAATATCCATTCCTTTTACTTTTATATTCCAAATTTGTAGGGTTATTCAGTCTCCAATAGTCAAAAGTAGTGATGCACCGGTTGCCCAGCCATAAATCGCAACTGGTTTATGGCTGGTCAACTGGTGCATCCCTATTTGTTTTTTTGTATTTTTCTTTCGTCCGATTTTTCCGGAAGTGCGCCCATGTGCACAAGACTACATTTGTAATCATTTGCAAACATGTCTTTTGTGTGGAAGTATTTTGAAATCTGTGTGCAGAACCTAAAGATTGCAATCTGCAATGTCTGCAAAGGACAAGTTAATCGCAGAGGAACAACAGCGAAGACATTCGCCACAGCAAACTTTATCAGACATTTAAAAGTTCATCACCTGAAAGAACAATTTGCAGTAATAATTGTGTGTAATAATGCTGCAAACATGTGTAAAGCAATGCAGGATGCTCACCTCCCTAACCTGCCTTGTATGACCCACACTCTTCAACTGGCCGTAAATGAAGGGTTGCTCTCAAATCGCAGTGTAATTGACATCTTAGCGACTGGAAGAAAACTAGTTGGCCATTTCAAACATTCACCGCTCGCATACTCCCGACTTCAGAATGTGCAGGCACAGCTGGGCCAGCCAAAGAAAAGCTACAACAAGATGTCCCAACTCGATGGGACAGCACGTATTATATGCCGTCAAGTCTTATGGAGCAGAAGCATGCTTTGGGGGCATATGCTGCAGACTACAAATTACCTGCAAGGCTCAGCTCGTACCAATGGGGTCTAATCAAGAACATATTGACTCTTCTTGCACCATTTGAGGAGCTTACAAAAGAGATCAGCTCTTCCACTGCGACTGCATCAGATGTCATCCCTTCAATCATTGCACTGAAACGTCTCATAAATAAAGCGCTGAGACGGATCATTGCGTTAAAACCCTCAAATCCACTCTTTTAGAAGCGGATGAAAAAAGATTCAGCAATGTTGAAATGCAGCCCTTGTACTGTCAGGCTACACTAATAGATCCGAGGTAACAAAAACAATATAATAATAATAATAATAGTAATAAGCTATGCTCTACATAATAACAGGCTATAATCTGTCATTTTTTGTTTGTTTAATAAAAAAGGTACAAGGATACACTTGAATTAACAGTCTGTAACTTTTGACACTCTAGCGGTTAATAAACAGAACTGCTTGTGTCTTGTGGAAGAACATCGTAACCGGAACTACTTCTGTCTGTTTATGTCTATGAAGAATCACAAAGGTACTGGGTTACTCCACCGCGGTACCCCTGAAGCAATCTAAAATAGTCTGAATATAATATGCACTTATTATAGGTGCACCCTAGTGATTCAGGACAAGCTAAAAACACGGTTTGGAAAATGGATTCATGGTGTACTCGCTTATTATGTACATTTTTCTACATTTTGAACACAAACAAAGTTACGTACCGCAGCTCTGATTGGTTGTTTCTTAACGGGAGCGATGTATTTCTGCAAATGGCAATAGGACCACTGGGAGGAGCCAGAGGAGGTTGATTTTTTTCACAGATTATCTGTCTCATATTCTACTGTCAGGACATAATGACAGGTTTAACAAATATGTAAAAAACATAAGTTACCTACTGCAGCTTTAACAAAAGAGCAGGAATGAGCAATTCTGTCCAAAGTATATTAGGGCTAAACCAAACCTCCAAATGTTTCAGTCAAAAACTTGGGCTTTTTAACCATTAATGAGTCTTTTTTTCCCAGTCTATTCAACAGCCCATAATAAAAGAAGAACAACAACTTGGAAAACGTGTGATTCGTTTTTCAATCAAGGTTATGGAACATATCATATATGCATCAATGATAAACCTTTTTCTGCTGTATCTCGCAGCTTCCAAAACCTTTTCCTTCAGGGATTTGTTTTCTGCCGCGAGTAACTCAACTTGTCTTTGTAGCTTCTCTATGTTTTCTTTATTTTCATCCGTGGCTCGTTTAATGGCGTCGGTGCGTTAATCAACGTTCTGCAGTTTGACTTCTAGGGCATCAAACTTTTTCAGAGCTTCTAGAACATTATTCATCCTCGCTTCAATGTTTTCCAGCTTACCATCTAGACCGTCAAATCTTTTCATCACAGACTCAATAGCTAACATAAAGCTATTTGCATTTTTCTACCCTGCCTTTGCGCCTCTCTTCCTCAACTTTTTTTGTTGTGGACTATTTACAGGAGTTTGATCGTCCTCGAGATTAGCAAAAGATTGCTCCATTTCTTGGATTTCGTTTAACCCCGTTTCATTCATATCACTCAGCGCAGTGATGTAGGCATAGTCGACTGTTAGCTTCACCGTGTTTTTCCATCTTTCTGGTAGTTAGTAATTTTGGTGCAATTAATTCTTCAAAAACTTCAAAAGTTTGTCAAAAACTAATAAAAATCACTTCTGTCACAATATGGTTTGATTGATTTTTCCTTTAAGTAAAGTTTGGACTTGAAAAACTATTTCTTTGGAGCCTGCTTGAGACTAAACCACTCACTCCGCCATCTTGATTTGTCTCCGTTCCAGTTAAAAAAAATGCCCCTCAGAAAGTCCCTGCTGGCGAAGTAGTACTTTTTCATTTATTAATGTTATTGTGTCATTAAATGCAATTTTAAAAGTATTTCAGGTGAGAATGTAATTGTTTAAAACTCAAATCTGTGGTTTATTTCTAAAGACAGGGCCTATTTAAAAATGTTTCGCCGATTTCGGAGACGGTCAGCTCCACGTGATCAACAGGAGCTCAGTGATCATGTATCCGCCTAGCACTCCCAAATCGGCTAGACCTTCTGACAGTTCCCACTGGCTCTGACTCTGGGACTGGCTGTATATATACACATTTCCCTGAAATAAGTACATTTTCTCCGGCTTTTAATATGTTTAAATGAAAAACTAAAGGTGGCAGTGGTATTTGATATCCTATTTTGTTTTATTGTAAATATACAGAGAGGAAAATTACAGTAGCCAAAGTGAGCTGAATGATGTTATCAAGTACACTGCTGTTTGAAGAACTACAGAGGATGCAAGTCCAAAATTAGTGTACTTTAATTGTATTGAGAAAAAGCGTGTTTGCATGTTTTCAGGGTCTTGGTAGCCTCCCCTTGATCCATGTCTTATTAAATAACTCCAGTACTGCTTTAAGAATACTATCATCTGCAGGTTTGATCATATTATAACATTTTATCTTTTCCTGAAGCTCATTGCTTAAATTTACATAATAGGCTTCTCAGTTCCCATATCTCAAAATCAGCATCTAATACTCCAGTGCCATCAGGTTTTCTATTATAGATGTTGCATTAAAATGTCTTGTCTTTTCCTTCTATAATTATCATCAAGATTTTCTTTACTATGTTCGTTTTTAAAGGTCTTCCAGACTCATATTTCTACCTTTTTTTCTTTTTCTGTGACCGCTGTTACTCCTCCTGTTAATATCGGAATAGGGCTTGGGCGCCACGTTGCATTCTGGGAAGTGTTGATGGCCTCGCGAATGTAAACATTCAGCAAGTCGAACGAGAAGAAGCAGAGTTGGGAGAAAGAAAAAAAAAACGTTAAAAATCGCGAAAAGGTTGTGGGATTTATAGAATTTTTATAAATATGGATGCTAGGGACCAGTATGCGGACAAAATCCATCGGACCTGTCAGTCTTTGTCCTGTTGCTACTCCTTGCCCTTCTAGCGAAACAGAGTTTTAGTTTTTTACTTGAAAGCAACCTTAGCGTGATGTTGGCTTTTTTAAGATAAAAGCATGGTTGTTACGGGAGCATGAATTCACGCCAATCTTCAATATCAAACACATTTTTTAAACTTAATTCTTCCTGATCAAACTTTCTACCTTCCTCCCTTAATACTTCCCGCTCTCGATAGAATTTTTGACGGTGAAGAATTACATGCTCGACTGACTCCTCTATTTGGCAGTGTTCACACAATCCTGAAGGGTGCTTATTTATTAAGTGAAAAGTTTTATTAAGCCTAGTATGTCCTACCCTTAGCCTTGTCAAAATGTTCTCCTCTTTATTGTTTCTTCTGGCTATCCTTCCTGTACCCACATTTTGCTGTAATATATAGAGATGTCGCCCTGTGTTTCCTGTATCCCAACTGTTCTGCCACTCCTTAATGATGTTTCGTTTAATTATTCCTTTTGCTTCAGACTTACTGAGTGGAACGTACAAGACCTCCTCCTGCATCAGCGCCTGTTTTGCTAATGTATCCACAGCTTCATTTCCTTTCATCCCTCTGTGTGCCGGAATCCACATAAATGTTACCTGAATGTTCATATTTTTAATTCTGTACAATATTTCATAGATCTCATTTACTATATCTTGTCTGCTGTTAGATGTAAATGACTGCAGTGACATTAATGCAGAGCATGAATCAGTACATACAATAACTTTTTTAATTTGTAATTCTTCTACCTTCTCTAATGCTATTACAATTGCCAACATCTCAACTGTATACACTGATAGATGATCTGAAGTCCTTCTCTTACCAGCAACATGTAATGTAGGAATACTAAAACCAAAACCTGCTTTCCCTGTATTAGGATCCTTGGATCCATCTGTATATATTTGAACATATGTTTGATATAGTGTTTGTATTCTATCTTCCACCAGTACTGCTATATTTCCAAATCCTTTTTGTCCCTGCATTTTTTCCAGGAAATATAAATCTACTGACACTGGAGGAAACAACCAGGGTGGTGTCACTGATAATGGCACTGTCGGGATATATCCACCTTGATTTAATGTCATGTCTCCAGCTATTTCTTCACATCTCCATGCAAAGCATCCCCGTTTAGCTCTTTCACTCTCCCAACATGGGAGAAGTATCTTAGTTGTAGGATGTCGATCCCCAGAATGCCCCTGTAAATTTATCCAGTAGTGCATCATTAACTGCTTACGTCTAATGTGCAACGGCATTTCCCCCATCTCAACCTGAAGAGCAGCCACAGGAGTTGTTTTCATAGCCCCACAGCATAGTCTTAAAGCTTGAGCTTGCACCACATCCAACTTCTTTAATGACGTTTTTGCTGCCGATCCATAAGCGATGCACCCGTAATCTAATACTGATCTTATCAATGCAATATACACATTTTTACTTGCAGGCCTACTTGCCCCCCATTCTGACCCTGTTAAGCATCTCATCACATTTAGTATCTTTTTACACTTGGTATTTACCCTTCTGATATGTTCATTCCATGTTAACTTTTCATCAAACCACATACCCAAAAACCTAAAAACTTTTACTTGCTCTATTTCTTGCCCATACATCTTTACCTGAGCTTCAACCCCTCTGTTTCTAGTGAAAAATACTGTCTTGGTTTTCCCAATTGCAAACTTAAATCCCCATGCAATTGACCATCTCTCCACCACATTAATTGCCTCTTGTATTTTACCTTTAATATGATTAATGTTCCTTCCCCTTTTCCATAAGGCTCCATCATCAGCAAACAGTGACTGTCCGATATCCCCCTGTACTTGCGAAAAAACATCATTAATCATTATGGAAAAGAGTATAGGGCTAATAACACTGCCCTGAGGAGTACCATTTTCTACCATGTATCTTCTTGAAACAGCTGTCCCAATTCTTACTTGTATACTTCTCTCATCCAAGAATCCCTTAATCCAATTATATGTCCTACCTCCCATTCCTATCATTTTTAATTTTATCATTACTCCCTCCTTCCAAACCATATCGTAGGCTTTTTCTACATCAAAGAACACTGCCATTACAGATTCTTTATTAACTTGAGCTTTCCTTATCTCTGTTTCCAAACACATAACAGGATCCATCGTTCCTCTACCCCTCCTAAATCCACTCTGATGAGGTGATAAAATTCCTCTACTTTCCATATAAAAAGATAATCTATCTGTAATGATCCTTTCCATTATCTTTCCTACATGTGATGTAAGTGCTATTGGTCTATAATTCATTGGGCTTGATAAATCTTTCCCTGGTTTCCTGATAGGAATAATTACTGCTTCTTTCCACCCAGCTGGCAATTTCCCTAAATCCCATACTTTATTATAAAACCCCAGCAACTTTGTAGATGCTAAAACACCTAAATGTTCTATCATTACATAGCAGATATCATCTTTACCCGGAGATGTTAATCCAGATCTTTTTATTGCCCTTCTCATTTCTTCCATTGTAATTGGTGCATCCATTATACTGTTACTATCCTCCCTTCTTTCAAGTAAATCTCCATATGCTAATCTTGTCAATGTCCTTCCTCTCTTGCCCTCCTCCGTTAAGTTATCGGAACTATGAATAAGAGTAAATGCCTTCGCTATCATCTCTGCCTTCTCCTGGTCAGACACTGCTGCTTCCTCCCCCATCTTCAATATTGGATACTTCCATTCCCTTCGAATTCCTCACATACTCTTAATCATGTTCCACACATCTCCAACAGGTGTTGCTCTACCAATTTTGTTACAGAAAGTCTGCCAGCTTTGCTTTTTTTGCTTTTCGTATAATTTTCCTAACCTTTGCTTGTGTTTCTTTATATTTAATCAAATTATGAAAATTATGTGTTTTTCTTAATAATCTGAGTGCTTTATTCCTTTCTTTCACTATTTTCCCACACTCCTCTGTCCACCAGGGAACTGCCTTTCTTTTCATTTTCCCTTTGCTTTTAGATATCGATTCTTTAGCAACTTGTAGTATTGTTGTTCTAATATTTTTATCAATCTCCTCTATTTCCTCATTAAGATCTATTTTATCCATTTCTATCTCACACATATATTTATATCTTTCCCATTTTGCGCTACTAAATATCCATTTCCCCACTAATTCCCTTTGATCCTTATTTATTTCCAATAAAACACTACACCATACTGGAAAATGATCACTACCTACCAATGATTCTTCAGATAGATCCCACTCACATATTCCCGCTAAATTCCTAGAAACTAAAGTTAAATCTAATGCTGAATTTTAAATTTTGAATTTTAGCTCGTTGTACTTCCATTTCCCTTTTCATCACCTCACATCCACCCTAAGCCACACTATGACTACCCCCACAATTACAACACTTTGGTTGCTCGTGATTACAATGACCATACTCATGATCATCTCCACATCTTGCACACCTTCTTCTGCCTTTACATGTTATCGCTGTATGTCCA
The DNA here is from genome assembly GCF_003368295.1 of Carassius auratus. Lineage (NCBI taxonomy): Eukaryota > Metazoa > Chordata > Actinopteri > Cypriniformes > Cyprinidae > Carassius > Carassius auratus. Next base: position 24,804,261 of record NC_039247.1, read on the forward strand.
AACCTTTGACAGTTATAACACCTCATTGGCTTTGGAACATACTCTCTTACACTATAACTCAAAAAACCTAGTGTTACATTCTTTGGGAGCACTTCCTCCTCAAACTCCAGAATCACAAACTCACTGTCCTTCCTCACTCCCTCCCGAGTTATCTGCATCCTTCGGACACCTTTTAGATATCCTCCTTTAAGATTTGCTTTGATTTCCTCCATTGTAACCCCGACTGGTACCCCCCATATCACTCCCTTACTCCACATGTTTCCTTTTCCAATTTGACTTGTACTTATTACTTTAAACCTCCCAATTTCTTTAATCCTTCCAGCCCGCTCTCTCTGTTCTTCATTTTTACAACCGATCATTAGATTACCATCTCTCAAAACCTTGGCTACTATAATATCCCCGATCTGGTTTCTCAATACAGTTGTTAATTTTACCGGACTTATTGACGAAATTCCCCTCTCCTCACCAAATCTCAATATGATTTTAAACTCTAGTCCTTCCATACCATTATCGTTTATTACTTTCCCATAATCCTCATTACTCCTTGCCCTCTTTGTACTGATTCCAGCAAAAGTATTTCCTCTTTTGTCCCTCTTTTTTTTACCTTCTTGACTTATATCCATACCCTCACCAAATCTCAATATGATTTTAAACTCTAGTCCTTCCATACCATTATCGTTTATTACTTTCCTATAATCCTCATTACTCCTTGCCCTCTTTGTACTGATTCCAGCAAAAGTATTTCCTCTTTTGTCCCTCTTTTTTTTACCTTCTTGACTTATATCCATACCCCCCTCACTATCACCCATATCAGTCCACTCTGACCCATTCTCAACATAGTTGTGCCTACCCGCTGCCTTCTCCCTCTTCTCCATTTTTAGTTGACCTCTTTCCAAACTCCCACTTCCATACGCTCCTTTCTCCCAGGATCATCCCCAACCAGCGTTTCCTGTAGCAGGTCGCGCCAAATTTTGACGCTTTGTGTAAACGTCACCTTCCAATGTAAAATTTACCCACAGCAGATGTATATGAAGCGGTTAACAGCTGTTAAATCTCTGTGTCTGGATTACAGCTCCACAACACTCCTCCGTACGCTGATCCCCACCCAAGCCCTACAGGCAGTGAATGGTTACATACTGACAGGATAATGATGTAACGAGGAGGGAGGAGCTAATCAATTACTATAGAAACTAACAAGATGGGCAAAGGATCAAGGGAACACAGAAACAATGGGGAACAAGAACATTTCAAAATAAAACAAGGGAACATAGACTGGGATCCTGACACTAAGAAATAATCATTAAAGCCAGACATTTTTTTTTTGTACTAGTGACCTTTAATTTGGAGCAAGGTAAAAACTGGGGTAGTGACTTTTTTGTGTCAGACATGTGTCACTTTGTTCACATCTGATTGGTCCAATTTCAGCTGCACATTCAGTTGTGAAACAGCAATACAATCCTTTGAATGCACTGTACTTCAGCCTTCACAGCCTCGTTTTCATTCATGTCATAACTGAAATACTACCCTAAAAAACACCACAACAAAAGTCTATAGCAGGGATCCTCAAATATGGACCTCAAGATCCACTTTCCTGCAGGGTTTGGCTCTAACCTTAAACAAACACACCTGAGCATTCTAATCAATGTCTTTGGGATCATTAGAAAATCACAGGCAGGTGGATTTGATCAGGGTTGGAGCCAAACTCTGCAGTGCATTGGACCTCCAGGGCAAGATTTTTAGGAAGGGGGGTCTATAGCTTTCATAACATGATTTTGGCTTGGCATGAAGTCATGTGATTTTTTACACTGTTTATTTTTCTGGGTTACAGCCTAGCAGTTAGGGTATAAGGGTATATGAGTATAAAGTCTAAAAAAATGTTTTACTACTTCAGGGTGTTAATGTCACAACATTTCATAAAAAAAGAAAAACAAGATGTGACCACTTTCGGAACGCAAAAAGCTTAAGAAAGTTAAATGACACCAATCAACGTAACCAGCAAGTGGAAGAAAAAAAGAACAGTCCAGAATGTGTGACGAGTACCTGTGGAAGAAAAGCAGTGTTAATAATAGTACACACAGAAACAACACTCAGTGTTTTCAATGCTGAATCTCTGTCTACAGATACACTCCTAAAGTTACAGGTTTGAAAAGGGGGGTTTGATGACATACAAAAACTACTCTTGGTTCCCCAAAAGTTCTTAAAATAAACTGAATTGTTTTTGTGAAGAACGTTTAAAAAAAAAAAAAATTTCCAGTAAGAACCTTTAGTAGAATGTTAAGATTCCATGGATGTTAAAGGTTCTTTGTGGAACCATAGATGATAAAATCATTTTAAGAGTGTATGAAAGAGTGACTTTGGTTTTACACCCAGAAATCAAACACTATGTGTAAAATAAGTAGCACCCAAACCAACATCCAGGGGGAACAAAAAGTTCAGATATGTCTCAATTGTGCACTCATTAATTGAGAGCAAAACAACTTCGCTCAAAGAATATACAATTCAATACAAAATGTCTAAATTAACATTTATGAAATCTTATTGAAATATAAACAAAATCATTACTGCAATCATTATTAGCATTTTATATGAATCAACAGACAAATGATGCACACTGCCACTTTTTTTTTCACTTATAACCCACCTGTAGATTTTAGGATGAACACTTTGCTGTCTCTTCCCAGGGAGTTTGAGGTGGTGCATGTATATTTTCCTGGACTGAGTGCTGAGGACTTGATCACTGAGGAGCTGATCTTCTCTTTCAGATGATCTGATGACCATGTGTA